>NW_020955363.1:516941-585624 GCF_003031625.1 Empidonax traillii | reverse complement strand
GAAGGTTACTGAAGTAAGGTAGAGAGAATAAAAAAAAGAATTCAAAGTACTGAAATCTGGAGGACTTGTTTGACATTAGTTTACCAAAGATCTTACAGATCTATGATTCTAATTAAACAAGAAACATTTATACAGCAGTAAATTTTATTGTCACATGCTTTCTCTCTTTTACAGTTAGATTCAGTGCAGGGCTATCAGGTGATTTAGGCATGAGATGAATAAGGTGGCTACAACATTTTCTAATGAGAAGGAAAACTCAGTACGAAAACAGAGTGAAGAAATCAAGAATGTTTTAAGACAGTAAATAATAAATCATCATCTCTTCAGAACAAATTGTATAAATTTAGGTCTTAAATATTTAAATTTATATGATTTACCTAAACAGAACTGCTTAAAAATATCTCTAACTTTGCCATGTTCTCTAATATTTGTTATCACATTTGGAGATAGACAAACATTTGCAGACCTGTCAGAAGGTTTCTAAAAATTGCCATGCTGATCAGAGCCCCATCCAACCTGGCCTTGAGCATTTCCAGGGATGGAGCATCAACAACTTCACTGGGCAACCTGTGCCAGTGCCTCCCCACTCTCACAGTAAAGAATTTCTTCCTAACATCTAATCTAAATCCACCCTCTTGCAGTTTAAAGCCATTGTTCCTTGTCCTATCACTACAGTGGATATTAAGAAAAGGTTCTTCACCCAGAGAGGGGTTTGATACTCCCCAGGGAAGTAGTCACAGCACTAAGTCTGACAGGATTCCAGAAGTATTTGGATGATGCTCTCAAGCACATGGGTGTGATTGCTGGGGATGTCCTGTGCAGGGCCAGGAGCTGGACTCAGGGATCCTTCTGGGTCCCTTCCAACTCAGTATATTCTGTGATTATGTGATTCTGTACAGAATTTTCAAAAAGTGCATGTTTTTGTCTATAATAAAAGAACATAAGTTCCTGAACAGAACTTCACCCAGATGGCCAGGGTAAGCCACCCACACCAGCAGGTGAGTGCACTGCTACTCAGTGCCACGCACTCTGGATTGATTTTTTTGGTGCACACAGAATCTCAGGCTTAAGCAGTTCCTTAGAAAAAATAATTTTAAGTTAATACCCTGACTCTTCAAGATAAGAATTTGTAGCTTTGTTTTCTTTCTTAGTGTCATTCTATTGAGTCACACCGTATAACCACCAAAATGATCTAAAAACTGTGGTGTTCTTAAACATTAATTAGAAAATGTCTAGGTTTTTCACTGTCTTCTCTTTTTACAGTTGACTTCCAATGCTGTCTGATGGGAGCAGTCTCATCACAGCTCTAAGAGGGATGGGGCTCCTCCACGTAAGCCTTAAAGATTTTATTTTCTTTCTGATACCAATTCCATCCAGTGAATACCTGTCAGTAAGTACAGTACAGCAAACACAGGTTGTAACTCTTCTTCCTAAAGACTGACAACTCCACCAATCCAGAATGCCTGAGGCATCTTAAAGCTCAGGTGTCTTTCAAACCCAGGACCTCCTGGTGTGACAGTTCAGTGTTCTGCATAGATGGCAGCAAGCCAGTAAATGTAGCTGCTGGATTTTTCACGATTTTTGACTGCTGTGATTTACAAAGGATGTATTTCTTCTGTTTTATCTGCACACCATAATTATTCTTAATTATTCCCAATGTGTTGCCTATCAGACTCCAGCCTTCCTGCTATTTATTTCAATCCTTTCTCGGAAGGCCCATAGGATGGGAGTGAATCATCCAGAATAATTAAGTAAATCAGCGGTGAAAGGCCCCTTCAGAGGAAACATATATTTTCTAAAAGTTGCTGCTTTTAGCCGAATTGAATTTACAGTCATCTTAAGAATAATGATACTATTAAGGAAGTGATTTCTGCAAAAGTAAAAACATTTGAAGCCTCAGATTAGAAAAATAATGAGGATGAAAAATCCATCCCAATCTTGTTAACCCTCCAGTAGCCACAATTAATGAAGTATTTCAGTTTATATCCTGATATTCAGCAGCACTTATGTGAGATTAATAAAGTATTAGTGGCTTTGTGCAAGGATTTCTAAGGTTGTGGATGTCCTGTGCTATTTCAGCAGCTAAGATAGGCTTCATTTTACAAAAGTGACCACCACTAAGTTTTGGCATCCAACTTTTCTGGTTTCCATCTTAAAACAAGCAAGGCTTAACTCTTTGAATTGAAGTTTCATTTGTCACACTGAAATACAAGTTCTAGACACTTCAAAGCCAAAGTTCCTCAGTTAGAGGCAACTTTTCTAAATAATGACTTGTCACTTGTCTCTGATTCAGTATCTATGTATGAAAAATGCACCAGCAACTCTGCACAACCCAGGTATTGCTTTGATTAATTTGTATTAGAAACTGTCACTTTTAGCTTTTCATCGGCTTTAAAAATCCCTTCTACCTCACTACCCCTCCATTTACCTTCTGAAAAGTAGAACTACCACACTCTCCATATAACGGAATTCAGCAACAAGAAAACTGTTATCTGGGTTCCATGAGATTAAAACTGTAGCTTTGTTTCCTGGGCTCCAGGAAACAAAGTTCTTACCGTCTGCCAGTTATAATAGGCAAAAAATCTTCTGATTTGGCTTCAATGACTTTAAACATTACTTTCTGCAAATCTGAAATGCCCACAGCCATGTCTTCCAGCATCCCTGCTTCTTCACCTACATGGAAAGATTAAAGAGGTTATTAGCAGAGTTGACAGATCAGTCACTGCATAGGTTATAGTAAAGCAATATGAGGATTATATTTTCCAGTCTGTGCATCTAAAAATCACAGCCCTAAATCCACATTAAAGTACCCTACATATAAACAGGTTGAATTTTAGAACTGCTGACAATTCTTTGGCTTAAATGATGAGTATTAGGCATCTCTGAAGATCAGTCTCTTCTATATGTGCATAGAATAACATCAGAAAAGCCATTTTTGGCCATTCTGAAAGTGTTTTTAAAAACTGTCCTGCCAATGGAGGACAAAGGTTTTGAGAATAACAACAATGAGCATCATGGAAAAGGGATCATGACAGCAATCTCCAAGTGAGAAACAAAATTGCCTGCATTAAAGAGCTGCACAAATGCTGAATACATGTACTTTCATCAAAATTTCTGTTTTGGGGAAAGATTCCTATACATCTAGTCCAAAGTATTTTGAAATATAAGGCAGTTTCCCCCTCCAAATGTCCTTTTTAGTACCTATCAAATAATGGCATCTGTAACAAACTAGGAATCAAACAGTTTTCAATCTATCTTCACTGGTGTGATCAGGGCAGACGCTGATAGAGGCAGCAGCTGTTTAAATCTGCTGCTTGGATTAGCTTTATAAACCTGGTACTTTGGGTCAGGTCAAACGCCTACACAAACAAAGAGAATTCTTATTAATCCCACAAGTTCCACTAGCTGTACTGAGGAAGGAGTCTTCTGTATTAATGACAATGTAGTTCAGCATTCTGCATGGACTAATTAGCAACTAGTGTTCTCAGAGGAACTGAGAATAAAACAGATGAGTAATTTTTGATGCAGAACTGACAACACAGTATCAATGACTTCAGCTGTGCCATTATATGGAAGTCTGCTGTCTCCAAAGGATAATATTTGTTGATTAAACAAGTCAAATTACTGGAAACTGAACAGAGGTTAAAATAAGAACTTCCTGAGTAAACTTCTGGTCTGGATGCATAAGAAACTTTGTCCAAGAACAACACTTACTGTATGTACTAAGGAGTCCTTCATATTGCACGAGCAATCCAACAGTATGAAGCTGTTGTAAAAATCCTTGATCATGTAAACCTGTGTGCAATTTGATTATAAACCCACAGACCAATCCAGCAAGCTATAAGACAATTAAAAAATGTGAAATTAAGAGGTGTACTTTTACAAGATAGTTAAAATGAGGCTTGCTATCATTATATACAACAGAGGTAACATTTAGGTATTTGAGAGAACAGCATAGATATTTCTGTTTAGTGACTATATACATGACTTCACAATAATATTTTATTAATGCATTTTTTGTGTGTATAACACAGTGAAATATTCCCTTAATTTATATTAGTTAAGCTTCATTTGCTTTGTGGGGCTGTGTGTTATTTACACTGACATAAGTGAGACCAGAACCTCTGTTGCCAGGCTATAAATACACTCTGTGAACTATGATGGATAATCTAGAGGTCCCTTTCAACTCTAACAATTCTGTGATTCTGAATAGCAGCAAGGAATACTCAAGGCTAGACTTGAGAAGTCTATAATTTAGGAAGTCTATTGAAACAGCTTTATGGATCGTTCTTTGTGCTAAAGGGAGAAAAGACAACTTTTTCCAGTTCATTGCAGAGCTGCTTCTGTGATTCAGTGATACAATTACTATGGATTTACTATTCATTTCCCTATCACATTATAAAATATTTAGGTGAATGTCATGGAAAATAGATGAAAAAGTTGTGTCAAATTGGAAAAAGAAAAAAAAAAAACAAACAAAAAACATCAAAAAAAAGGAAACCACAGAATGGGTGGAATGGACAATACGCTTAATTACAACAACAATAGGAAATAAGTGACACAAGACAACCTACTGCTTGACTAAAGACGATGTCTCTCCTTAGGGTCAGCATCAAACATTGTGGCAAACCACAGGCAAGTTCCTGGAGCAGAACAAAGGCCATCGACTGCTTTGCCCTGGTCACCACCTCTCCCATGCAGTCCTTCAGCGTAATCACCAGCGGATAAAGTTGTTCGTACCAGTCACCTGGAACAAGGCACATCATTCATTCCAAAATGGAAAACTTCCAGTGAAAAATCCTTTTCTGCATGGAAAGAGGGCTGCAGCAGCTTTGTAGATCATCCTACACTTTAAAACAACCCTGCTGCTCTATCCTAACCTTTATGGTACAATAAACGCCACCAGAGTACAGGCTTAGAGGTAGGACTAAATCCCTGGCCTGAATCCAACTACATCCTGAAACAATAAACTTTTCTAACAGTCCTAACATCTCTGTAAAACTTGTATTTCAGTGCCATAAACAGATTATACAGTGAAAATTCATTTCGCACAAGATGAACACAGTGGAGATGAAGATCTCCTGTTCTTTCCAGAACTGACAATTGGCTATATAAGAAATGAATAGCATCAAAAAAATTTGCCAGCCTAGCCATGATGATGATGAGCATCAAAAAAACCCTCAAAAGTGGGGAGAAGAACCTATATTTAAGAAAAAGTGGGTGCTGGAAGGCAGAACAGAATAACTAGTGGGTAAATGGAAGGATATTACCTGCTTAATAACCTTCAAGTCACATTCGTTTTCTTTTAGCTTTTCTCTATATCGTTCTCTTTAAATATTTAGAGATATTGAATTAACTTTTTTAGCTACTTTGAGCAGAGAGATTTAAAACTATTTTGAAACATGTTTTGTTCTTAAAATACTTGCTAGGAATATCAGAAAAACCAAACCAGCGAAATGCTTGAAAGATGGGACTCCTTAATACATTACAAATGAAACAAAGTGCTAACTAGGAATGAGAGAAAATCAGAACAGCTTATACAAATTGGCCCAGTTATCCAAGCTGTTCCCAAATTTTACAGAATTTCATAACATCAGACCTGCCTTGTAGTTGCAATATGGCTTTGCCTACCCCCTAAGCTGAGTAAATAATAAAACAAACCAACCAACCAAATCACCCTTCTTCAGAATCTTACATCTCAGTTTCATTGATATAGTTTAAAACAAACAAAAAAAAATCAACAGTCCAGAAGAATCTATATAAAAATTTGGAATGTAACTGACTTAATACAGTTCATTGCTGGCTCATATTTTCTGTAATTAGGAATCAATGATAATTAAAACCTGTTCCATTTAAACTGCGATTAGGTGCAAGACAGCAGCATGTTGTTTCAGGTAACATTCTGAGTCAGGCCAATGAAAGACTCATTAGGACAGAGGTTCTTTAGGCAGGAAGACAAAGCTGTTGCAATGTCAATTTGGCTAATCTCCAGAAAAATACGTAAATTAATAAAAGTGTAGCCAAGAAGACTGGAGCGAACTTTGAAAGCCAGGAGAAACAGTAAAAAATAAGGTACAGGAAAGAATAACAGGGGCAGAGCAGTCACAGAGAATAACCTGAGTTCCTTTGCAAATAATGTCTCTGTGGTCAGACAACATGTGTTTTAACACAGTCATACATATTTAAGCATGAGTAATACAGACTGAAGAACTGTTCCAGGGAAAACAGCAGCTATCAAGTGAAACTCATCACGAACAAAACAGACCATAAGCCATCCTCAGGTTACATACTCAAGCAAAAAGAGGTGATTTTATACATGCCATTGACTAATGGAGTGCTGACACTACACATGCCAAGGTCTGGTGTATACATTTTAAAGAGACTGCTGAAAAAATGGAGGAGAGCTAGCAAGATTTAGAGCTTAATCTCCTTAAGCTGATGAAAAAAGGGTGAGCAGCAACTTGATTTCCCTTCTTCAGGAGGAGAAAATAACAACTACTAAGAGGGGTGTTTATTCCAGGGAATAAAAGCAAAAGAACAACAAAAGGCCAGAGGCTGCTGCAAGACACAGTTGAATTTAGAAATATGGGAGACAACAAGGTGTGACATACTGGAAGACAGACTAGATAGACCAGGCAATCTAAACTCTCCTTTCAAGTCTTAAATTACAGTCATTTATTAAAGTAATCAATAAATATATGCAAGTAAAAGCAACTGCAGTAAAATAAGATCAAAAGATGTAATGCACACTGAACCAACGAGCAGGGCTGTTTGTGATAAGAATAGAGTTTGTTATCTGCTTCTAACTTGAGCAAATAAACAAAAAAGATCATACTTGGCCACTTGAAAGTTGACCTGAAGATACAGTGAAAAAACATCTGTTCCACTTTCACAGGAAAGCAGAGCTGGCTACAGACACAGCCAGGGATCTTGCAAGTATACTCTGACAGGGCAAGGGAAAAAGCTGCATTTCTAAAACTAACTACACTTTGTAAACCTGCTATTACAATTCCAGGTTATACGGATAGAGCTAAAGAGCTTTTTTCTGACACTCTTTTTCATAAAAGAAGACAATGTAGTGATAGGACAAGGGGGAAAGGATTCAAACCAAAAGGTTGTAGGTTTGACTAGACAATAGGAAAAAATTCTTTACTGTGAGGGTGGTGAGGAACTTGCACAGGTTGCTCATAGAAGTTGGGGATTCCCCATCCCTGGAAGTGTTCAAGGCCAGGATGGAAAAGGCTCTGAGCACACTGGTCTAGTGAAAGTTGTGCCTGCCCATGAGAAGTGGGTTGCAACTAAATGACCTTTAAGGTCCCTTCCAACCCAACCCACTCTGTGATTCTATGAACAGGGGGGATCACATACTGGCCACAAGTCACACAACACTTAGATCTGTTTCTACTGAGCTGCCACTTAACCAACCCATCTGCACTGAGTATTTCTACTCCTTTAGGAACATAACTTCGTATGTGTCCTTACTGAACTGCATCCTAATATTTCAGCTCTCCATTTCATCAAGATCCATTCTAATCCTGCTCCCATGGTGCTTAAAGCATCTCCCAGCTTTAAGCATCTGCAAATTTTATAAGCATCATCCATATTTCATAAGCCAAGTCAGTAATGAAAATATTGAATAATACCGGATCCAGATCAAATGTAAGTGGATTTTCCTTCATGCAGCCTTCCAGGTTAGCAGTAAACAACTGATAACTACCTTCTATTATGATTTTACAAATTATTTTGCACATACCTTGTGGTAGCTTCAAGATAATTTTCTCATATAGTTTTTTTGAGGAGAGGTGACGTGTCTGGAATACTAACTTACTAACACAAGTAATTTTTGTCTGTAATAGTTGCATTAAAAAAGAATTAGAAGATTTGAAATTCTCAAGGCTGTTTTTTCATTTGAGGACATTCCAACTAAATTTATTAAAAATAAATCCTACTGAGTATTTAATGTCCCAAGGAATACAGAGCTTCACTTACATATGTATTAGGTTTCTTTGAAAACAATAAAAATTTTAAGTTTGTAGAAAACCTTACCCCTAGTGACTAAGGAAAGATAAATAGTCATAGAATATAAGTAGAGTTGTACATGTCAAAAGAAATGAAGACAACCCTTGCATGTTTTCCATAACAATCACCTACTCCTTGTTCACTCTGAATATTCTTGATCCCAATTAATAAGGATGTCCAGTCCCCAGAAGGTGGAGCTAGTTTGCAAATCTGAGAGGGATTGCATTGTTTCTTGGAATAAAAGAATGTTTATGAATGGACAAGAGTATTCTCATGTTTATCCTTTTATTTTAAATCAAAATAAGAGGTGTATCACAGACTGAGGTCTAAGAAAACTCTAGGAATAAAACAAGTATAGGTGCTTAATTTCTGGTCTGTTAACATCACTATGCACCACCTGTTATGCATGATATCCTGTTGTAAATACTCCAGCAAGAATATAAATAACGTCATTCATTAACAGTGCACAAAGTTCCAAAAATCCAACAGAAGGGATTAGTTATAAGCAATATAACAGAAGGGCGTAGTTATAAGCAAATACTGCAGCTTATAAGTTGTTCCTTGAAACTGAGTACAGTGAAACTGAAGTTTATAAAGCAAACTGAAAAAACACACTGTATTTTGAAGCCAATAAGTACATTCAGTAGATTTTAGAAAACACAAGGGATAAATATGGAATATTAATAAAATTCATAAAGAGATATTATTTGTAGAGGGAGCTTTAAAATCGTGGTCTAAATTCAGATTTAGATTATCCTCATCTAACTTGCCACAACATTGCTGATACAGGAGGATGCTGCTTGGTTCTGAGCTTCTGCTGACATGCAGAATTAAAGAAGTTCTTCTACAGGAACTGATGATACCTTTGCAGAATCAATTCAGGAATGGAATAGTACAAATTATTATTTCTGTGTTTAACACATTCACTGACTCACACGCATATTCACACTTCAGTTGTCAAATTTCTTTTCAATTAAAATAGCAAGATTTGCTTCCACAACACAGAGGAAAATCCTCTGAAGAAAGATGAAGAATTAAGTGAATGAGTAAACATCTCAAAAAAGACATTAGGAGCAAGAGCAGAAGCAACAAGGAGACACCAGGATGAGTTCCAGGTCACTAAAATTAAAATTTAGCTTCCAAACAAAAGTGTTGAAGCCTACTGATGAAGCAAGGAAACTCAATTCAAAAATTGCTAGTCAGCCACTGGACAAGAAACTAAAAGCATAAACACCAATCATATTAAAAAGGAAGGATGAAATAAAAAAAAATAGTACCACTACTACGCAGTTAGTGAGAGATTAAAACAAAAGAGCATGTTCAGCAAAGCATTGAGCAAATATTCTACATCATTGCTAAGAGAGTTGTGGCAGTTCAGTCTGACAGGATTTGCCCTTTGGTTGCTGGAAAATGCCCTTCAGTCCCATCTTCCCTTAATCAACATGCCTGCACAGGCAAATGACCTGCTTAGCACTCTGCTAGTCAGATCTGCATGCTCATATCCAAGTCGCAATATGTCAAACTGCATGTTAAATTTGATAAAGTTTGGCAGAAGAGCAAGCTCCTGCTCTTTTCAAAGTCAGGCCCACTGAAGTGCTTTTTAAAACATGCTGGTAACCAAAGAGCAAAAGCTCTAATGCTTGGGAATAGCGCTCCTATCTCCTTTTGCCCTGGTAACAGAGGAAAGAGCTAATTCTATCACTTCCGCCTGTGCCACCTAAAATCAATGAATGGCTTCAAGTCACCTCAAAACTTAAATCGTATGAAGTTAAAAACTAAGCATGAAATTAAAAGCAGAAGAAAGTACAACACTGTACTTTCAAAGGAATGGAGGGCACTACAGACAAACAGTAATGAAAATAACAGCAG
Organism: Empidonax traillii; assembly: GCF_003031625.1. Classification (NCBI taxonomy): domain Eukaryota; kingdom Metazoa; phylum Chordata; class Aves; order Passeriformes; family Tyrannidae; genus Empidonax; species Empidonax traillii. Next base: position 575,736 of record NW_020955363.1, on the reverse strand, counting down.
CTACTCATGAGACAACTTTTCGCTAATCACCTATTCCCTTACTACCTGAACATACAAATAATGCACAACAGAGCTGAAATAACAGAGGTAAAAAACCATAAATGAGTTGCCGTGATATCTCAAATTGAACATTAGGCAAACTCTGATTTAAGGAAAAAAAGCGGGCAAATCAAACCAACCAACAGAGAACAGCAATAAATGCTTCAAAAACAGCTAGCGGAAAACAGAACAAAATAACTAACCCAGAATCTGAGTTTACTCACCTAGGATAGGAACAGTCTTTTAATTTTTTTTAAGGTTTTTTTTTATTATTATTTTAAGGGAGGTTTAAAAATTGTCTTAGAAGAGTTCAGGTATTCAATTTTGCACCACAAAAAGGTCAGCTTCTTATTTCTTCATCTTGTCACTCAGCTCTTGGAGTTCAGTTTAACTTAGGCTTGAGGGTTAAGCTCTTTGAGAAGGGTTTTATGCTCATAAAGCTGAAGCAGTTCTCAGAGGAACACCAAAAACCTGAATAAGTCTTCCTGGTACTCCTGCACTTAATATAATAGCAGTCTTACTTTGGCATGGTTTGGGTGTCCAGAAGAACAATTCTGAATTCTGGGGGATTTATTATTCCATTGTAATCACTCCAGATTTTTAACACTGTCACATGGATTAATAGTGAAAATTGGAACCATCTAACCATACACATACAAGTGTCTCAGCAGGTTTAGTCACAATGAAAACAGAAGAAGGTTAAGGCAACAGAAGACAAAGCTAAAGAAATGTAATATACTCAAAACATAGGAGTAACCTTGCTCTGTCAATGCTGTGCAACTAAATATTCTGGTATCTTGTTTTAGTTTATTGATTCAGTTAAACAGTCTTCCTTTTTCCTTACACAATTTTAAGCTTCTGTCTATAGTCAAACCACCTGAGTACTGCTCAAGGGGCTGTCTTGTATGCTGGGCTACACAGAGCCCAGTTAAGGATCCTTTCAAAAAGAAAAGGATGATACAAAGTGAGAGGGAAAAGAAAAAAAAGGCAAAAGCAGAAATGATGCAAAGATAAGCTTAAGAGAACAGGAAAGAAAAATATGAGGAAAAGAAAGAGAAAGCTTTTCAGAAGTGTTTCTTCAAAAGAAATGATGTTTGCTACTCAAGCAAAGACCATGGGAAAATTTTTCATCTTTCTGACTAAATGATAACCTATAGCAAAAGCTCTTTTGAAGATCCAAACAAAACCAGAACATGATTTCATTTCACATTTCTACCAGCATTGCATTGGGAGGGATGAACTGAAAGGATGGAGTGCCCATCCCAAGGGCACTAAAATTCAGAGAGGTTGAATCTAGACTTATATATTCCCCAACAGGCAATAATCAGATAATTCAAGGAAAATTAACCCACAGGTGCCCGTAGCAATGTGGTTATGAACAGATGTTTTCTTTAACTCCAGCTAGGAAATGTGGCACCATTTACCAAGTGCTCTTTGCTATCTATAATGAAGGTTATCACTGGACAAGTCATCTGCCCAGTAACAGAGCTGGAAAAGATTCCACAATTCACTGAAGGCAAAATCCAGGTGCATTCACACTGCCAGCTCAAATAGTTTGAGATAGTGGTACATCTTGTGTGTAGCAAATTAGGGAGTTCTCCCACAGAGCTGACAGAGGAATAGTGGGTGATGGGTCTGACAGTGTGGTACAAGGAGCAGATGGAAACATCAGCCTCTTCCAGCAGCACAGCTAAACATGGGGATTGTCAGGGGCTGTGTAAACATAAGAGCAAACTGCTGCGTTTCACTGGCACCTCTGATGCTGCAGGACAGGCTTTCACATTCCAACTCTCATAGAAAATGAAAAGGCAAAAATAAAAAGAATGTAATGCTGTCACATATTTCTCCAAGGCAAACCAGTCTAGAGTTAAAAAAAAAAATAACAAAAAGACCCCCTCTCCTTTAAAATCTTTCTACTTGTTCTGATTTATCCTGCAGAGAAATCATAATCCTGCAACTGATGAAACCATAGCAGGTTACCTTGGTAACTGTACCTCAAATTCAGTTTTAAGAATTCAGTTTTAAGAATACACTCAAAGGTCAGACTGCATGAAAAGTTAAGGTTAAGGAAGGTGTAATTCACACTGAAAGGTAAAGTGCAGGAAAAAACCTTGCCACCGATACTTCCCATTGCAAAGATCCCAAACAATAAATATAAACATGTTTGGAAAAAAACAATCACAGGATGTCAACACTGAGAGTGCAAATATAAGTCTACCTTAGGAAGCTCTGAATCTATGTTATAACAACATCTGTAGCTATAGGAATACGCTATTGCATCAAAAATGTCATAACATTTTCTATCATCTAAAACGACCATGTGTGCATTCTTTGAAATCTTTTTCATTGCCAGATGCTACAAAAAAACCTGTATTAAACCATTCAAGTTCACTAAAAGAAGCAAAAAATTTAATCCTATACTTTAAGTCATACTTTTCGATGTTTTTGTCAAAACCCCATGTATTCCTTTTTCTTACAAATGACATCACAAATTTTCTTCGGATCAACTCCAGCACTGAGGCAATTTCAGAGTCAAAGATCTAATTGTGCCCATACATTTCAAGCATTAAAGAAATACATTATTCTCAAATCATGGTATAATACATAATAGCAAACTATGGCAAGCTTTTCACTTATGTCATGTCTGTGAGTTTTAAGTAGCATAAAATTCTGTTGTTTTGGAAACGTATCTATGGGTGTGCACACAGCGTGATTTTATATCTAAGCAAATGCTATGAACTCATACAACCAGACTTCAAATGTAGAATGGAGCAAAATTAAGGCCAAATTTATAACTCTAAACTTGGAATTTCAACCTCTATGTAGGTGCTTCGCAGAGGTGCACCCGCAGGGCTTCATGTTAAATTTCATGAAGGATGCAGAAAAAACCAAACATATAAATCCACACACTCATAGAGAAGTCAAGCATGAAAAATTCTGAGCCCAAAAGCAATAGTTTTGAAAATCATTAGGCAACCAACTTTGACACACACCTGGACAGTTCTTCAGAAAGCTCCATCTTTAAAGTTAGTCCTATAAAAGAAAGTAATTTTAAAAGGCCTCCATTTCTACATGACCTCAAAAGTCCTGTGAGCTGTCAAAGGTATTCCACAATGCTCTCCTGAAAACACCATTAGGAAATGATGCCTTCTCCTCAAAAAGCAGAACATGAAAACAGAGCAGTCTGCCCCACAAATCTCCTGCAGTTCTCAGGTGATGGGGTGTTGCAGAACTTTCAGGACAGCTCAACAAAAGCACTGACTCTGCTCTTACAGAAGGGCACTTCTATTGATTCAGGAGAAATAGAGAAGACCCTGAAATGAGGGGAAAAAGAAAAATTTATTCCATCACCATAGAATCTTGATATTCTTTGTGACCTTGGTCCATCAGCTCCAGAAGTCAACTTATCAGCTGGATGAGACCAATCTATAATTTTCTAACCATTACAATTATCATTATTGCTTAGCAAGAGGTATCTCTCATTCCATCTGATGACTGCTTATTCTAGTACTTAAAATGAAGTAACTTTTTTTTTCAATTATTTTTTTGTTTGTTTGTGACCTACAAGCTCTAACCAATATTTCATTTGACTGTGTAGGTCATGAGTCTGAATCAAAGCTAAGAACACACTTTTTTGAACCTAGGATGAAAGACATAAATGGACTGGTGAAATCCATTTCATGGCTTATATGGAATAACAGAAGGCATGCTCAGGGGATTGAAGAGAGTCAAGGAAAATCCGTAAACACTCACGTTGCTAAACATGTCAGAAAGCATCCCAAAATAATGATCCTAAATAATTATGCTAAATCATACCTTTTTCCAGACTGAGCAGGGAGGTCTGGAAATCTGAAATTTTGTTCCATAACTATGAAATACAGATAAAAACCATGACATGCATGTCTGTGTATGCATTCACAAAGTAACTTGGGAGAAAGTTTGGGTAAAAGTGTATTTACCACCACTACTACTACTACTTTACTTGCAAAACATTTACCATACACACACTGGACTTCTGTTAACAATAGCAGAGAAGCCTGTTAGTACCAGTGGAAAGAGAAAGGAGTTAGGTACTAGAACAAATACTCAATTTTTCTCTTTTAGCCAGAAACAGCATGCTTGGGTTCACTTTCTAAAGATTCTTTCCACTTGAAAACTACATCTACCTAACTGTTAAATATTTGTACCTTCTTCTCTAAGAAAGGTATGAAAAATGTAGAAACCTGTGTTGATGCTTTGCCCCTGCAAGCCTTCACTGGAAACAGTGTCATACATCTCTCCAACACTACAGGGATACCTGTCCAGGAGATGGAAACTTAGAGAAGCAAAGGGATAAGGAGTACTCTGCTCTCTGAAGTATTCACACACAAAAAAGTCCAACACATCTGACACTGGTTAAGAAGCAATACTATGACCAAAATCTGTTGCACAGAACTCACCAGGGCTACGTAAATGTTACACAGCTGTAAAAATAATTTTAATTTTTATGTAAGAAAGAAATTACAAATGAGGACCAATATCTTTTAAATCCTTTGTAAAAAATGATGTCATTAAATTCAGGGGGGAACATGTAAAGAAAGATAAAGGATAAAATGCATAATTAAAAAAAAAAAAAAAGCCCACATTATACAAAGCTCCATAAATAAAAGTAGTTGAGTTAGGTTTTGAGTTCTTTTGGGGGGGGTTAACCAAGAGTGGCACAATGTTTGGTCCTGATTTTCTAAAATTTGGACTACTACCATTATCACTAAGGAGCTGTTGCAACACACTTGCACACCAGAAAATCTCATCAGATTTATTAAGGAGATCTAATCTATTCTTTGAGAAGCAAACATGAATAAGCCATAGGAGAAGACCAGAAGATTTGGTGACAAGGAACCACTGTGGACAAAATTTTCTTCGCCTCATCTCACGGAATCACTCTACTTAGCTTTCAGTATTGACACAGACTGACAACTGTATTCAGGTAAAATGAATTTTTGCAAATCAGGACACAAAAATCAGTATATCACCTCAGAGAAGTGGAAGTGTTTACAGGAGAATGACACTGATACAGAATGTTCACTCTTTCTGTTGTGGTTTTGAACCCATGACACTTCCTTACAAGTTTCCTATGGGGTAAGACACAATCCAATTTTTTTTCCCTCAAAATAGTACATTGAAGTGAAATCTAAATTAAATTAAATTACAACAGCCTTCAAAAGAAAATGTTGTAGTTTCAAAAGTTTTACATTATAGCACAAAAGACTGGGCATGATAAGCAATCTGAGCACACAACGAAGATGTACGTTGATAAACAGCCTTCCTACAAGAGTGCAAAACCTTGCTATTGGTACTCACATCAAAGATACTATGGAGTCTTCTCTAGATCATTTTTCTGTAACCTTTGTTATTTTTATTTACTCTGATCAATGATTTGAAAAAAAAAAAGGGGGGGGGGGATTGCTTACCACCTGTATGCAACACCTTGCAGTCTGCTGCTGAAGGGTCATTTTGATCCTCTTTAATGCTGCTGATGTTGTCTTTTTCAAGCAGTCTGTCCACCATGGCAATAACACAGTTTAAACTCTTTGCCACGTTGGCCCACACCCTGTCCTGAAAAGAGCAGAATTATCACTGCATGTTACTGAAGAAAAAAACAAAGAGACGATAGTAACTTATAAAGTGGAGGCAGAGATGAGCAAATTATTAGAATATTGGGTGGCAGCATATTACCCTTTCTCTCATTCTTCAGCCTATTATCAAGCCTTTTACATGAACTTTTTTCTTGCAGTGTAAATGAGCTGAAACTGTTTGGGTTTTCAGACGCTGGAGAGCACATGTGCTTCAACCTCTACATGAAAATGCACACAAAGTTTCAGGTCTAACCCCAAGGAACTGAGCGGTTTGTCCATCTGAAATAATACTGTATGAGTGTAGACACTCAAAGCCTTGTCAAATCAAATCTCATGTGGAACTGCCAGTTTTGTCATAGTACTTAGCAAGCTCTTTTTGAAAATTTAACATATCCTATATTTTATCACATTAGTTACTCTGTTGAAGCAAATGTAAAATTCAAGGACTAGAATGAGAAACTTGTTGTTCAAGGCATGTTTATCAGTTAACACAATTTCAATTTCATTCCTCACCTCTCACACAAACTGCAACCATCACACTTAAATGAATTTATAATAAATACGAGAAATACAGAAGTAATAGAGTGATAGAAGAAATTCTGTATGAACAGAGAACAAAAGAGATAATGTGGAGTGAAAGAAAGAGTTGTTGTGGAACAGAGACACAGGAAGGGTCTTTCAGGTGCCGGACGCTGCAAAAAATCAAGTCTCTTGCTCTGACTTTTGTGGTGCTGAAGAAGAAGGAAAAAAAACCCCGGCCACACAAGAAATGAAGCTTTGCCCAAGACTAGCAATCAGACTAAAACCAAACCATGAAACCCCCCCCCCCAAAAAAAACACAAAACAACTCCCATCTACATGCTTTAATTCTGAGTCATTCTGAAAACAATGCAGAGCAACCAGAGTTCACTTGAAGCTTAGAAATGGGAAGATAACATCACTACTTTGCTTTCTATTTTACAATACCAGGAGCATTATGTATATGTCAGGTCTTGAGGCGCAAAAATGGAGTTGCAAAAGACAACAAGAGAGAAGGTTAAATAAAACTGAAAAAAAAAATTGTAATTCCATATAAATGGCAACACTTGGAATTTGTGGCAAGGTAAATCAAGAACTACTACTAAGACAAACATTTAATCTAAGATTACTTTTTAACTACATAGCACACTTTGGTCAGTGTCCTGACTAAAGGAATCTGAGGACACACCCTGCGACAAGGGGGCATTCTGAATTCAGGGACATCACATGGGGCTGCAGACAGAAGCATGGACTTGGCAAACCTGTACAACAACACAGATCCTGTCCTCCAGCTCCCCATGTTGGAATCTTGCAGCACTCTTGTGGGGTTGCCTTTCAGACAACAGCATCTAGTGTTACAGGCGGACGTAACAACTATGGTTTGATCTTCTACCTGTATAAACTCATGCTTTAACCACACTATGAAAAAGATACTGTTGATTTACAAGAGGCAAGAAGCTGTACACCCTCATGTAGAACTGCATTTAATCCACAGTTATTTAATTTTTTTTTAAAGTACTATATGTACAGCGCAACATGTGGAAATACCTGCACCTGTACACATGAAACAAACCATTAGACACAAGAATATCTGATATTCACCTGCCAAGATTCAATTTAAAGTCAAAAGACAGAGGACAGGTGTATATATATACATATATTATATTATATATAATATATATATAATATATATATATATTCCTTCAAAAGTTTCATACTATATATACACCTCAAGTGTTTCTGAAAGACATTTAGAATATGGGTGAAATTACTGATTTCCACCACCCGCAAGTATTACTTTGGGGAGAAGGATTCTATGAAGAGCAATGAAATACTGCGAACAGTAAAAAGTCTGGGCCCAAATATCAGCAGGTTTTACCAGAGAACAGCAGGGAACTTCAGGGCTTCCAGCTGAAGTTTCAGCTAGAGTTGCTGAGGTAGATGAACTCAAATTGCTCAGCATGGCTGCAGCCATGTAATTTCCCTTTCCTCTGTCTGCTGAGGGAGCTTAATACCAACACAAAGAGCATTAAGCTCTTAATGAGCATCTGGAGTTATTGCACAAACAACACAAATATGAGCCCTTGTTTCATTTTGGAAAGAACACTCTTCTCCTTTCAAACCAACTATTAACCCAGCATTGAGATGATCTCTATACAATATTCACACAAACATTCCCCGAGGGTTTAGAAGCAAAATTCATAACCATCTGTTGACAGAAAGCTCACTCTTATTATCGTATATCTGGTTTTTTTACATATGGGTAAGTGAGAGGGAGCAAGGGCCCGTCCCACAGCTCTTTTTCTCCCCATAGGAGGTTCCTGGGATTAGAAGTTATCATTATAGGTAGAGACAAAAAGTAGATGTTTCTATCATTCACTGAGATGTTATTCTGTCTGCACAAAGGCAGCCACATTTTTCTAAGAGGGCTGCTCAAGTTCAGCAGTCTGGAAAGAACAATTCTCAAGCAAAAATGCAGTTTCCAATAAATGAAAATCAAGTGGATTTCTATGATTCTCCATGGACAAGAAATTAACCCATTTCACATTCTTTGTCATCCCTTACTATTTCCAGAATGTTTTCCTGTAGTCTAGCACACTTTCCACCCACCTTTCATCTCCTTAAGAGGTTCTATTTTCATTTTGCCTCAGAACAACCTCACAAGTGATCACTTTGCAGCATGTGCCATGGTAAAGGACAAAACAGCCAGATACAGCCTCACCAGTAAGCATTCTTATAAACTCTCTATGTGAAGTGAAAGATCAGAAGAAAATAGGTCTTATTTCTTGATACACTGAAGTACTAAGACCCTAGTTTCCTAAGCAGGATGTGTCTCCTCTGATACCAGGTTTACCAATAGCTGCTGGAGAGTTAACTGGATAGTAATTTTAATGCTGCGGTGTGAAAGAATGAGAGAAATAAGGTCTCTGGCTCTCTCTCATTGCTGTTTCTTTAAGCTCAAAATTCAAGGCAATGACAGGGAAGGTGGAAATCTGTAACAGGACTTGACCCCATTGAGACAAGGCAATGGCACACTGACATCTTCTACTTCTTCCAAACTTTAGAAACCATTTGGGATGGTTAAGCAGTCCTGGCACATGCGGCTTTGGCGTTGCTAGTTAGAAATGGTCACGGTCACACTTCTATTGCCACCTCTGCTGTGGCACTGGCAGGCAGGCATGCACACTTATAAAGGTCTCCATGAAAAGCTAGGGTTTGGTATCACTGCAAGCTGGGCACTGTTCCTAGGACATTTAAAAACGAACCTGTAAAATAATTCTCTTTCATTCACCCAATTGAAAAAAATGTAATAAATCTCCATCTGCTCTGATAGCATTGTTAAAAAGCAATACAGGTTCCTCATTTCAGAGGGCGGGAGTGGAAACTGTTTTCTGTCACTGCAGCTAACTGGATGTCTCCCTCCTAAGCACTGCCAGTCAGTGGAGTCCCTGAGGCCATCTCTTTGTTTTTAAAGGATTCTCAGGTTTTCTAGGTTCACTACAGAGCTCCTCAGTCACTTCTTGTCTTTCCATACACACCACTGCAGTTGTATTCTTTACTTGTGCCAAGTAGGACACAGCAACTGCATTTCCCAGTGCTCTAAAGATACTGTCTCCTTTGTGTGGGTTGATAGTCATATATTACCTCATGGTCCTTTTGAGGTATGTTCATAGATAAAGCAAATATCTTAACTTATGCGCCCGAATAAGCCCCTCTTGTGATACGGAAGTGCTTTGGAATGGAACATATCACACACACATCAGTATTTCAGAGCAGGGACTGATCACCGTGTCAGTATTTGCACGCAGCTTATTGGAAATGCCATTTTATCTGTTCTTTGTAGCTCCAACCACATTAACTAGTCAGTCAAAAATGTAGAGCAGGATCAGCTCCAAGTGGCAATGTGCCCACCTTTTCTTGTATTATACACGGCAACATGCTTTGTGCCCTCCTGCAGGGAGGTTCTAGGATAGCAGAAGCAGCTGGTAAGAGAAGAGAATATCTATCTAGAGGCAATCTAAAACTCTCAAGTTAAATATTTTTCCTTCAACAGTGATGTTTTACTGCTGCCTACACATAGTGCAGCAATACAAATAGCTCAATCTGTACTGCAGTCAGTTCCTCTGAGATGAATATTTGTACTTTGTATCAAAGAAAAAAGGTGCAACACACTGTTGCTATTGAGAAGGCGGGTTTTTTTGAAAACACTCGTCACTCAGGGAAAGGGCACCCTGTCAGTTAAGAAACTATTCCTCTAAAGATAAATTTGGATGCCAGAGAAGGGGGTGGATCTCACTTAGTTTTTAAACACTGCCTTGAATTCACTTCTGTGACGGCCATAAGGGAACACAGTCACTGGAAGTGGATGGAACAGGGTCAGCTTAAAGAATTGTTTAAAGATTTAGATCTCAGGCAAAACTAAAATTTGAATCCCATTTGTGAAATACAAGCTTGATAATGAGAGAAAAAACCATGACAGCAAAGGAGGATGCAGTACTCTGCATACAAAGCAACTTATCCATTTTTCCCTTTATAGTTGACTTTCAGCGTGGATTAAGCATTTCTTTCAAATTTTACATGCATTTATTCTTTCTCTTTTCATCATGCTCATGATAATTTGATCATTAAAACTCCCATTATTCATCACCTCCATTGACAAAAAGAACTGAAAACTATCTGAAGTCTAATCTTTCAAATTCTGAGAAAAAAAACCCACAAATTTTTCTAAGATTTATACTTTCTCAAGTTTGACAGTGACTCTCATTCAGTTTAACTCAGAAAATACAGAAAGATACACTTAATTTTTAATCAAGAAGGTAACCTTACTAATCCAGCAGAAAAAACATATATTTTAAAATTATGTGCCTCTAGGTTTTAATAGATGAGGACGAAACGCCTGGCAGAAATTTGTTTTTTAAATCAATAAAAAAACCCCCAGTAATGCTATCAAAGAAGCTAAGCTGAAGAAAACTATTAAAACCCAACTTGTAAAAAAATGCTGCTTTTTCCAATGCAAAATGTCTCCCTTTCATGAAACGTGTTGTGATGTTTATATGTCTGAATGTTTCAACAGCTGGAAACACCATTTTGGCTTTAACTTCAAGGAAAGAAGCACCATTCTAGCTCCTCAGGTTGTTGAGAAAACAAGAAAAACTGAATTCAAGACTCTAAAACCAGAGGACAAATAAAAGAATGAGTTGTTTATTGTTTAAATCTCATGACTACTTAATGCATGGGGTTGGAAATAATTGCCTTTTCTCTAGAAGAAATATATTCTTCTTCCCTTATTTGTGATATGGATAAAAACCACAGTTCAGGTGAAAGTATTGTAGCTCACACAAGTTATTAATTATTTACAATAGAGATGAATATGCTGGCTTCCTTTACATTTATGAGAATACAGTGATGAACTCATACTTTGAGTCTGAACTGAATAAAAATAGCTTGAGTGTGTATGTAACAAAGCAGCAGATCTATTACATCCACCAAAATAATTAATCTACATAATCTCAGTCATATAAATAATTCATATCTTTGAAAGATATGCTAAGAATGTTAAAAGCTATGTTTAGTTCTTTTACACAATCTCAGATATCCTCTAAGAAGAGAGGCGAAGGGAAAAGAGCCCTGTTTTGCTGAGGGTTAATTCATGTGTATTTAAACTGTTTACAGCCTGAGGGTTGAGAAAGAAACAAACATTTCCCTCCTTAATAGCATATGCTGTTCCAGTCTCCTTAAATCTCCCCAACTAGCAAAAAGAACTCAAGTAAGAGCAAAGAAAGACTACTTTTCTGTCTAGGCAAGAAGATATTTATTGTCCTCACTGTTATATGCACAACCAAGCAGTCCCACAGCAGCACTGCACTTAGGAAAATCCTTACAACTGAGTTTCAAAATCTGCAATGCATCCAAAAAATATGATTTCATGGTTTTGCGCTCCTTTCCCCTCTGCACTAAAAAGGACACTTTTTTATGCTGATTTGTAGGGTTTGGGATTGAACACCAACCAAGAGTTTCTGACTACTTACCCACTCTTCTTCATCATACTCAGAATGATGTGGTATAGAGTCCTGCCTTTTAATCTGAGAAGGATGATCCTGGTGCTGTGAATCACCCCCTTCTTCTGCACTGTTTCTAGGCACAGCTGGTTTCTTGAGGACACAGCCAGGCCGGGCTGTGTACAGTGCTAAAAGGGCACTTCTGACCAGTTGATCCTTGAATGCATGCACAAATAACTCCGTCTAAGGGGAAAAAAAAAAAACAACAAACAAAAAACCATGAAAAGTTTAGATCAAAGAATGGAATACTGCAACCAAAGTGGTATAACACTGAATTACTCTTGGAAAGAGTGGGTATTTGTTTCAGGCTGGTCTGAGAGGCAGAAAACAAAGTAGGCAAATAAACAATGAAGAAAGGTTCAGTGATGTTAGGGACATCATCACATTCTACAATCCCAGTGTTCTGAGGATTAACTCAAGAGTACAGTAATTGTCATAGAGATCATAATCTTCTCACATTTTATTCAAGTTCCAAATTTCGCCTGCAGAGATGAGCCTTCACAAGAACCAGTTCCAAGAGTAACCAACCACTGCTCAATAATTTCAGGGTAAGTGTCAGACAAAATGAGATTAACAAATTCAAGGATCTTCTTAACTAAAACCCACCATGCTTCATTGCTGAGATTGCAGTATCTGCAAAAGCAGTCTTTCCAGAGATAAACTTAAGTACCTGGGTATCAACCCAGCCAGCAGGCTAGGCAACAACACCTGATTTCTAGCTTTATTTTTTAAAAAAAGCACATCCTGAAGTAGTTTCTTCAAGTGTTCTGAAGATGTTATTCAATCACTGTATAATTTTTCCTAAATCCATCTTGATGACTGTCACAACTGGAGTTTTTAAAACCCTTCAACCTCCCTGTCTTATTTATCTCCCACCCCAACAAGAAAAGCAAAATGCTTTCTGCATATAGTCTCTACCATCTCTAGGTTACCTCACCATAACAGCAAAGCCACAGTGGCAAACAGCTGGGGAGAATCCTGATTTTGGTTAATTTAACAACTTTCAACAGTTCATCTGTCAGAGTGGAGGGAGCTGCTATACCACATCCAACACATCCTATCCAGCCTGCCAGAGCTCCTTTCCCCAGTGAGAAACCCACGTTCACAGGGGATGATGAAACACAATTACATATTTCTTTCACAGCACAATCATCTGAATTTATTTATTCAGAGTCAGTTGCCTTCCTATTTTCCCAGGACATAGTGGATCGTCACGTGCAGGTAGATTCAGATGCTGAAGTGCCTTTATGCACACAATCTTAATTAAACAGGCATGTGAAAAGTATGTAAGTAAGAGTCAGAGGAACCAGGCTGAACAAGCTGGCACACAAAGCTAGGAAATGCTAGAAATAAAGGTTGCCCAGTCAAACTTCATGCAGCCCTCACATACTGCTTATGCAAAACCTGAAGAAAATGTAGCAAAAAAAAAACCCCAAACCATACAAGTTTCAAGTGTCATCATCTCTCTTCTTGGAAGTCTTGCTCCTAGTCTCTTCACTGCTTACTTCTATTCTTATTCCATCCCTTTTTCCTACTACTGGCTCCTCTTTTGTACACCTCTACTCCTACTCAACTTATTTTTCTTGCTTTCCTGCCTCAATAACCCCCTCAAAAGTTTACTGATATTTAGACAATGCTCTAAATAGGTGATGGTTTTCTTCAAGCTCCAGCTGGGTCAGGTACTTGCTTGAGAAGTTTCTGCTTTTTCCCATTTTCATTACGTTTAGAAAAAAAGTATTTTTTATTGTGGAAAGGCTGAAAACTTTTGTTGCAACTGAATTTCAGAGGCTTTAAAAATAAGAACCTCAGACATATTTAAGCTACAATTTTTTAAAACCAAATTCAGGACTTCCTTCAGACCCGATCTGGGTGCCTGAGTTTTTAGGGGTGCTTTTAAAGGGTTTTCGTATATGTAGCCCTTCAGGGTTGTCTCCTGGTAGTCCTGAATTGCACCACAGAACAATTTCAGTTTGCTAAATTTCCAGCCTCCACGTGATGCATGCTTGGAAAATAAATAAGTCTTTGGGGAGTACTGCTAGTAAATCATATCATTCTTTTCTTAAGAAGAGGTAAAACATCTTCAAGACTCTAATTTTGAAGTTCCATATCCAGAGAGTCAAAACTACATTACTTGTCTATCCTAAGAAATGGCAACATCATGATTTTACAGAGGTTTCATGCCTCCTCTTCACCTCAAAGTCTACTTGAGATCATTTCAGGTCTCTGCATCAGGCATGGCAGACTCAAAAAAACATTACATTTCAGAAAATGGTGAGCATTGGACAACTTGACTTAAAGCATGTCCACTAGGAATGCAATGTGCATTAGGTAATGATCTGAAAAGTTTAAGTAATATAATTTAATACAAATACTTTATAGGGAAAATTAATTTTTAAAAGCAAATTGGTACAGAAGTGAACCTCCATTTTTTTCATAGAGGCTAAAATGCTCCATAATTAAATTCCATTCAAGGATCCCATTGGTTTAACAGCATTTTACATTTTAACTACATTTTCTAACAGCTCAATACAGCTAACTTTGCAGAACATCACTATTTATAAAATTGCATCGAAATCACAAAACAAGTCTATACAAAGAAATGAAAACTTTGCAAATTCTTTTAGACACTCAACTAAAGAATATTTCTGCAAACAATGATAGGCATAGCTGGAAAATGAATTTATCAAGCCTTCTGCAAGCTGCAAATGCTGATACACTTGTCGACAGCTAAAGGCCTCCTTAATCAATTAACACAAAGTGATGATAAAAGGTTAGTCTCAGGAAAATACTATGGTAAATTGCAAATTATATAGAGAGAAGTAAAACCATGCTTAATGTGAGGAAATAAGCTCAATTTAAGAAGCAGAAGTGGAATTATTTAATTTTCCACTTTCAATCCATGCATCTAGTCATTCCATTTCTAACAAATACTTAAATACAATTAACGTTACTGATATACTCACTGCTACCTGACACTTTTAGAATTAATTATTCTGTATATCAAGCTTAACTTCACCTTAAAAATGGTGATATGCTTTTTAATAAATTTCTGGAATTGAATCACCAGGTAAATAATTTTTATAACTTCTTCAAACAGCTGTTTAACTTCTAAATTTCTATCAAGTTAAAACGTAAGAGCATTTCTTTTTTACATATAAGAAGTGTGGGAAAGATGGAAGAGCAGCAGCATTTCACATGACTCAGGAATACAAGTAGGCATCAGATAATTCTGTTCAGCACAGCACGTGCCACTCGGTCTTAAATATAATCAGGGACACTCTGTTAGTCTTGGTTCTTTTATACTGATGTACAGATTATATAGACAGATTATGTTAGGACACCAAGATAATGCTTTGTACTAACTATGAGGGATCTAATTGCAGTATCATGTAGGTTCACTGAATCTGGGGGTTTGAAATGCTATTTCCTTTCCCTGAAGTTGTTTTTTGGTCTTTGCTTTCCTCCCCATCTCTCTTCCCTTCTTTACAAAGGGCTGTCCATCCACACTTGCTTCCTTAACAATGGTCCAACCCTATTATTTCTCCATTATCCGTCTTCTCCTCAAAGCAAATTTGGGAATAGACAGGGAAGCAGGTATTGAATCATTCACGCAGTAGTTGTTTGGACAATTGGATTAATCTCTTCCAAGCAAAAGGTGAAGGCTAGATAGACATCCATGCACTATACCAGGTGAGACTCCTCCTTTTGGGAAACTGTGCTCATATTAAATTCTGGCCCTGAAGAGCTGATATGAATATACACAACTAAATCACCAGCAATAAATGTAAAAAATATCTGTGACTTTTGAAAACTGAATGGATTGTCTTTTTTTGATCCTTTTATCTAGTCAGACTCTCCAACAAAACGTGGTTTAAGCAGCGGTTTAGTTTCACAGCTGCCTGCAGCCACTCTGAAATCATCCATTCTTCATGCCCAGAGAGGCAAATGGCTACAGCTAACACACAAATTCCTTAGCAACCACACTTTGAATCTTCAGAACAAACACTTTGTCTGATTTGCTTTACCTGTGCCTATATATTTAACTAACCACTAACAGAGCAGTTCCACTTGTTCTATGCACAGCTAAAAACAGCCTCCTACATGGAAAGGTACACTGTAATTGCCGCAATCTCCCCATAATTTCCTCTGTTTCGTTTCCAGGCTGAATTCTGCTTTCCTATATTATCCCTGACATTCACAGTGACCCCAGTGTTCTCAGAGCTACTGTGGATTTACAAATAACTCAGAGGAATGTTTCTTTGCCCCATGGCTCCAATGCCATGCACCTTCACAGCGTGTGGCTGAGCTCAATGTTCAGATTGGAAACTCTCCCACTGAACAAGGTACTGCTGGGATAATGGTGCTCAACAGACCACAAGGGGTGTCACTTCCCACTAGCTGAAGATCGATTGAAATGGTTATCAACAGTTTTTTAAGACATCATGAGATCACAACACAGAAGGGATGGCCCATGAAATAATGGAAAACTTTTTCAACCTCTCAGGCCATAGCTATACTGCTTAATATCTTTAAAGGATAACATATTCCATATGCTTAAAAGTACTACAGGCTTCAGCTAATCTCCAGTATCTGTCTCTGAGACAGGCAGAAGATATTATCTCCCTGAAGTTAGAACTAACGAAACTAAGATGAGGAAAAGCCTACAGCTATAGAGGAATATAACATGAGAAAGAAAATTAAAATTTAAGACCTCTTGGTGCCAACTTCCTAGCTTCTTCCAAGCTGTATCACCATTTCTGATCATGCTATTATTCTAAACCTTATGCACAAAACCTGGCTTGAACTATCTCCCACAAGCAGCAGTTTGAAGTATCACAGAAAGAGAATTCAAAATAATGATTTATCATACCAAAGAACTATTTATAATAAACTATTTTGATAAACCCCAGTATGTGGCCACTTGAGGACAAAAGAGACATATGAAATTAAATTAATTATACTTTTAAATAAAGACAATCTTTATATATTTCATTGAATTTCTACATAGAAAGCCTACAGAAACGCTAAATAACATTCTTTTTCTAATAGCAACATTTTAAAGCTTATTTTAGCAGAGCTTATTTAACATTTCCTGATGCTGTGAAAGTCAATTTATGCAGAAAAAAACCCCGGCAGTTTGAGACTTGGTTATTCCATTTTCCATTGCAGTGAAGATTTGAATCTTACCTTTTCTGAAAGCATCTTTAAAGAATTCTTCAAGCTGTCTGGGGAACGCTGGCTTGCAGAACTAAGCAGCAGGTCTGCATGGCTTGATATAAGAGGTTGTAGATGATTGATGTTGCTGAGAACTTCCTTTGCCTTGGCTGTGTTTTCAGGTGAATAGTAAATACACTGGTATCCAGTACTGTAATAACGGAGAGAGTCACATAATGGAGAAATAATTTCTGCTATTAATAACAATGCTGAATGTGCTAAAAAACTTACCACTACTTTTACAGAAAACAATGCCAGATATCTGAACTTCACTTCATTGAATGCTCCTTCCTTTACGGGCAAAACCAAATCCTTCGTTGAACAGCAGCACACAACAGACTGCCCATCACCAAACAATCCAAGTAGTACTGTTCAACCTAAAAATTCCTTTGAGTGACTTATCTGAACATATTTTTGTGTGTTTCTTTTAAAAATTGTAATTCTGGAGAAACAAAAAGTTTGACCAAGTCAGATAATACTCACAAAGAGCATAAGGCTCCTTATTTTTCCAACTGCACTCCTCAACACATTATTCAATATCTCACTAAGTCTAACAAAATGAGCCATTAACATTCAACTGATCAGTGACCCACAGTGTTTTGATTAGCATCAGTGATGTCCAGCAAGTGGAGACAACCAGAGTTATCTCAAATAAAAAATAGGTGTCTAGTTTGCAAGAAAAGACAGAGAAATGGAGTGTGGGGATTAATTACTATAAAAACACACAAATGCATACTGCAAACTTCCTAATTTCCTTTCAATTGTTCACAAACTACTGTAATTCTTTTACAGAACTTCTTTTCCTATCCATCTTCTTCTTCCCCGCTCCCTCATACCTCAAGACTTGCTAATCATGCAATATCCTTCTATACCCTTATTCCCAAATACCATTTCATGCACACACATCCTGGATCTTCGTTGTAGTATACAGCTCCTCATCTAAACCTCCTGTACATAATTCTTCCCTTTATGTAGCCCTGCTTCAGTCTTTCAGAGAAACTAACCAGAATCTTTTGCAGTTTCATATTAACCTATAATGTCAACATGGGAAAAAATGTAACCAGGCAACTCCTGGCACTTTACCAATGCCAGAGGAACATGCATACTAGTACTTCCCAGTTGGTTCTATTTGTATCTCCCTTCTTTCCTCTTCTGTCTTTTAATCATATATACTTCAGTTTCTTCAACCCTTTCACAACTGTTTTAATTTCTTTCTTAATTTTCTTAATCAAGACCCGAATTTTGACACTTGTGCAACCCTCTGAACTTCATGCATTGCTTTTCATGAGTCTTTTTCCAGAACTCTTCACTCCCCCTTTCCCCCTTTGTGTCTTCTAGTGGCCCTTCCAGTTCCTTCTCATTAGTTTTCTGCAAATTGGAAATTAAATTTATTTCAATAAAGGACATAGCAACATAAATTCAGAAGTTCAAATGAAGTTGCTTCATAAAACATAAAAGGCTTAAGCATTTTGGCAAATAATGATAGACTCAAGTAGTCTTAAAATTTAGCCTCTTCCTTAGATATTTTGCTGATTTACAGTCCCAAAATCCACAATATCCTGTTCTATTTTCTATTTTCACCAGTGTCTCCATTTTTAGATACAATTCTTTGTAGAGGCAGTCAGGATGAATGGCATCTGAGTCATCAAAATTTTGCCACAATCAGTCGTGCTACCAGCCACATCAAAATTACTCCTCATCTCCAACTCACAGTCCCCTACATAAATTACTAGAGTGCTGAGTGAAACAGTCAGAATTCTGAGTATTTCAGCAAAATGAATTGTATCAACTCTCTTTTCTAATGAATTGGGGGAGAAAAAAAAACCTGTCCCTCTGAAAAATGAGGAAATGATCACAATTCTATCTTTGAGGTGGCAACACTTCCAAAGTCACATCTACCTCTACACTCATGGCAACTCTCAAGCTATCAGACTCAGTAGACAAGGCAGGGACAAGAGTAATAGTCTGTGTTAATTGTATTGAAGACAGACTTAAAAGTGTTGACACTTCTCTAATTCCCCTTCAGGCTTCTCCCTCCCTTTATCAAACAGCCTTTTTGCAGGCTGAATCTGGCTAATGCTGTTATCAAGCTCGCCATGCACATATTGCTTCCTGGGATTTCCCTCAGCCTTTAATTCCCTGATCATTTCCACTGATCTCCCACAGCTCTAAGCTTCCCTGAATGTTGCAGAAGAAAAGCTACAGGCAACATTGTAAGACAGAGGGAATAGCAATACTATATCTGTGGGCAGTTCTCATTGTAATAAGGTAAATCATAGCTTTTAAATGAAGGAAACAGAGAAGAGAGAATGGCTCTTTCTTCAGAATTAAGTGCATTATCAGGCTTCATTATTTGGCTAATTTTAACATTTCATGAACCCCAGAAAGCGTAAGACAACTTCAAATATTTAGTTTCTTTCACAATTTCAGTGCAAATTCCTCCCTCCCTCCAAGAAAGTGTGTAATTGTTTGTCAGAGTGTTTGGTAGTACTTTAAGTTTCTAATTGTTGTGTCCCAACACTGTTGAATCTACAACTAGCCTGAGATTTTCTGAGGCCCTACTGTTCATAAAAGGACATTACTACTTACAGTTCAGTGAAGTTTCCTCATCTGTAACTACTTTTAGAGCTTGCTGACACATACAGCTATAGTATGTAAGTATTATTACTTAGAACAATCAGCTACCAATAGAACTTACTGGCACATAAAACTTTTCACAGGTGTCCTAAGGCACAAACTAAATGAAACTTTTCCATTAGGGTAAAGGCCACATGGGTAGGTCCAGTGCACGAAATCAGCATCATTATGAAAACCTACCTTTGATATGCAAATTACATTATTACACATGTACCTTTTGAAAAAACTCTATAATAATGTCTTCTGGGTTAAGTTTCAAAGCTTTCATTGAGCAGACAAATCCACACTTGATCACTTTCATATACTGGCACCATCACTGAGTATGAACACATGACTACCAGCAGTCATCTCAGTTTTAAAATTGCTTTAAGGACATTGTCATGTAATTTGAATAAATATTACACTGGCTACATCTGCAATTTTAATCCTAAATTAAAAAAGTTTTTGCCTGAGAATAAATGCTGCAATATGCTAAATGTCTAATTTTTAATGACATTCCAAGTTACTCCACTCCTGCTGGTAACTGCAATCTGGGTGACTGAGTTAAATTGCTACCATCTGGGACTGGGTTCAAATCTTTCAACAATGAACATTTGACCTCGCATTTTTCACGGTCAAAACCACAGACATTCACATTAAGAATACAGTTAAAACATAGACAGCAAGTACATCTAATCCCAGATAACTTTGATCTTATGCACATTACTGAAGATATCAATTCAATGGCTTAGTTATGCAACACATGTATTCTGTCTAAAGTGAAAAGTTATGATCAAAAATAAATTGCTACATAAAAAAAACCTCTGAACAATTCACTGCCTCAATAAATAAAACTGAACCGTATGATCAGTGTCAAGGTTAGGAAAACAGGCCTGAAGTCAGAAGTTTAAATTAATTTTTTTTTATTTCCTTAAGATTCTGTTGTGGGTTCCTTTGCAAACTTGGAAATTCTAATTTTGAATACTAAGGAAAATGAAATCATATTAGTTCTGTCAATGTTCAAATCTCTACGAATCCTAATCTCAAGGCAATGGCTAAGGCTGGACACATAGACCTTTTCCAGTTGTTCTTTTATTTCCTTTCTATTCCTAACTGACCCTTGGAATAACTCTACATCAGTGCTTTCAGCTGGTAAAGGACATGAGTGTCAGTGAAAAGAAAGGTCAAGACTGCCTCCAGTCCTCTAGAGACCTAAGTAGGACAGATGCCACAGCAGCACAGGTGAATCTCACACTGAATCTTCCTAGGAGGACTCACTCCAGGAAGTCTGAATGCCTAGGGAAAGCCTTCCACAGTTCACCAGAATAATTTTAGAGTCTCTTTACGTTGGTGGAAAGGTGTAAGCAACCTTTAATGTAGGGGAGAATCTTATTCTAGGTAAGTGAGCATGGTTCTCATCAGAAGGCAAAAAGTTACCGTGCCCCACTGTAAGCTTGAAGTCAAATGGTGGAGCCTCTCAGTGGAGCCATCTCCTGGCAGCCTGCTGAAGAGAGATTACAAGAAAAAATGGCAAAAATATGGATCCCCTCTCCTGCTGCCCCAGCTGGAGTCCACATAGATGGAAGTTTCCTGTTCTCCAAAACACGCAATCCCAACCTTGGCAGGAAGATCTCCCACAAGTCCTTCCCTTCTTTTACAGCCCCAGTCTCCTTACTTTGATGCCCTCTGAAGGAAATGCTTCCCGCAATTCTGTCCAGAGAGTCCAGCAACTGGAAAATACTGTGATGAGAATTTTATATCTCAATGAATAGCACAAACTTAAGCAGTTTCTCACCTAAATTTTCACACAACCCTAATACACTGGTTTGATGGTCAGTGAAAAAGTGTTCATCTCCATGAAGTCTAATCTCTCTTTCTCACACATGTATACATCCAAAAAAAGGGGAAAGTGAGC
This sequence comes from Empidonax traillii, assembly GCF_003031625.1. Taxonomy (NCBI): domain Eukaryota; kingdom Metazoa; phylum Chordata; class Aves; order Passeriformes; family Tyrannidae; genus Empidonax; species Empidonax traillii. The sequence continues at coordinate 554,260 of NW_020955363.1, read as the reverse complement.
AAAGAATAACATCTCTGTGAAAAGTGCTGTGCACTTTTGTTTTCCTTTGACAACAGTGATTAGATCAACTAGATCAAACACAGATCATTATTATTTCAACAATCTCGGATTTTCTGTGAAATAATACTACTTCAGGTTCCTCAGAGAAGGTTATGAAATTTGAGTAATAGGAACCCAGGAGATTGCAGCACTAATAAAAACTCTGGTAAGAGATATGTTAGTGAAGGAGCACACCTCATATCTTGACCAAAAATCTAGGCCTCATCAAACAGGAAGGGTTCTTTTAGACAGTTCAAAACCAAATTACATTATTATAACTTTAAAAAAAAAATTAAATAAATCAACAGTACTGTTCCACTTTTAAGCTAGTGCTAACTTAAAACAGGATAATTTCCAAACAGTTTGCTAGAAATTATGTATAAAACCATAGTGAATCACAGCACCTAATTCAGCTTGTCGGACACTTCTATTTTTCTTGATGTTTAAAATTGGAGCATTAAAAAACTTGCAATCATAAGCCTATGTGTTTTGATTAAAAGAAAGATGGTCGATTTAGATTTTAAGTGAGACAAAAAGCCCTTTGTGTATCTTGAAAGTGATTTATGAACAATTCAAGCAGTGAGGCATTATATGGGTATAACTTACAGAATGTCTCATAAACGTTCCTGCGCAACTGAGCTCTAAAAATAATAATTTGCTGTGCCATCTAGACTGATGAGAAGATAAGCCCTTCCATTTGCTGGAAGGAGAAATAATCTTTACTAGCAAGCCAAAAAAAGACTGCATCTGAACAACTAACTGACTTTTAGCTAGAAGTAGCAAAGGAAAAAATAAAGAGAACAATCCAATACAGCATAAAGAAAAATATTCTAAATAAATGTATATCCTAAACATATAATTAATATTCTGCATTGATTTGCCATACCTTAATCATCACATACCAATTATTTGAAGTGCTATCATACCTAAACAAAATTTTTAAAAAGAGTCAGTTGTTCTTACTGATCTTATGAAGCTCACTACTAGCTACTAAAGGGACAGATATACTAGTCATACCTTAAAGATATGACTGATGTTTCTAGTAGAAGAGCCTTTTATCTGCCTCTTTTTTACAGATAAAAACCAGTATGTGAATAGGTTGTAAAGCAATGGAATGGGCTTCAGATCACATACCATAAAGTATTATATTTTTCACCTGGAAGAAAAGCTTCTCTTGCTCTTATTTCGGGTCATATTTTTAGAAATCTGTCTTCCTTTTTTTTTTTTTCTTTTAATATGACCTGCTTGATGGTAACAAATGAGTGAAGAATTGTGAAAATACAGCCTTTTTTATAGATATTATTATACAAGGCCTTCCTCTATTTTGTCTGCACAAAAATGTATATTCTGCATAATAGTAAACATGCCAGAACTATCTTCAGATGCACATTTTCCACATCCTTCTATTTGATAAACTTTCACAAAATATGTCTGTCTTGCTTTGATTTGGCAATTGCAAATGCTACCAGATAACAGTTCCTCTTGTCTGTTAATTCCACAAATCTAGGTTTGAGCAAGGAATATTTTGTGATATGCTGACACCGTTGACTATTTCAATAAACTGCTTTAACAACCAGACAAAAGGTCAAAGACATGCAAGGTATTTTGTCATGTCTTGAAAGCTACTGGGATCAGCTTGAGAACTAATCTCTTCCCACATCTTCCTCTAGGTTTTCAGCTCACTTAGCCTAGCGGAAACGGCTGCTGAATCTGCACTTTTTTCTCTTCATTCTACATTCTGACTGATATTTCAAGGTGTCACTTCAACCAAATCTTCAGAAAAGCTGCCCCCGTTGTAAAACAGAAAATTTAAATTGTAAAAGCAGCCCCTGGAAATGCTGTGTGTCCTCAAAGCATCCTCATACAGCTAAACAAACAGGTACATGCAAAATAACGTTGTTGTTGCCACAGTGAAACAAATTTCTCCGTGAATGAGAATGGTACTTTTATGTATTTATTTAATGCAGACCCACTTTTGAATATTCAAATCAGTGAGATCACATTGAGAGCTTGCTTGCCCCTGTCTTTTAACTCACACAAGTTCTATTTCAGGGGAAAAAACCTAAACCTGGGGAGTTTTCTCTGGGCTGTCCTCAAAGGTAGTAGGAAAGATGAATTTTGGAGTCTTCCTCCTTTCTATTTTGTGGGAATTCATACACTAAGTGACCGGTTCCTTGGGTCTGGCAAGTGATTAGCTGAAAACTGCAGTCCACCTTTTTCAGTGCTCAAACTTAAGTTTGTTAGACTGACTCAGGCTTTTCTTTTAGGATGAGTCTGACAGGATAGTAACAGGGTTACCCTAATTATATCATCCTGAAGACAGACTTCTGCTCTTCCAGGGTAACACAGAAATGCAAAGGAAGCTGCACTGTCAGAGAAAACGTCTGGTATCCTGTCCTTGAAAATCACCAAAATACAAGCGTTTCTGATGGATGCTGAAAAATCTAAGCAGCAGGGCAAATGTAAGGTGACATGTAGACACTTGAAATACTTATGAAATACCTTGATAAAACCTGCACGAAGCTTTACCCAGTGCTCCCAAATACAATCCTTTATCAACTTAGATGTCTACATGGTCAATTCAGTGAAATAACAGTGAATGAAAATGAGAAGAGGTTGTGCTGCACCAAGTATCCTTTGCCATCCAAACCTTCTGACACTGCACAGGAGCCGAAGAAAGGAGTCTTGCCCATCATCTCTGCTCCCCTGTTATAGGCAACTAAGAAACAAGGGCACTGTCTAGTCAATCCTATGAGATACTGCAAAATGTGTTCTCTCAGTAAGAACTCAAGAAAGACTAGGTCCCTTCTCTATATGGCATTTTCCCTTTTTTTCTCCGACGAAAAGCAATCAAAGAGAATTTTTTACCTCACAGTTATCCTCCATTTTTGGAAGGATATCTGCCTACATGGATATGCTGCAGGACTGAGCAAGTGAGAAACAGTTCCCTTTCTGAAAGCTGAACACTGTGACGACGGGTACTGTAAAGTTCTTTATATCACTTATGACTTCAATTTCTTCTTAAGTAATATAATAAAAACTCACTAAACTCCATTGCAACTACATTAGTAAGATAGTAAAGAAGGAGATACCTTAAGAAATGACTTTAGATATTTTCTTCACTGGAAAACATGTACTTCATGGGCCTCCATGTGAGGGGGATAAGGCTGCCTATACCAGTCTGCTGACAGCAGAGTATTAACACAATGTTCAGTGAAGTGTCTTATGTGATCAATGATATTCATGTTTCATTGGCAAGTTTTGACATCAGAGGTGGTCACAGAAATGAAAGATTTTAGAAGATTTAGCAGGGTTTTTATGTTATGTAGTGCAAAAAACCACAAACCAACCCAATAATACAGAAAATATACCTGTTGGGTTTTCTTTGGTTTTTAGTACTGATGCCAACTGCTATTCAACCTAGAAGTCAACATTAGATTTTTATAATTTCCCTTTTAATTCTTCATGATATTGTGTCCATTAAACTTTTTTGAGCATTGAATACAATACAATTCATTTTCTACAAGCACCATGATGATTTAAATCAGAGTCCTTCCTGTATTCTCTTTCAAATGCTGTGACACTGATTGCATGGCGTTGGCACTGTTAGTGGAAGCACTGAGCAGTCACAACGATGGGTGCTGACAGCAACAACTGTGGCTGTTTGAAAATCTTAACAGCCACAGCAACAAACACAAACACATCCAATTCTTAGTTAGCAAAATATACAGCTAACACTTTTGTGCATGTTCAGCAACAAAGCATTTGAGACCAGCAACGAAAAGAAAATTTTATTTTTGCTTAGCCTTATTTTGGATTTTTGAAGAATAGGAAGAGTTTCTTACTTATTTCTCAGTTGCACTAAAAATATTTTTTCTTAACGTATGCCCAGGGCTGTCAGAAAGAAAGGTGCTACTTTAAGCTACTGTTTCTGTATTGAAGAATTGTCTATAGCTACGTTCCTACTAGCACAAGAGTTACCAACGAGACAGCTCATTTTGAACAGCATGTTTTCAAGCACTGATATACCTCAAGCCTCCTGAAGTATGGGGAAAAAACTTCTAAATTTTGAATAATAGAATCATTAAGGTTGGAAAAGACTTCCAATCTCATCGAGTCCAACCACCACATCACCAAGTGCCATGTCCTGTTGTTTCTTAAACACTTCTAGGGATGTTGACTCCACCACTTCTCTGGGAAGCCCATTCCAACGCATGATAATCCTTTCCATAATGAAATTCTTCCTGATGTCCAACCTGAAACTCCCATGATGCAGCTTGAGGTAATTTCCTTTATTCAGAAAAAGTCTTAGCACTAAAAGTAGACTGTGCTTCAATTTCGTAGTCTGACAAAGCAGGAAAGATAAAGGAAATATTTTATGAATGCAACGTCCAATGCTACTAGATTTTAATCTTCCATGCATTCAGGAGGGTAAATTGTTTTGTTCCTCAGTGAGCTCGTAACATTTTAATGCAATTTTATCGATATTTTCCTAGCTACTTGAAAGAATACTTACTTTCTTCTTTCTGCCTCAAATTTACTCAGCAGTTTCCGGAGACCACCATTCTTAAATCCTTGGAAATGCGCTGCTGGGGCTCCCACGGTGATGACATCATACAGAGCATCTGGAATGGGAGCAGACAAACACAGAGATTTGAATGTGCCTGTCCCCAGGGTATGGCAATGCTATGGTATCTACTCTACAAAACACGAGAACAAGAAGTCCGTATTATTTCCAAGGAATAATTGATAATCCATGTCTCAGGGAGGCCCAAGAACTAATCAGTCTTTCCATACAGCCACCTGTACACCCTAGAAAGTTCACCTGATTTATGGCTACATCTAAATTATATGCTGCAGTGTAGAACAATATTCTAGCTCTGCAGTTTACAAAGCTGCCAAGTAAATTGGCCCTTTGTGTATTTCACTTTATTACCCCTTTCATTATTTAACTTGTAGTCATGTTGAGATGCACAGATTCAAGCATTTTAGAATCAAGAGACCATTATAGGGGAATAGTCTGACTCTCTGAATAATAGAAACTACAGAATTACAGCTAATGATTCCTACATCAAGCTTATGCATCGAGCTTATGTCTCCTGGTTGAGTGAAGGCATCTCTTTTTTAATGTATCTAATCTTGATTTAAACACTTCAAGTGACAATGAATGCACTGCATTCCCAGAGAAGTCAATCAGTCTAGTAAAAACTTCTACTTCTTTTCTACTTTGGATTTGTTTGGATATAATGCTAATGGACTTGCAGATATAATGCCGTTTAATGCTAAATTGAAAAGCCCTGCTCTATGACAACAACTTACTTTTTATATGTATTTATGAACACAAAGTCAATTGTTTTCAGCTGAAAAGTTACCAGAATAGGAAATAAAACCACGCTGCTGAAATTCTTGCTGAGACAACAAAGTGTTGCTGCTCTCAGTATATACCTGATGTCTTACGACATACAGGATGAACTTTTTGTGTGGATTTATGTTTACAGAACTAGAGATGAAACATCTTTTTAAAAGGAGCCTTTGATTGATTGTCAGTGCAGAGATGAAGATTTAATTACATCCCAAACCACAATAATTATTTCTTCAAAGTTTAAGTTTACATTTACACTAAGCAGTACCCGTTTCGTACCCAAGCTTACTGCAGGTATAACACTACCGTTTGGAATGCCTCATTCTTAAAATATATCTCTAAAGTAAATACTAAAGGATGTTTTTTATGCCCTGCTTTATTCATCAAGGAAGCTTGCCATGTAAATTAAAATCTAGTCCCCTCCTAAAATAGAACTTTTATTGCATTCTGATGATAAATATCCCTAGAAGCAAGAACACTGTACAAATGATTCAGTTAATGAACTATGCTTTACTTCCAGAGCTGAATTTCAGAACATATTTGCTCAAATTGATTTGAACTCTAATGAATTGGTGACTCTTCAATTTCCACTTAAAAGGAGAAGTGACATAATTTCATTAGCCTAAGGTGAGCTTCAAGATTCTTAAATTGCCCATTCTTTCAGGTCTTAATAGAGATTTATCCTTAATACATAATCTTGGGCTATTAGAGCTCCATCAGTACTTGACAATAAGTATTCTCTTGCTTAAAACGATAGTTGCTTGAAACCAAAATAAGAGATGAACTCATCAGGTTAACCAAATAATGGGCTCTGAATATGTTTACAGATAACTGATGAAATTACAGGAAAACATTTAAAATACTAAAGCCTAGCTCTGTTTTAAAAATAAACAGTGACCCTGCTGATAGTTCCTTTGGAGGGGGAATTTACCCCCCTTTCATTCATCCTGTGGTCACTTCTCAGCGTGGTCAAAGAGCAGCTGTTTGAGACACAAACGCACCCAGCACAGCTGAGCACCCACATCATGTAAGTGAACACAGGAGAGTGAGGATGGCAAAGGAGGAGAAAATGTCTGCAACTCTGGTGATGGGCACAGGGCAATCTCTCTGCCACTTTCCAGAGAACAGTACACTGGAGACTGCTGCAAGGCTTGGGAGGAATGCCTTGTGGTGTGCTCCACTTACACATCAGTGGAGCTCCTTCTGAAGGACATGCAGTGTCAGCATCAGTGAACTGGTACAGAAGTGCTCCAGTAACTCAGAGCCATCACCCCCTGCAAGAGCAACCACTGCTGACACATCTCTGCACTGAAGACAGAGCTTAAAATGCAGCAGAGAGCCATATGAATGGTATCATATTGTCAAGAACAGCCCAATCTCGAACTTGAAGCAAACCTGCTTGCCTTCACAGGAGGCAGTCAGTGTCTCACACTGGCAAGATGCAAAGTAAAAATCATTTCACTTCACCAAATTTATTTCAAACAAGCACACAACATATAAACAGGGACAAAAAGCAAAGCTATGCCGATGTACAAATTTAATTCCTGTAGTATGATGAACAGAGCAAAATGTGGTGTTTATCAAATGGATAGGGATACAGCCATCCCATAAGGAGATAGTATTTTTCTCCAAGTTGTTCCTACTGGAAGTTTAAGCAGACAGGTACTTTCTATTCCATATCAGTACCCAATAACAACCCAAATCAAAGTCCACTAAAAGTCAACCTGTTATTAAACATGTCAAACAAAAAAATAATCACATATGAATGTGCATACACGATAGATGGGATGAAAACCTATCTTCTATTGCCAAAATTAAGACATGACAGTGTAAGAGTTAATGAGAGCTTTATGGCTCAACAGCTTGTAGAATGGTCACCTCTGTGAATGTTTACATGCTTTCTTATTTTATTCTCCCCCCTCCCCTCTAAGTCTCCTGGTTATATTCCAGGTACCATGGATATATGCCAAGCAAAGCGTAAGATGACAAAGACCTTGATGTCAAAGTGCTGCCTACTCGAGATTGATGAGCAATTGCTAAAATCTGTTCGAACTGTAAATATTTAACACAAGACATACTGAACATTAGTTAAATAACAAAGGGACAGTTTCAAAATTTAAACAAAGTTCCAAATTTAGAAGACAATTCTAACTTATCTCTTTCTGTACCCTTTTAGATTAAGGATTAACTGTGTTCCCCAAGCAAAGTAGTTTTGGAGGAGAAAGGAGAAAATTCATAAAAAATACAAAACTAAAACCTCAATTAGTATAAAAGTTATGGGTGATTAAGTGTCATATTTCATTCCACATTTTTTTAATAACCATACAGTGTCCTGTTCCCAGGGAGGTTTTCTTGAAAAGACGTAATGTATTAAGGTTCTGGTCACCCTAAAAATGCTTTTGAGTAAACTAATTAACTTCAAAACATTAACTAAATTAAAATCTATGCTGTCACATTATGTCACTATAAATGCCCATCTTGTTAAAATGTTTGGAGGCACTGCTGTTTAGTAAAAGAAATGACAAAATATTGGACCAATACAGTATCTAACAGATAATTCAAAGTCCCTATGTTCCAACTTGGAAGTGTATGAACACCAGCCTCAGATAGTATAATACTCCTATAATCACTGTTTGTACCCACTGTTTTACAATCTGTTTGATGCAGTGTAATAATAATATTAATAAAAACCTTACAGAGTGTAATTTCCATGTTTGTACAGGGACAAGAAATTTAACAGATCTCAATTTATCAACAAATTATTCACTGTGCTATGATTTGGCCACATGTATGTATCAGTATAATCTTTTACCTGTAAAGGATGCTGCTAAAAATTATATGCAAGCAGCAGCAACAAAATTATGCATTAAAAACAATCATGGACAACATAACAGAAAATTATTCCCCTTTCCAGGAGGTATTAGAAGTTTGCAGTATTTTTAGCAAGATCAGTAGGGATATTTTCACTTAACACAGAGCAAATGCTTCTGTGGCGCAGGGTAGCACTGTATAAGAAATAGGATATCTTAAGTTTTGAAGTAATACTGCCCTTAATGCAACTCCTGTCACTCAGGCTAGTGAGTTCATCCCAGAAATGTCTAGAAGGAGAATTATTGTATTGTGCTCTACCACTATCTCTGGTGGAAAACTGGGAAGTGGGGGAAAAATAAGCCACCTTAAAACAAGAGAGTTAAGACTGGCTTTTACAGCACACTGACATTATGGATCACAATGAAAAATTAAGCTGATGCCCAAGAAGGACGGGAATCTTCCTGAACATTGTGCAGTGTGTCAGGATGAATCATGACAGTATTAGTTCTGCACTGCTACAACAGAATATTTTTAACCACACATAGGTTACCAATACATTTCAGTGAACATACATTCTGCATTTACTTATTTCCTTGAAGTGTCATGGGAACAAAATGAGCACAACATCCCCTGAATTTATTTTTAGAAAAGAACTTAGAAGAAATTTAGTTAACCACTCCTCGGGTTTCCAAGACCTGCAGTCAGTATCCAAAACTTGTGGCTTCAGGAGATAAAGCAGATAAATTCCTTGCACAGCTTTAACTTTGGATCCAATTCCTAAATTTCCGCTCAGTCTCAGGGTTTCTGGTCAATCTCAGCAGCAGGTTGCCTTGGTGCAGATTTTGGAATTTGTAGTAAAATGGGGAGGATGGGGAAGCCGATCACTTCCTTGACCTTATGATTTACCCACCTACCTTATGATTTACCTATTGTGGTCCTCAGTTGTGGACCTCAACTGAGTACCTACTCAGTTTGCTCCAGAAATTTTGCAAAGAGCAGTCAAAACTGAAACCTTCGGTTTTAGAAGCAGATGCACAGTCATAAGAGAATGAAATGAAACCCTTCAGGAAAACCAAAAGGTTCCACATATGTGCATTCACATAAAAAAAACCCCAAACCAAACCAACCAAAAAACCCCCAAAACAAAAAAAGAAAAAAAACCCAGGAGTAAATAACCACACAGAAACTTTTTAGAGCCCATTAGACAAAGTGAAAAATTAAGCCCTTTAAGCCTGTACAGCCATAGAGACTTTTAAATAATTAATTTGGAAGTTTGATTCTGATTTTCTTTAAAAACAAACAATCACGAAACAAACAAAAAACCACAAGCAACAATCTAGTAATACACAAAAACTGCTGTATCAAGCCATAGTCCGAGAATCTTACAAATAAGCTAATACTGTACCAATCTTCCCTGACTGGCAAAATGCATGCAACATGAAATGAATCTCAGAACTTTCTTTAAAAGTCACTGTATTTCTTGTGATATTCTTTTCTCCTCAGCATTCTTCCAAATCCACGTAAGTCCAAATTGCACATAAATTTTTCTCGAAAAAATCCATTTAATACTACTTCCATTCCTTTCATTTGTGGCGTCTTTATGTCCCACTTTTGTTGTGGTTTTAAGTTTCATCTGAAAGTATGTCCATCTAACGCTCACCATTGAAACTGGATATGTAAAGATATTTCCATCATAAAATGGAAGCCATCCCTCTCAGTTGCAAATTGAACTGTATTTGAAAGCACACTTTGTCACACTTGGAGAATTTCTCTGCAGCATATGCTTTACCTTTCAATCGAGGACTATGCACATGCATTCTTTGCAGATGAAGATTTATTGGGATGAATTCTAGTGTTTTTTCTCCTTTGCTACAGCTTGATTTGAAGGAAGAACCTGAAAAAACACAAAAGTTTAAAGAATCATTATCTTTAACACACAGATGTTTTGTCTTCTTTTTAATGTGAGGACAATACTTGTATGTGAGCAGTCTTCTTTAAATTCCTTTTAATGTGTAATTGCATATTAGGAGATGAATGGTTCACTAACTGAGTCTCAGCATGTATCCACACTGGGAGCACCAAGCCAGCTTTTAATTCACAGAACAATCTAATTTTTTATTCTAGGTGACAGATATTTTTTCCTGCTGTCTGAAATCAGTCTGCAGCCTGCTGGAACAATGTCGCAGTTAATGTGCATTATGTTTATTCTGTGCTGAAAACACAAGGGTGCTGAGCTATAATGGCACCACATCTTTGCCAAATAACATTTTTTAATTCAAACAGAAGTATTATTATATTGACTAGGCTATCCACTCTTCCTAGAAAGCAAATAAAGAAACACAAACGATCTTAAGGAAAGCTGTAAATCAGTTTTCTTTCTAAAAAGCCGAAATCACAAGAAAAAAAATAATCCGGCTGCATATTTCAGAAGTATGAGACTATGAGTAACTCTATGGTGGTGCAAAGGAATATAATTAAAAGTCTAACAGTATGAAAATAAAATTTACTTGGAGATATTTCATATAGAATATATATAAAATAAAAGGGTGTAGATTAAGAAAGAGAGGTGGTCTTGTCTTCTCACTCAGGCAGTCCAACATTTACTTAGACCATTTTTCAGCATCCTATCATTTTGTCAACTATTAATCATCAGAACTAATATTCCTCTGATTCAGACAGAATTTTTAAATAATTTTTGTCAAGGTTCAACTGTTTCTTGAAAGACAGAAACAAACAAAAAGGTAAAAGAAATATTTGAAATTCTTCTTTTGGACTTGCTCAATCAAGACTTGCTAGGATTTATCTGTTGAAACTGCCATAGATTCCAAGAGGACTAAGCATTGAGCCTCCCCAGGCAAACCACACTGCCAGAGGGCACCAGTGATGCTCCAGACCAATCAAGGTTGCTTTGGCTGTTCTCAACCTAAGCAACTTAAATTAATAATTTAACACAGATGAAGAGCAAAGGTAGGAAGAAAAGCAATCGACAGGAATCAAAGTTTCAGATTAGACAGGAAACTTGGGGATGCAGAATGAAACCAGGAGCTGTTGATGATGCAGTGGGAAACCTGCATCTGGGAAGCACAGAAGAACAAGTAGGGGGTAGGGAAGGGAGCTGAAACTATTAGGAAAGAAATGAGAGTAGTGCAGACAAGGAAACTGTAAGTAATTAGAAAAGAAAACAGAAAGGGTGCAGATTATTTGTGAGAATTCAGCTGAGACCAAGATCAAAGTTTAAGGAATGGTAACTGAGACCTGAGACAAGGAAACATCGGCTGCCTGAGAGGAGAATATGATGGTAGCAGATTTAAATGGACAGGTTAAAGAAGAGTAGGAGGGAGAACAGGAGAAAAGCCTGCTCTCAGGAGTACGCTTCTGTCCTGAGCAGGAGCAGAACATACTCAGCATTGCTGAGTCTTGTTACTCCTCTTTTCAGGGAAGACCTGTGAAGCAAGGAATCCTTTCCATCCTGTGCCAGAAACCTATGGTATAAGAACCACTCACCTATTAATTATTACATTTGCTCAGGTATGAGATCCATGAATTTGCCAATTGCAGCCATACCATAAAACTAACTTTCAACATAATTTTGCTGGTTTTAAGTAACTTGGTAAATTGCATTTAAGTACTAAAAAAAAAGTCGCATTTAAGTACTAAAATAACTACATTCCCTCTATTAAAAAATTTCTTGTCATTACTGCTACAAGATTAAACTCTTTAAAGTTAGGAAATATCAGAATACAGATACAACCTTCATCTGACATCCACCTGAAGAGGAATGGTGAAATGGACTTCAATAACATATCACATACCAGCTTTTCCCAGTTCATTTTCATCAAATGTTTAGTGTCTTTGCTGCTCACTTTAGAAGCAGAGATTCAATATTTTGTTTCCAACTTTTACTTCAATCTGAATTCGAACGTATCGCTAAAGCCTCACACAAAGACAGGATTATCAGTTTCCTCAAATCTGTCTACTGTATGCGTAACAATGGTCTCTAAGGGCTTTACAAATATTTATAGAATAATTTTAACTGGCTGAAATAAAGGTTTATAGTTTTACCCATCCAAATGTCAAATAATAAGCATTTAAGAAACAATACATCGATATGAGATACTGAGGATTTCATTCTGTAGAGCACGTGTTATAATGCAATATCACACTCCATTTTGGAAGCACAGCCCCCACTGAGCTGGATCACATCCCTGAGTACTTGTACAAAACAGTTTGTGTCTATTGCCAGGCTTCCAAAAAAGAACAACACAGACCAACCACTTCTCAAGTCTGACTTGCCTAGTGCCAGAAAGGAACTTTGTGACAGAGGCAGGGATAGTCTCCAGTTCTCAAGAGCAATATTCAATCGCCTTAACCTCAATTGTCTTTTTTTTTTCTCCTTCTAGGGTTGGATGAATAATAGATTTTTCAGTTTGATGACTGAAATGGAAAATCTTACTTAATTCTTATAGATTCCTGGTATGTTTCCCTGAAATAGAAATACTTTGTGTTTCCTGAAAGACACACCCATTTTTGAGGATAAAAGTGTTTGCCAAAACAACTCAAGTTTGAAATAGTCTTAAGTTCCTTAAACGTCCACTGCTAAACCAAAAATTGCCATCTGACACTAATGCAGTGTCCTGAGACTTTGACAGCGATCTCTCTGTTTCAAGAAGAAATTAAGTGATCTTCTAACAACAACCTTCTCCATTAAATTCCAAAAAGCGCTCAGTAGAGTGTGAAGGTATTATTCAGAAAACCCAACATGTGATTGTATAGGAGCAAGGCGGGAATATTTTGGAGAAATTTTGTTTGCAGAGCTATTTCCCCTTCTAAACATTTCAACCCAAACTCAGGCAACGTGCTGCCTAAGACAAAGTAAGATGCCTGCACAGGTTGAACTGAAAAGCAAAATCTTTTTTGGCATGTGTTGAAATATGTGACCTGAAAAGTCTAAATTAAAGTTGTGCTCACATCCCTAATCTTAGCAATTTCTACTTTGTGAGTGCTTCAATTTCTAGTCTCTACTATGTTCTCGCAACATAACTATTTGTTCAACTATAGTATTAAGTCATCTTGGAACATGCAATGAATCTTATCTGCATCTACCCTGTTCTTTGAAAAAAAAAAAAAAACCACAGTAGGGACAAAATTCTGAAAACTTTATGTGGAAAAATTAATCTTTGTTTCACAGAGAATTGTAATTACTTGTTGCAAAAGATTTAGGCAGAAAAAAAAATCTGGGTATAGATAATTAATGGACAGCAGAAATAAATGAAAAAAACCTCTTTTAGATTTCGTTTTACTTCTGGGCAGCCAAATGCTACATCCCCTAGAGGAACAAAATGTAGATTTGAGGTTTCAGCCTGGTTCTACACATGTATACACAATAAATTCTCCCCCCACCCCACACACACTTTATAATTAATCTCTACAGAACAGTTTTAAAAAGGCAATCACTACCAAAAGGATTTATCATTTAATTTAATTGTGAATTGATAAGAATAGACAGACTATAGTTCAGGGTTAAAAGTAAATATTGTTTCCATTAAAAGAGCTGGGCTATTATTTGGATTTTGAATGTGTTCATGTCCCACTGATTACAATAAATTAAGTTCTGAAACCTTCAGGTAACACAAGATGCAGAATCAGGGGTTTCCAAATATAAGCAGGTATTTTACACTATTAGTAAGGGGTAGAAAAAGGGTTGTGAAAGAAAGGAGATTTAGGTACGTCCCTGAGTGCTTGCCCCCAAACTAACACCTCCTGATTATTTCTCTTCTTCACTACAATCATTAGGGTGTTTTGGTTTATTGCTTTGTTTTGTTTTCTGACAAATGCCCCTACTCTTTTTTTTACATGTGCTGGTTCTGTACTCCTCAATAATCTCAGGTTCCCAGGTCCACGGCAGTTCTCTTAAGACCCAGTTAAGACACATCATTCAACATTACCAACTCTCTAAAGTCACTTGGCACAATACAGGACTTGCAGGATTTCTGTTTAATAGATTACTTTGTCTATTTTTTTTTTTAATCTCAAAATGTCTTTTCAGTATTTTCCCATTAATTATCACATTGATTCCTTCATAATCTGTATTTATTGGCTTGCTTACGATACTTTATGAAGTGTTTCCAAAATGTAATTAGCAAAGCATTGAAAATACATGTATATATTAGTTAAAACAAACATAGCAAGTGCCATACCGAATCAGACAGTTGTCTGCCAAAATCAGAACTGGAATATTCTGATAATGATAAACAACCATAAATATAAGAAATTACACTTTTGCAAATAAAATGCAAAGTATACATCAATTAGTGCAACACATGACCTTTTTTTCCTCCACAAACACTTAAGCAGGTGATCAACTGCTTCCAAAATGCTTACTTTCAGTTAGGGACTGGGTTTTTTTCATACACTAAAACAAGATTTCTCTTTTCTTGTGACCAAGAACACTATCCCAGAGCAATGTGGACTGAGAAATACCATGCTCAGTCCTGCATTAGAAGATGATGGCTACAGGATAAAAGCACAGTTTTGAAAGAGAAAGGCTTGTGTCTCCCCTACTAAATGCAACAGATTATTATAATAAAAGCCAAGCACCCAATTATCTATATGAAGAAATTATTCTATGTATTTTAGATGTATAATGAACTAAAACCTGACTGCTCAATTTCTCAGTACACACACACAGCAATTTTGTTTGAACTATGTGGAAAGCTGGAAGTAATGAAAGAAATACTGCAAATCCTTCATAAATATATGGAGGATATTTCACAAGACACTATCATATTTTCAACCTCTATGTTTACGAATATTCAGAACTGTAACGTATCTTTTTCTCAGAAATATTCTAGGTTGCACAGTGTTTATCTCTGACATCTATGCCTATCATATCTCTACACACACAGAATTGTGGGAGCAAGGCCATAGTGGGAATATCTAATAGTGGGAGTGTAGAACAAAGTATAGAATAAAGAACCAATAATGGTCATCGCAAACATGTATTTGAGATGGTGAGTGTGAGGACTGGGGTTTGAAATCTGACATCAGCAAGAAAACAGCAACAAAAACAACAAAGCCTTTTTAGTAATTCACAACAAATATGCCCATTTCCTTACAGAACATCTCATAAACTGGGCAGGGGGAGGGTACACCAGCAGGAAGAGGCAGAAAGACACGCTGTAAGCAGACAGAAAACTTCATTTGCCCAAAATACAGTGGGATTCGGGAAATAATTCCAGTAGGCTACTTTCATAAAATCACAGATTCCTACCTGTGTGCTTCCCAAGCTCTGCAAGGGTATCCTGGTACATGCTCAACATCTGATCACAGTGAGCAATTACACTTTTGCGCATGTTGTCCCAGTGAGGAGCAAGTTCTCCCAGGTCTTTAAGTTCCTGATTCCTGTACAAAAAGACAAAAATAGAGGGTACTAATTAATTCACTAATCCATTAACATTCATCCAAATTAATCCAAAAAAAGTTTGGTACAAAACATCCAAAGGACTTCCTAATTGAATTAAAATCTTTTTTCATGATGCTTGTAAGATCTGCTTCTCAACTCTGTTTTGCAACTACACAATAAAGAACGTCAGTGAAGAATGCAGTAATTTGTGTTGAAAACTCATTTGTTATAAATGCAATAGCCTACAAACTAAAATACTATTTCTTTCCCGGAGGTAAGAAGGCTTTCAGGCTCCAGAGAGCTGTGTTCACAGCAAGTAACTTTTTGTGAAGAAATACGAAACACCATTGTAAAGGATACAAAGTTTGCTTCCTTTCCAACACTTGCAGCACAGCACAGTTGTTTTGATTTGGATACTTTCCTACACAACATAAACACATTTATAGCAGTGTTTCTACTTAAGTCAGTTTAACCAGCACACCAGCCCTCACCACAGTTCTTCAGCATACAAAACAAAACACATAAACCAAAAAGCCAAAACACGACCAGTCCCCTAAAACTTAATCTCCAAGCCTTACAGCTGTGTTCATCAGGTCAAAACAGCAGTGCTATGGCAACCAAACATGTCACTGGAAATCCCAAAGGAAATCCTTTAGTAAATTATCAGTTTTCCTGTACGCTCTTGAGAGCTGACCTGAGTGAAATAGAGATCACTTTAATTTCCTGTGCAAACAAGCACAGCTACAGTATGCTGGGATTTCTGTTTGGTTTTCCCACTTGCAAAGTTAGTTTATCCTATACCTATCCCAGAGCCACTTTGGAGGACCTGCTTTTATAAGGAAACCGAAAATGAAAGATCTCGAGTCTTCAAACATTTCAAATTGTTCAGTAGAAATTTTTTGCAACACAACCAGGTTTCCTCATTTTCCTCAAAGTATCAAGAAGACACTTTCACTGCAACTCATGGGAGTTTCCAAAAAGACTTCCAGGGGACAGCTCTTGCACACAGAAAAATTACTGAAGAAAAAGGAAAAACAGGGGGAGAGAGGGCAGTAAGAGGGAGGGAAGGATCAATGAGCCTTCAGCACAGGAATGTAGAGCTACACTTTTCACAGCAGTTCTGACCATTAGCCAGAAAAGTCTTGAAATTATTTCTTAAATAGAAAAGCCACACACTGGGTTTTCCCCATCGTTCTTAGCCTTGCTTTAGTGTGAACAGTATTAGAATGAGCTACATTGGCATAATTCTGCTCTTGGTTAACATGACAACCAAAACCAAACAGATTGCACTGGAAGCAGAATTAAGGTATTTTGTTTATACATGTCCTTGAAAGAATTGAATTGGAATCAAACATGCATGAACTCATTGAGAGTTTACTAATGCCAGGATTACTTTTCCCTATTTAATTCAACCTGAAGAATAGAAGATGAACCAACTAAACTTTCCTCCATCAATTCAAACTGGCAATGTTGGAGCATAAGAATCATCTGCAGTAAAAGGATAACTCCATCATTTCCAACAACCACTTTCCTTATAAGTTGTTAGCAATTTAACATCAGACATCCCATTAAATGAAAACCTCAGGGCTTACTCTTAAGAAAAGCTTGTATCCCTTGTCAGGGTATACAATTTTGTTTATTTGCAGCCAAGATATTTTGGACCTTAACATTTATGTTATCTTATTTACTCATTTCAGGAACAATGCTTGGACCTGGTTGACCTCCAAAACTTCACTGCTCCTTATATATGGGAATAGAGTATTCTACTAAGAATTATATACCCTCCTCTATCTAAGCCCACACCTGGATCTGTCAATCTCAAACAACAGCAGGAGTAGAAACCTTTTATCTCAGACTAAAATATCCAACCAAAACCAAAAATTTGTTTAACCAGCTGACTGTGAGTTGACTTCATTGACACCAACAGCAGTGGGAAGGGAAAACTCAAATCCCACAATTTAACATGTTTTCAAGAAACATCAAATCCTGCTCTCATCATTGTCGACAAGGCTTGCATTTGTTTCACCTCAGAAACACCTACACATCACTGAAGTAAAAATTTAGCCACTAGTATGTCAGAAGACACATCTTATCTGCAATGTTTAAATAAAGTAAGAGTGCAGTTTTATACCAGTCTAGAGCATATGTAGCATGGAAACTTGAAATATTACCTTTCCTGAATTTTTTTTCTCTTCAAATATACAGTAAAATCAAAACCATGAGATAACAGGATTATATGGCATAGAGAAAAAACAGCCTTGTTGCACACTTTATAGCTTTATTTTTTTCAAATGAAATTATAGAAGATATAGGATTTAGATGGTATTTTATATCTTGTGATTTTTTACTATTTGCCACTGCTGTTGTTGACTCAATACAATTCTGGATTATGGCTGAAAAAAGAAATATTTTTTTTATATCTAAGCTCCATCAACAATATTCCACAGTACCAAGCTTTATTATCATTATGTGAAAGAACTCTTCCAAAAGTAAAAAAAGTGAAGAACCATAACATTTAGCAGATTTGGAAATTTTAATTTGTTTTAATAAAACTATAATATATATATATATTATATATATATATACATATATATATATGTATAACTATAATACTTGCATCAGGACTTCTTTCACTGATTGACTTTAAAAACACACATCATAAAAACACATTTCAATCAGTAATTGTGTCAAACAACAACTGTGCTGTAAAAAAGAAAGTATTAATATTTATAATATTTATTCTAAGAAGGCAAATCAGGTACTGATTCAACTTTCCAAGGTAGCCATGGAATTATGAATAGCTAATCAACCAAGCAGTAAGCTCAGAGCAAACTCAATGTTGTTAAAATAGAGCTATTTATCATCTTATTCCCCCACTCCAAATCCTCTCTCAAAGTCTTTTCCAGATAATTGCACTTATCACCATGACAGATCTTGTGCTCAGCATCAACTAAAACTCATCATACAGAATGAAATCCAAGTTTTGTCTACAGCTGTTTGTCTTTGTCTCATGGCTCAGCTCCTCAGACTCGCTCCTGGATAGAATTTTCTGTCACTGCACAGTGGAAACTCCACCCAGAAGTGAATCTCAACTTCCATTGTCTCCTGCCTTGATTAGTTCTCTATGTTCCTTGGTTGCCTCGGCATAATCTTGCCCCATTTGTGTCTGACCAGAATGTGGATGAAAACTGTCTGTCCCATTCCTCATTCTCCCCCTCAAATATTAGCCAATGAGCTTATTTTTAAGCCTGCCTTAGGTAGAATCTGGTTCTCACATCCATTCTTCCCTTTAGTACACTAATTACACCAGCTTTCACTGAGCACTTATGTTTGGAAGCAGTTCCCCATTAAAAAGTGTAAAATGTACCTGTCACCCTCTCTTCAAAACCCTTTTCTGCCACTATGGCATTAAAATTTAACTTTGGATCCAGATCTGCTTGCATACACAAGGCTGTTTGTTAGGATAAAGATTAATGGTCAGTGAGGCTAACACAACAACAATTTTAAAGAGATGAAAAATTCTAAGAATAAGTTATGAGATTCCTAAGGATTCCACTGCAGTTGGAAATGTTGTGGAGCCTCATTTCAGGCTCCTACTTAAAAGTCAACAACTTTTTTTTTTTTTTTTTTTTTTTTTCCAGAATGATTTACTGATTTGCACAGCTACAATCTGTGGGCACTTTGTCCTTTAGCAGACTCAAGCTTTCCCCAGCCTTGGCTGATAGCAAGTAGAGCCATTGCACAAGTTGTAACACTGATGTGTAGGATGGGTTAGGAGGTTCTGCACCTGCCACCTCCCCAGATACATTTCTGAAAATACTGGCAGTTAAATACTGGTGCCATTAAACTCCAAGTAAAATAACATGCAATTTTTTTATTCCAAGGAAATGGTCAAAGAAGCCCATTACCAAAAAAATAGTTGAGAACTGATAGCTCAGATTAATATTCCATCTTTTGATTTACCAACTCATGTCATTTTTTTATTTCCAAGAACACCTTGGGTGCACGATTATAGTAAGCTACTAAAAATACCTGAAAGAAGCACAAGGATTTTCCTGTGTGACTCAGGTTGGTAATTTCTACTTAGCTCCTGCTTGGTGCCAGGCACTTTAATGACCATAGCAACAGAAAAGGACTTGCTCATCACTTTGGATACAGGGATATAGGAACAGCTCAGAAGTCCAAAGAAAACGTATTCAGTGCTAAAATACAAACCACTGATTTCTGCAAGGAGTAGTTTGAAAGAGTCCTATGAATTATGCTACAAAATTATTTGAATGAAATGCCAATACTGAAATCATGTTTCCATTGAACTTGTTTTTGCAAAACTACCACCAGCTTCAACAGTTCAGACACCATAGTGGAATGCACAGTGAAAACCTGTGGCCAGTGACAATAAATCAGAATAAAGCAAAACATCAACAAGATGTTAAGATGAGCAATATGAGTGAGAAGGGGGCAGTCCCTCAAAAAACTTTCTTGGATCTGATTACTCTGTTTCCAAAAAGGGAACAGCAGAAATAGCCATTTGCATCATTAAAGACACAACACAAATCTTCACAAATTGAAAGAAGAAGTTGAAAAGATCAATGTAATTAAAAGAAGAGGAGATAATTAAGAGGACATATGATAAAAGCACAGGAACCAAAAATGCTGCACCAAGATCAAGTAGTAAATTTTTTTATACATACAGATTCAAAAATCCAGTGATTCAATTCCCAGTGAAGCAAACATGATAAATTCAAAATGAAAAAAATGAAGTAATTCTTGCCTCCACCAAGGAAAATTAGTTTCTGAAATCCACTTTCACAAAACATCAGAAGCAAAGAGCTTAGCAGGATGCAAAAGAAGATGAGACATTTCTGCAGATTATATTTGCAAAAATTTTATAATATTATAAAGGCATCAAAATCCTGCATATTTATCAAACAGGAGCTTTGGAGTAAATATACAACATAAGCTTTGGGGTATGACTCAATCCCTCATGAGTAAAGGAAGCTTAGAGGAGCACAGGACTTATTTTTCCTAACAAAGTTTACTTTAAAGTGTACATGTTTATGGACAACCATTTAATTTTTATTTTTGTGTTGAATAGAAGCCGATAAGATTACCCTCATTTTTCTTTACCACAAGTTATGGTCCTGTGATATACAGGCAATAAACCCCACACAAGCAATACAACATTCTCTCCAGAAATAAAAGAATCATAGCCTTTTCACTACATTGTTTCCAAAACAGACAAATAATTACTAAGGAGGTTATAATTTCCTCTGGGGAAGCATATTTTTCTCTCTTTCATAATAGTTTTCATTTAGAACCTCTTAAAAAGAGTTGCCATTTTCAACTTCTTACAGAATTTCCTAAAGCAATTCCAGTTTTTAGTAAGTCTGACTTGACAGGCAACCAAAAATTACAATGTAGGTTGTGTCTACCTTTTGCATGTCCTAAACATTTGTTTAAAAAAAAATCCAAAAAATAAAACCCCACAAAAAATCCCATCCAAACCACATGAGGAAACAACTCAAAAAGAGCCAAGCCAATAAATACATTAAAAAATATTTTAAAACCTGTTTTTCAATGTATACATGGAGAATAGACTGGGATTTGCAAAAACTTTATAATATTTTATGCTGTTCCTAAGATCTGGAGTTTATAAGTTCCTTTTTCATTTCTCTGCACTACCATCCCCTTTTTATTATCCAAAAGTGTAGACAATATCCAAGCTAAATTAAACCCACACTCTCATTCTTGCCTTAAGACTCCTTCCCTTCCAAACTCTTTCCCTTCCTTGGATAATTTATTACCTGGATTTATCTCTGAAAGACTCAACACCTTCAGACAGCATGACCATTTGAGGTTAATTCTATGATTTGCATTTAATAGCAGAGGATAATTCTCCTGCATTAGACATTTGCAGAAAGTCTCGAATTCAGTAATTCTCAGAATGGCATCTCTGGAATTTACATGTTAATCCTAAATTATATTTTAGTAGTTAGCAATACTGTATAGGATCTTTAAGGGGTTTTTTCTTGTTTGGTTGGTTGGTTTTAATTCTTATTGTTTTATCAGAAAAACACTGGAACTGGCTTAAGACAAGGTTGCTTCACTTCCATGATATAAGCATGATATAAGCAAAATATGTAATTTTATGCAGAGGTAACTGTCACAATACAAATCAGGTGATGTTGCTCCATTCCAATGCACTACACTGTCACATATGTCACATGAAAACTCATCTTAGACTTTCACAGAGGCCATCTTTTCCAAAATTAATTGTGAACAGCAAAATCAGGAGGACCAGCAACTATGTAGCGTTCATACATTACAATATTTTACCCCTTATAAATAAATGGTTTTTAAACTGATCTTGTTTGAGGAGGACAATTGTCTAAATGCTACTTACAAAATTCAAGCTATATTACCTTCATATGCTTATGTTCCTCTAGGCAGCAAACTGGTAGAGAGTAGGAGGGTAAAGTTTTCACATTCTTTTTGATGCACAGTGGGGTAAATACTGCATATGCATGTATTTGAGCTATGTTTTACTGACAAGTTTGGGAATTTTTTAAGTGTCAAAAAGAGTATTTCTATGAATATTCATGCAAGATACTTAGTAGAAGTAATGTTAGGTATATTAACAGTGCCTGTTTGGTTCAAACAGTTTCAGAAGTCATGGTAAGTTTAGCCTGAATCACTTTTATTTAATGCTATTACCTCTTATCAATACAATGAGTGTTCAATGCAACTGCTCTAAAACAAGCCATGTAAAAACTAACATGCAAAGAAAGGTCTGGAAAAATCAAAGCCTACTCCCAACATGTGGCATTTCTGCCTGGGGCTCCACTTCTCTCCAGAAGTTGTGTAATAAAAGGAAGTAGAAAAACATACATCTTTCAGACAGCCTGAACTTTGTCATCATTCCGTAATGTTACATGAAAGAAATAAAAAAACCAGACAGACAGCACAGATTTGCACAAAAAAGGCCATTGGTGATGGGACAGGACAGTCATTCCTGATGCAGGAAAAAAGCCTGAGAGTTCTTTGGACCCTGGAAAGAGGGTTCAAGTCCAGTAATTTATCCTAGAAATTTGTTTATGACTTGTGATCACAAATGCCATAGGCCAATTTCAAGTATAGGTGGTATTTCCTTGCAGCCAGATCTGAGTTTCAAGGGACTCAAAAGAACTTTACATGCAAATCTGAGTTATGTGTGCTGAAGCTGCTACAATAGTCTCCTAATTCTTTTGCTGTGCTGATCCAGTTACACCAGTTACATCTACAACTGCAAGCTTCAATTATATGAGTCAACCAACTTCCTGAACAATTACTGTAAACTAAGTCTTTTTTATAATCCTTAGGTTCAAAGAACTACTTGGCTAATCTTGCATGACATATGTAAAATATCTGGACAAGATTTCTGTGAAAGACATATTAAAACCAGGGGAAAGGACTCATTGGAACACCTCAAGGAGGAAAAAGAAATAATTTAATAATAAAAACCATCAAAGCAGACTGTATGATCCTTATTAGAACAATAAAAATTACCATATAGCTCCTATTAAAACTTCAGCCAGGGAGGTTTCAATGATAAAATCTTTAATGCATGCATTTCTTTAAAAGCATTATTTCATACTGAAAACCAAAGTTAAAAATCTTCAGTGGTTACATATTTCAAAGTATCATGTCGGTAAATAAAACACTTTGGTTAACAATGAACACCATAGTTTTATCAAGAGATAAACAATCTTAAAAACTAAGAGAAAAGGGAATTTAAACTACAATTTAAAATGCAATTCTGAGTGGGATTAACATTTGTATATTTTTTAAAGGTAATTGCTGACTATACTGAAGCCACAATAGGAATAAAATGAAACAGGTTGAGGATGATAGGAAGTGGTCTTTGAGACAAAAAATATTTATTCTTTCATACTAACTGGGGGAAAAAGACACAGAGAAGAATACTCCAGAAGAGAATAGCCTGAAAATGGTACAATTTAAGTTTTGTGTAAGTTAATAACTAACATCATAACATCCTCCTAACATGTTTTACTAGTACACCAGTGTAAGGACTCCACAAGAACAGACATCTTTGTAATTATTTCAAAAAAGCAAAGCTGAGGCTCCAATCTACATACTTATATGATGATGGATGACACAGATGCCCCTATTCCCACCATCTGCTACTATCTCATCACAAGTTGTTGCTCCTTTTGGTTAGTCTTACCTCCTCCCTCAGACTGACACAATCACCTCGTCTCTCTCTCTTTCACACTCACACTTCCTACTAGGTTTAAATAGCTTAACCACATTGGCAGCCAGGAAAATCAGAACCACTTCCCTCAATCTTTGAGCAATGTTTACTTCTGTTTCTGTCTCAAAGCTTTTCTGTATTTTGGTGAGTATTGAATAATCCTGGAGGAAAAAAACTCCAACCACCAAGATGGTTCTTTGCTATGAGTTTACCCAAAGAGGTGAGTTCTATAATATCAAATAACAGCCAGGGCTCTTACTTGCATTATGCTTTTAGAAAGAATAACAGAGTAATAGTAAAAGTGGTTAAAGCAATCCTTTAACATTTAAAAAGCATTTACCCATGGGGCAAATGAAAATCTGGGAAGTGCATGAACTGTGCAAGTCAGCATAATCTATTTTTATTGCTTACTAAAAAAAACACACCTTACACATTAGTATTCTCAAACAAGATGAGGCCATAAATGCCTAAACACAGTATTAAATGAATAAAATAAAGCATTATAACAATTCATAGGATTTTTATAGCCCATCATTACCATGCATAAGTATGTACCAGTCCACTGACTTTATTAAAATCAAGATTCTGGTCTACCACATGCTGTTCTATTGGCACAAAAAGATCATACAGAAGCAACAGATGGGGTAAATACAAAAGCAAAGAAGCTCCATATTGCAGGACAAACCTCTGTAAACAACAACAGGCAAGTCCCTCTGATGGAAGAAATTTCCTGCAAGTGCACAGGTTGGCTTTGGGATGCAGCACCAGCTCACAGCTCTCTTATACATGAGGTCAGATGCCTGTCTATGTGTAAGGCAACTTTCACGGGGAAAGAGGCAATATCTTCTTCTACATAATCCACTATCATTGGAAAAAGAAGGCATTGTTTTCAGAGAAGCTTTGGACTGCCTAAAAATAATGTGGTTTTTCCACAATTTTATCAGCATAGCTTACAAGGATTGAAGGACAAGCTGTCATTTTAGTCACTGCAGTGGGAATTTAGACATACAAAGGATTTTGGGACACTTGTGTTCCCTATCCTCCTTTTTTCCCAGGCCACACATATTGTAATGATTCTCAGATGTCCCTCCTGCCAAACATGAATAAAGATTTCAAACATACATTACTTTGGCATCCTTTCCTAAAGCCAAGTAATTTACATTAGCGAGAAGAATGTGATTTTTATTCTCATTGTTCCTTTATTAACTACAAACTTGCCATTTTCCATTGCCTGCATAATGTTTGGCTGTGATATTAACACTACCCAAAGCTAAACACACTACCGTGTCGTTCACACCCAGGTCACGTACTGGTTCTTTATAAAATGTTAACTTTTCAGAATATTTATACTGTGAACCAAATGCTGACCTTCACAGATTTAAAGTCATGACCACACTCTAGCACAGTTCATTGCTCAGAACTTATGAGGTTATTGGAGTAATCCATTCTGTTGTTCAGTTACAGCTGTAA
Source organism: Empidonax traillii (assembly GCF_003031625.1). Lineage (NCBI taxonomy): Eukaryota > Metazoa > Chordata > Aves > Passeriformes > Tyrannidae > Empidonax > Empidonax traillii. The sequence goes on along the minus strand of NW_020955363.1, from coordinate 528,925 downwards.
ATTTTTAGCAGCCAGAAAGATCACTGCATTTTGCCCATTTCATACTACAAATTATTATTTTAGCTCATCACTTGCATGATTCCAACTCACAAAAATATAGTTTAGTATTTACTATTGCTTCTTTTTCTTCTTCCTTACCTTCTCATATCCTCCTTTATGTGCAGATTTATTAGTTCTTTAGGAACATGGAAAGAGAGGGTGGTCTCAGCCATCTGTTCCCGGATTCGCATCCACTTGTTGTCAGAAGTAGGGAATCTATATAACTTACAGATTGGGTTTTTTAGCACTGCAGAGAGGAAAAAAAAACATATCATTGCTTTACTGTGGTTATATGACTCTTTGAAAATTTATTACAACAATTTCATGCAAAAGAATACATTATTTCCCCCCTTGCTTAAAGAATTAATTTTAGGACCATTACAATTCTATTAAAAATGTTGAATTTGATTTAATTTTTTATAGCAGCATGTGGAGGACAAAGTAGTACTAGTACAGTAGATAAATCACATTTTATCAGCATAGTAGGCAACCTGTGAATTTAGTATTTCAGTATATATTATACTCTTTTTTTCTTACATTTAAGATACAGTTAAGAGAAACAGAATGCATAAATAAACTATGAACTCATATACAGTCCCCATCATCGCTTATCTGCTGCTAGAATCACTCACATTGCTAATAAATTAAACAGAACAAATGAAGCATGACTCAGAATTTAGCTCTACCTGATGCTTCTTCTCCATGAAATGCACACATAGAAGTCATTAACACAAATAGGATGTGTGCATCTGCATTACAGGAAACCTGGCCATTGACATGGTCATGAGGATGCCATTTTGGAGTTATCTTGATTATTGATGCTGTCAAAGACTGCCACTCCATAGGAGTAAACACATCAGTCCTGTCAATACGTTACACACACTATTCTCAGATCACCATTGTAACTTGACATGGGAAAATCATGTTACTTGGTGTCTTTGAAGATTAAAATAAAAAGCATGGTAGGTTTTAAGCATAAAGTTCTCCCATGTTGGCTACACTTCCATTCAGATCTTACAACGATGCACCGTAACAAAGGCGGGAAATTTCTACTGTTTCCTTTGCTTCTTTTTTTTACACTCCTCTTATTTTCCAGAAAGAACAGATAGGGAAAAAGTTGGGAAAAAAAAAGTAGTTCTATTTGACTACTTTGATATGCTTACTTGGAGACAAATGATTGTCATTTAACACACACATCTGCTGTTTCCTAACACAGAATGACTTTGGACAGCCATCCAAATCCTCCGATGGTACCTCTCTCCAAGCCTCCTGGAAAAAGCTGCCTTACAGCAGGCTCCCATGGTCTATAACTCAAAGGAATGATTTCCCCATGTGGGCAGGAAGGAAACTACTGCGGTCAAAATAACATCTACAGATAGAAATTTCAACTTCACAACTCACTGCCACCATTAATGCTTATGTAGCCTGATTTATAGAGAATTAAAAACACAGACCAAGGCATTAAAGGCACACAAACTGTCCTGTCTGTCCAAGAAAACTTTTAAAGCAGTCCTTTAAGAAACAAGACTAGAGATTCAAAGATAGCTACAATAAACCCGTTGCTAGCAAGTCAAAGAAGGAAATGCCATAAGCAATCATGTTTTGAGTAACTGTAGATGTATTGCTTTCTATTCCCATCCCTCTATTGAGATGTCTTTAATCATTAGTCTGTGATGAAAAACTGGAGGCCTTTTAAGAGTCATTTTGCCTTTAGTCATTAGTGATTTTAGTTTCAAAAATTAAGTTATGACTTACTGTTATGAAATAAGCCAAAAGCTTGATAGCTATGGCAAATGAATAACAGAATTTTTTTTTTTTTTCTAACACCCAAAATACCTCAATGTTCAGCTTGGGAATCCTCTCCGTACAGACTTAACCACTGCCCACCACAAAAAAAGCATCTCAAAGTTCTGTGCCTGCCATCAACTTAGACCCAGTGTCGGGGCTTTATTGTACCACTCGATTAAAATATGCTGCAGTGCATATTCCCTATTTTCCTCCTCTTTTGCTCAGATTCTTCTAATTGGAAAAATCAGTGTTGTCAATAATATTAAGTCTCTATCTATTCACAAAGCAGATATATGGTATCAATAACCAAGACAGGGAATGTAAATTTTCAGATGCCAAGGAGTGCTCAAGAAACTAAGGGATATTTCATGTCTGCCTTAGGTAGAAAACTGCCAAACCAGATGAAAATTTTGGTTTGGGTTTGTTTTTCCTTTGTCTCACCTGCTTAGTAGGAAGGAGGCTGGTACTTTTAAAGAGGACATTTCAAACAATGATTCCACAGACACAAAAGACTCTTTATTTTACTTTTTATATCTACTTCCTATAAAGTTTATCAAAGGACGTTTTTCCAAGAACAGCCCTTACATTTGCACTCAGAGCGTATTACACTGAAAAATTCACATTTATCTGTGGGAACCTAATGCACATATGTAGCTGCACAATCTCTTTCTTCCCATCTCCCCACTTTCACCACCACCACCACGGGAAAAAAACCAAAATGAAACAGAAAACCTGTCAGTACTGCAGCACGATAGCAAGGGAGACCAAAGAACATTCTGAAAATATGGATCCGAAGCTGTGACTTTTATCATGGTTAGAATTATTAAACTACATTTCAAGTACTAGCTGAATTTTCAGGTCTTTGATTCAAGTCTGAATTTTTACATGGGGATAATCTCAAGTGTGTTGTAAGTTTTAAAAAGTGGTCAAAACATCTCTCCATGGCTTTAGGAAGAACATTTCATTTAGAAACTCAGAAAAAAGCCTGGGAATTTTTCACAAGGAATCAAAATAATTCCAATATGCAGTATTGTTAAAGCTTGAGGTTGTCAAGTAAAGTTGCACAATACTTGATGTTTTTCTTATTAACAGATCTACTGGTGCTATGTGATTCCATAAAAATCCCAGAAATATCTTTCTTTCCAATTACAACAATAAGTGCTTTCTAATTACAACAACTTGTCTAGAAAAGAATTCTAGAAGGCATGTAAAACCACCCAAACAGTAAGAATGGCAAGATTACCTTTGTTTTTTATAAAAAATGGTTATTAAAATGAGTGAAGGTTTCATAAAGGTAACTTTCCTGTATTTAGATAATGATCATGAGAGACATTGAAAAAAATGAAATCCACATAAACATCTGTGGTTAAGAAAGAGAAAAGCCTGTTTTAAAAGCCAGTGCCATATATTTAACCACCCATATTTTTACACATTCCTTTTTTAATTTGAAGACCTCTGTGCTTTTTATTCCACGCAATATCCAATAAGAAAAATTTAAAAATAGGAATCTGCTTCCCCATACGTAAAATAATAACAATAATCTGGTTTTATTTTTGTTCCCTATTGAACTTTGATCAAAGCATATCACTGTCATATACTAATTTACCAAGAGTGTTTCTATTTATACCTTCCTTTGTAGCATAGGTGTATTAAGCATATTACTTCAGGAAGAAGAACTGCAGCTCTCTTAATTTTTACTTCATTCCAATTGCTTTTATTCTCCTTTTTATTGTACAGTACAATTTGTTTACATGCAAACAACTGGCAAACTCTCTAGTGTTATAAATAAATAACTGAATTTTGAGACATAAATTCAATCTCTTGGGGTATAAACGGAATAGTGATCAGGCTCTGAAATACACTACTCATTCCCACTCACTCAATAAGCATCGCACAACTCACTTGAGGGCTGCGAGTTCCCTATATTGAGATTTAAATTCCAGAAGAATGCCAATGTGCATCTATGCCTACAGGCTTAAAAGATTCACACAGGGGGTATTTTTTTCAGTTTCATCATTTTGAAGGCCTGATAAACAACAAGAAATGAAAAGTACCAGAAATCTTTACAACAGCATACACACGTACTGAATATATATGCATATGCAATACATGCTGTACTGTGGGTAGCTCTGTATGTACACAGCAGGGAAAATACTGCAGGAAATATTGATGTTATCGGGTTCCCTGACACTTCTATCACATTTCTGCTACTGCTCCTTGCCCTTTAATCCTTGTTTACAGTTGCCTCCGCGTTTGCCACACTGAAATTTGTCTGGCTTAAACTGATTATTTTCTGTTAAGTTTTCAGTTAAGCTGCACAGAATGAAGCCAGAAATTTGCAGTACCAAGTTCTGCACTTTATAAACCTGAATTCTGAGAGTAAGTTTTTTTACAGAGCTGTGCACTTCCCCGTATCTGTGGCAGTGCAGCCAGATCGGACAATGTCATCAGCATGAAATCCCAGTATGTAAAACCTCAAAACTTGAACTAAACATCTCACATGTGCATCAAGGGTTTATTTTTACTGAAAATCCTTACATCCTTCCCAGCTTCTAGTACCAACAAAACTGCACATGTCATTCATAGAGAGTGGAGCAGTACATTTTTGACAGAGACAGTGCGTGCTGCAAGATGCTTAAGGGCAGCACAGGTACCCATATGAGCAACCCAGTCCCCAGGCAACACAGAGAGCTTTAAGTCACATGAAACTCTTTCATGGAGTCATACTGGGGAAGAAGTCTGGTAGGTTGGACAAAGAGGTTGACAGTAGAGTAGGAGAGCTAAAATCTTCTAAGAAAAGAAATTGGGAATTCAGTAAAAAGTGTGGGACTGATAAAACCTGGAACCAGTGCCTGGTGTCAGCAGGAAAGTGGAGGCAATGCTGAGGTGAGAAGAAAAAAAGCCACAAGCACAGGAAACAGACTGAAGAGTAAGTATTTATTAGAACAAACTTCCTGTGACTGCAAACTCTTTCCAATATCCTGCATGCTGTCATTTCTTGCATATGTAGCTGCAATTCTGCTCTTTCCCTTCAATTCTTTACAAAAACCTAAAAAAAACCCAAAACCAACCAACCAACCAAAAAAACACACAAAGAACCCCCTCCATGGTGTATTTGATTTTATGAACCCTAGTAATGTTGGGTGGGAGTTTGGCTTTATATTGTGTGTGTGTATATGAGAACAACAAATGCCAAGTGCTGTCTAGATACACTGTGGAATAACATGGAAATATTCTTGATAAAATGATTTAGACTTCATAATTCATAAAACTGACACATACCTTGGAAATTCCACTAAAATACATTCCCCAAACTACACTATTTCCCCATCTGAAAGAACTCAACAAAAACCCCCAATCAAACACGCACAATGGAGGCAGCAAATAGCAAGAAATCTGTTGTGAATCAGCACCAATTTCTCTGAATAGAAATGTCATTTCTTGAAGACCCACTTATCTGGGTGACATTCGAAATCAGAATCAAAGAACAGCTTCACTGAGTTAGACCAAACTGTTCAACTGGCTCTGTATCTTGTGTCCAAGAAAAGCCATAAATAGATACCTAGAGATGCAAGATACTCTCCCTGCCTCCAGCTATTTCCACTTCAGGAATTTCTGGAGCCAGATGTAGTTTCCAGTACACTCAGTAATTCTCAACTAGCATCTTTTCCACAAACATATCTAGTCTCGCATTGAACTGACGAAAAGAAATAGCAGTTCCGTACAAGAAATTCTTCCCCTGCTTCTGATTGAGTCTCAACAGGTCACAGAAAACAATTACAGCATTCAAACACATATGGAAAAAAATGTTGGAGGTTTATAGAGCTCCCTTTAAACTGAAAACTAGTCTGATAAGTCTGTCCGAACAAAGAAATCCCACGCAAAAGTTTCAGTAGAGGTTCTAAAACTTCAGTCACATTTCTCCTCAGCTGTGTGCAGCAAATACACAGAATTCTTGACAGCACTGTGGTTTCAGATGACCCATATAACTTATTTGTGACACTGTTACTGCAGAGTAATGGAGATTCATAAACTTGGGCTAATAAAACTTTTATGGTGCAGCATATCAGCATGTAATATTTCTCAGTATAATGAAAGAGAAATAGATCCAGTTTAACACCATACACCCAAGCCCAGAGCTGACCTAGAATTGAGAATGCCTTGCCAACAGCTCCCTTCGTTTTAGGACATACAGCTTCCAGATCAAACTGAAATTGCCACTTCATCAGCCATGGGAGAGATTATTTTCCCTGGTATTCAGTTACAAATAATGCACAATTATTTAACAGAATGTCATGCAATGACATGCCAGAAACTTATGAGGTTACTTCCACACCCAAGTGGAAGTGACAGACTTGAAAATCATTGAATGATAAAGATGTAGGAGATGGAAATTTTAGCACCGTTTCAGATAGCATAATTGACATATATTTCCTCATGTTTTACAGTAAAATGATACTGTCAAATATGCATAAAACATTAAAATACTGAACTTAAACATCTGTGCAGCATTTGAAGAGGATTTTACAAGCTCTGACGCAAATCTTTGTGATTTCCTCAGGATCTGACATAGCATTGTAACAGCCATCTTCTACAGGTATTAGAAAACTCACCTGCATTTAATGAAGGCAGGTTGTCTTTCCCACTTATGCCTTCACCGGCCGTACATTCACGAACCAATGCACACTGCAGAAGAAATGCAAGCACAAATGCAGCAAATTCAGCTAAGAAATCCATAGCAGTTTATAAATTGTGGGAAAACCATTACTGATGATGTAACTTCCCAGCCCTTAATTATAATTTACATTTTTGTCTTTATATTTCTGTTCCAATATACTGTAACACAGTCTGAATTACAGCTGAGAAAGTGACAAAATATGATCAGCCATTCCACAATAAAACAAAAAGGTTTCCTAACAGTACAGTGGCAGAAGTGTAGAGAGACACTAGAAGTTGAGCTTAATAAGTATTTGTTTCAAATAAGAATAAATCACTTGGAGTTTAAAAAAAATTTTGACAAGTGTTGTGCTCTCAAAGAGGTTTCTTTAAGCAAGGCAGTTTTCACATGCATAGTGTGAGAAAACACTCCATTAATTTTTAAACAAGGGGAATGTAGGAACCACAAAAAGTCTTCAAAATGTGCTCGCAGTTTGCAATTAAAGTAATTTGTTATACAAGTGAACTGGAAGATTTCTTTGATGTTTTATTGAAGAATCAACCAGTGTACACCTATGTTAAACTCAGTAAGAAGTGTATTTTTAATGGTCCTCCTCTCCCCCAGTTATCAAAAAACCCAGACAGTCTCTAAAGGTAATGGGGAGCTCTGTCCCCAGGGCTTTCCCTGTTTCTAGAAGTTCTGCTGCACAGCTAAAACAGAGAGTAAGACATGAGGTACTCTCTACCAGTCGATATCTGAAATTGAATTTAACCATCACCTTCCCCTTCCATAAGAAATTCCCTGCCCGTAGTTTATCTAATTAGTCAGAAAACCTAGTTCAAAACTTAATTATTTGAAGTCATTCAGTGACTGTGCATTCTCACAATTGCATTCTCACCATGAACATATGACTCTATAATTCAACTAATTTGTAAAAACTAAGGATTCTTTTAAAGACCACAGAAAATACATCTGTCACACGGCTGGTCTTTCTTGACAAGTATTAGAACCCCCTAGAAAGATGCTATTAAAGCCTTCTGCCTCCCCCAGGCTAGACACAGCTCATTAATTACATCTCAAATAATTCTGAGGAGTCTCATTTCACATTTTGAAATGGAAGAAAAGAAAAATGAAAGAGAAGGCAGTAAAATCAGCTCATGTTGCATATCTCATGGAAGTTGTATAGTTCAGAAATATTTCACAGAGTTTTTTGGCTTCTTTGGAACTGGTCCTAATCATTTATTGTTTTAAAAAGGGCATTGAAGTCCTTTGAGATAAATGGTGAAAAAAAAGTGTAAAATCTATCCTCAGAATGTGACCCAAAACCAGACTGGCTTGGGTGAGCAGAGAAGATATAGAAAACAATGTCCTTTTCTCAAAAATACAATTTTATATAATACTTCCAAACAAAAAAATGCAGTTCTTCAGTCTACATCCCCTGTGGCAACATCTTTTTTTTTTTTTTTTTCCCCATGAAGAAGAGAATCCAATATATTGTCCAGCAGTACACCATCGTGCAGGGGCTGCATTCTCTGTCAGTGCAAATGGGGCTGCAGAGACAGGGGTAGCAGGAGGAGGTAATTTTGTACAGGCACATCAGTTGCCATCAGTCAGGGGACCCACTTAAAGACACATGTTTATTAGATGCAAATCATTTACATTCAGAGTTCCACATTGTGAGCATTCATTCCTGTATCTCTTCCAAGCTCAAACCTCTTGTTGTCACCGAGACAATATATGCATTCCACACTTCCTCTGTTGGTTCTCCATTTCTCTCAAACCCACTCCCCCTGTATCTTCTCCAGCTCCAGTCCCCGTTGGTTTTCCCTGCAGCAACCTGCCTACTTCAAAGCTTTTATGATTTTTCTGAGCCCTTCTGTCCTTCCTCTTGTCCCTCACCATGAACACCCTGACCCAGAGTCCCTACATACATCCTCTGGTAAACTCTGCCCTATGCTCTGAGGCACCACTGCAGTGCTGTCCCTCCTGCTGGTTTTCCTCACTGCTGTGTGCTCCCAAAAAACGCAGCTAAAACCTGCCCCTCTGCAAGGGAATTCACCTCTTCTTTGCCTTGCCTGTCATTCTTTCTAGCTTTTCAGTATTGTGGGCACAGGTTGCACACAAAACTCAATGTGAACAGGACTTCCAAGGGCAGAAAACGGAGCAAGGAAAAAAAGTTACATTTACGGCATCTCTATGGACAGTTTTTTGATCAGGAGGGATTAAATACATTCAGCTGAGATCCATAAAAGCTATTTTTTTCCTAAAGAAGGGGAAGGACTAGGAAATTTAGGTTAGAATATTACTCTGTGCATTTTCATGAAAAATTTTTTTTAGTTTAGGGAAATGGTGTACATAGTACTCTACTCCAGAAATTTTTCATTAGGTTGTTAACCCAATATGGAATTAGTACTTTAGACATTTGGCATGGTTGACCATTCTAATTAACTTGTGCAATAAACTGAGTTTCTACCTTTTGATCCTGGGTATCTGTTGTGATGTGGTCTGTTTCCCCATCCTCCAGCTCTCCCATCTTCACAAGATTGACTTCGATGGTACCAACTGCCTTTCCACCATCAGAAGTTCTGGGGGGAAAAAAAAAGCAAACAAACAACCCATGACAAAAAAATCCAACCCAAGCATCAAATTCTTTCAATAAAAATGTTAACAGTAAACATTTATTCCCCTCTCCATTCTGCATAGCTGCAGTCACTTGTATTAAATTCATTACTGGCAATCATAAACCAAATGTTAACAGTGAGGCAAATTCTTTATGGCAATGAAAGTTCTCATCACAAAACTGAGGATGGGTAAGTGCTATAAATGAATCCATGAACACTGCCAAGTTTTCATTCTAGGCATTATTCTGTCTGTGGACCAGCAGAGAAGGGACTGTGACACTGCACCAATACTCCATTTATGACCTGCAATCTCACTGCACAGGACCTCACTTTGTTTCCAAACACAATCTGTGAAGAAAGGAGATACTCAGCATAAATAAAACTCCTGTGAAATCAAAATAATGAAACTAATCTGAACATAACTTTTCCTTTTGTAGTCTTTTTGTAGAGCAATTATTCAGAATCCATCCCATTTCTTGAAATATAAGGGAGATGATAATAAAGTTCCAGGTGAATTCTTTTATTATCATCTCCAAAAATAGTTTATTTCTAATTAAGTAAAAACAAATAGCAATTCAAATTCACATCTCCAAAAAAACAGTATTGCTCACTACCCTTTGGAACAGACAAGGGTTTAAACTTAAAAAGATATTGAATGGTTTCTCAGCTTTTACTGGTAGCAAAGCACCAGGGTTAATGGCACAGTCCATCTCCCCGGGCTTATTCTGAACAGCTAGAATTTTTGAAAGGAAGGAAAGAAGGGTAACAGACCATTTAATAATAGTGAGGAAAGTATAACAACAGGGACCAGGCAAAATAGGCAAAAGGAAATGATGAGGAGAAGTGCATCAGAATTGCAAAAACACAGAGAGGAAGGAGAATCAAAACAAATGTGTTCAGTGCAATATTGCCTATAACCTCAGGAGTGAAAATGAAGAGTGATGAAGCACCACAAAGGAATACATGGAAAAGTGATTAGAAGGCTGGAAATAAAAATGGCAACTTTTAGAAACAGGAATATTAGAAAAAAGTGTTTCCCATAAAAACTGCCACATTCCTAGGGCAATCTGTGCGGCAGGAAAAGAGCAAAATCCCCTTCAACACTGACACCCTTCCAGAACTTCAAAAAATAGTCCTCACATTACTTTAGCAAAGAAGGGGAAATCCCCTAAATATCCTTATACTCATTTCAACAACCAGGAAAAAAACAGTGGTCCAGTGCAGTGCAAACATGGAGGTGCCAGTCCCAGCACAGCCCAATTCCTGCTCCCTCTCCAGCCCTGGGGGTCCGCCAGCAGCACCACACAGACAGGGATTGTCTCCCGCTCTGCATCAGGGCAGGCCCAGCTCAGCTTTCCCGTGCTGCCTTCGGCCACAGGCAGGCTTTCCCAGAGCACTTGTGCCCCAGACAGGAGGACCACGTCTCTGCCCTCAGCTCCCACAATTTTCCATAATCTGTATTTGTGCATGGAGTATGAGGTCTTAATTAAGTCAAAGTACGCCAGTTCTTTACACTGACTAAAGCTAAGCACATATGCTGGTCTTTTCAGGCCTGGATATATATTTAACATGCTAAATCAAAACCTTCATGTCCTACAGTAGAGTCTCAAAAAATGGTTATCCCTAAGCTTCAAATTTACATAATTATTTTGGTTGCAAACAATTAGGAACTCAGTAGAATCCACCTATCTTGCAACTATCCAAATATGTTCTCATGTAAAACCTTGTAAAATAAACGTAATCCTTCATATTTTATGTGTGTCACTCTAAGCCAAATTAATTACTGACAATAAAATACAGGAACAATTAAAATTAACCAATTCCAGACAGCCTTGGAATCAAAGAAGCCTCCATTAATTAAAGTATGTAGAAGAAAACTAAAAGTAGTGTTCAATGTCCAAATGGTGTTTATGAGCAAAAATAAGTAATAATTTTGAAATACATGACAATAACTTAAGTGTCTTCTGAAAGAATAACATTCCCTTGAGTTGCTATAGCTTAGTGGTTTGACTTCATTTGTTTTCTCCTTCTTGTGTCAAACCAGCACACGAACTAGGCTATGCCAACAAATTGACTACAGTTTGCCAAGAAGAAATGGAATAAATAGCTCTTAGCAAAACACATATACCTTTAAAAAATGGAGTAAGTGTGTGGTTAAAAGACTGAAAATTTTTCAACAGCTTAACCGGTCCTGATCAAAGTGTTAAGTGGGCGACTTCATTACCAGGCTGACTTTGTTATGCAATGGGACTTCGCTGCTACAGTGGTCTAAAAGCTAAAACTTGCACTCATTTGGTTTCCAGAAGTAACATCCTACTCATTCTTTTTTCAGGGAACATATTTTTCTAAGGCCAGAGAGACCAGCAAGTCTGAGACTGACCTACATAAAGCAGATCTGGTTTAAAATCACATCAGGGTAAATTAAGAGTATAAACAAATGCTGAGAAAAATGGAGCTCAGTTTGCAAATAAACTGATAAAAGTCAACAGGGTATGTTGCTCCAGCAAAATAAAATAAAAATGGAAATGCTAGTTATGCTTCCTCAGTCCTTGTCTCTTGTCCTTTAGAACACTAAATATTCCCCCTTGCTGCTGTTATTAGAGGCTTGGTCTCAGTATGGCAGCATATTGCCTGCATGAGGAGCAATATGTATTTGGAAGTTTTCTCCATACATGTTTAAAAAACAATGATTGACTTAATTTCACTTTTTTCAATTAATTTCTGAAACATGCCGTATCTTCAAGAGAAGGTAATGCAACAGAATAAAATTAACAGTGGGACTATTGCAGTATAGCTGTACTCCTTCCTTCAGTTCTTATCTTCCCGCATGGAAATATGAAAATATAATTTAAAAAAACCCCAACAAAAAAAAAACCAAA
>NW_020955363.1:510402-515458 GCF_003031625.1 Empidonax traillii | reverse complement strand
CGAAAGGGTACAAAAAGCCCGGTTTTCAAACAATGTGTGTGTGTGTCTCGGGCGGGGCACTTGCCCCCCAGACCACCCAGCGCTGTTTGCTTTATTATCGCTTGCTTAATAAATTTATCAATTTTTAATTGGAATTGAGTTGTCTAAACTCTTAAACTAACTTATAACAACGGTCATCTGACAGGAGATACTACAGCCCTGCAGGATAAACGATTGCACCTTAACAAATCTGCGTAGGGACAGTGGGGACAAGGAATACAGCAAAAGGAATTTAAAAGTGTCAATGTGAAGAAGTCCATATAAGGTACAAAATCTAGTTGGTTTATGGAGTTGGAAAATTGCTGATTTTTTTAGCAGCCTGGGACAAGGAGCAGAAATCATCTCATATCCGTCCATGGAGCAGTTGCATTAGAAATAGATTTCTTTACCATCCCAAGTCCTTAAGGATTACCAGGTCAGTATCAGTTCCCTCAAACGTGAGGGAAGGAGTTAGCCAGCAACATCTCACTCAGCTGGAATATGTGCCTTGCTAGTTCTGGACATAACATATTGACCCAGGCATGCAGAGAGAAAGAAGGTAACAAGTTAATGGTGGAAAAGAAAGGTAGATGGACTGAGAACGGCAGTCATTTGCCTTCAGTGCTGATCTCATCAAGTCGCATTACTGAATGTTGAATATGCAAATTTAGGCCTGCTAATTGGTTCCCATGGCCATACACCTTTCAAAAGAAAAAGGTTCAAAAACACAAAGGAAAAGGGAAGCAGACTGCATATTTGCATAGCTATGTTCATTATAAATGACAAAGTGAGTTACTGCCTGAAAAGTAAACTGCATGACTGAGTCTAGCAGGCAGCCCCTTTCTCCAATGCATAATACAAAATAAATGTGATTAGTACAGAGTAACATATAGATTGTCATAAAATTAATTTCTCCACTGATGCAATATATTTTGAAATATCCAAGCACAACATTATTGTACTTGCACAAAAAAATTTTTAATCTGTGAATTCACAGTGGAGCCTAGTGCAATTGGTATTGCTTTAAAACAAGTCCCCTGTAAACGACATTCTGTTGCATTCTAAGGTAAATAAACAAAGTTTTGCAACGTTAAATTCCTTCTGTTCTCTTGATTTCAATGTACAGTTAAGCTTCATGTCAAAACAGGTTTCACCTCAAATGTATTGACTTATAAAGGCAAGCTGTTGTTCACCAGTTTCCTTGGGAGGATGACATGACATGAAGCAGCCAAGAAACAATTTCAGGATGGAGACCAAGTAAAACTAGTTGAAAGCAGATTTCTACTGAATTTAAATAGAAAAAAAAAAAACAGCTATATTATTTTATAGCCATCATTTGCTAGGGAAGTTATTTCAAGTACATAAACGACCGCAAAAATTACTGTGCTGTTTTCAAATTTTCTCTAGTTAGTTAAACACTGTGAATGTAACTATTACTGAAGTGCATTTATGTGTTTTCTGGCCCACTGAACTACAAGGTGTTGGGAGGGAGGGAGGGAAGTTAAGAAGACTTTCTTTAATGAAGTCTTGGAGTTGTTATTTTGAACTTTCCAAAAATAACTGGTTTATCTCCTCCAGTTAGAGGAAATCAGTTCAGTCCTGTCCAAGAACAATGAAAATAAGACAGCTAAAAAAAGGAGATAGCTAGACAAAAAGATATTGTCCAAGAGGTCAAGCACAGGCATATGTTTAAAGAAAGTCTGTAGAGTACATGACTGACAGACATCCACAGGCACAGTGTCTCAGATAAACTACATCTGCTAAGAAGAGCACATCAGAACATGTACTTAATTTTTTTAGAGAACACAAGGGAGAACTATTATCTTTTTCCTTTGCTGCTTCTTACACTTAACTCACTGGAAACCGTACCAAAATTGCCCAAGCTAAAGAAGACTTTCCTGGAAACAGGCAAACTAACACCACAGGGGAAGCAGCTAATGGAAGTACCAACTGCTAGCTTTACAAAAAGCCACAGACCTCAACTAAGCAAAAAAACCCCATCACATTATGCTGTTCTTAACAGAAAGGTATGGCAAAGACAGCCTCAGAACTGAACCTAAAACTTAAATCAACAAACAAACAAAAAAACCCCAACAAACCACACATCAGTTTTAATTACTAAATTAGCAGACAGTATATGTAAGAAAAAAATATGTACACTTTTTCACAGAGAAAACGTATGCTTTTTTTTAAAAATTGGATACACTATATCACATAGTCAATATCAAGAAATTTTCCCCTAATGAATAAGGGGTTTGTTTTATTCAATAGCCTATTTTATCCTGTTCACCATGACAACCCTGTGAGAAAGTTGGAAGTTAGTGTTGTTGTATTACCGTTGCAAATTTAAACACTAAAGTTTATGGAAGGCAATTTTGGTTTTATAAATTTCATATTGGAAACTGCAATCTCAGGTCTCTAGCAACTAAATTCCTCTGCCAACATCAATTGCGGACTTTGTCAACACTGAAGCAATCCTACAAATTGACCTGCCCATGTTCTGATGATTAGCTGTAGATCCACACATTTACAAGGAACACTCAGCCACCAGTTTAAGGCACTTTTATAGAAAAGAAAGGACAATCAAAATAAAAAGTTACAAAACCTCTGCAAAAGAAGTTATGTCCCTAATCACTATTAGGGTACAATGGTGGGAAAATGGAAAATCAGAGCACAGTTTGTCAACAATAAGGAACTGTAGACTTTTGTCTGCTCTCCACAAAATAACAAAAAAAATACAAGTACATTCTTTAAAAACCACTTTTATATTTTTACATTGTGCCTCAGAAAGACAAAGGCAAGACATAATAACTAAAAAAAAAAAAGGAAACAAAACAAACAAAAAAAACCAATTAAAAAGTAACCAGATTCTATAATTACACCAATATTTACAGGCCACACCACAGAGCTATTTCCAGGTCCTTAAATCTCTACTTCAAATCTAACAAAGGAGTATCTCAATCACAGGCACTCCCTGGTAAACTCCCATCCAAACTATATCAACAAGAACTAAATAGAATTGCATGCTTTGACAAGTCCCTTGTATATCCTGTATCCTCCTGAGAGGATACTAATATAATAGCGTGATTAGAGAAAAGCAAGCTTAAATCAGTAGGCTGCTCTGGTTAATCTGTCATTGAAGGAATGTGGATAATTTCTATTGATTTTTCTGCTGCTGAATAGTCATAATCAGGAAACAATCCCACATTTGAAAGGTTAGAACTTTTTTTTCAAAAAAAAAAAAAAATCCAACTAACTAAAAACTACCATTTACTGCATCTGCAAATTAATTTGAATTGGTACATTTGTCTTCTAATGTAAGCTGACCAAAGAGGGCATACAAGACTAAAAATATTAATTAGAAGCCAATTTATTGCTCATGAGTTATCTATCTTAACTTTTTGCTTACAAATTAGATTGGTTAGATACGAAGTAGTTAATCTGAAACTTTCCTGAACTTTACATTCAGTCAATTACTGTGGCACTTGTCAGAGGCAATCTTTCAGATCACGTTCTCAATATGGCAGTCAGTGAAGCAAAGTTTGTCCCAAAAAATGAGAGACAAATGTAACACAATTTTTCTACAGAACCTATGTACAATATCACAGACAGAAAAAATACCAGTGTCTCAGTTTTCCTGGTCACAGCTCCTTTCCTCCCAAAGTGTTGTGTGTCTAGATACCCAGTGAGTTTGAGCAGTTGCTCTGTGAAGCTTACCTTTGCCTTCCCAGTAATCCCAAATAAAGCCCCCACTGAGCTTGCAAAAATCAGCTCAACAAAATCCCAGCACTATATAAAGTCCAATGAATTTATTCTGAAAATCACCACCTAAAAGGTTTCCCCTAACCTTCAAAATGTCTTGATTTGTATCTTGTTTTATTTTAAGCCACACAAGACAGTTTTCCTTCCTTCAGTGCACAGCTTTAAGAAGTATCTGTCCAGCCCGGCTCCTGGTTTTGAACACTGGCTCTGAGTCTTCTGCAGCTCTGTGCCACCACTAATTAGAGTTGTACATCACATACCCCACCCTCCACAATTCCAGTTTGACTGCACATAAGTGATAAGGTCTCCCTTGAGCCTCCTTTTGTCCAGGTTCCCAGCTACCTCAGCTGTTCCTCATCCGACTTGTGCTCCAGACCCTTCACCAGCTTTGTTGCCTTCTTTGGATGAGAAATGCCAAGGGTTATTAACTCAACTTGGTTTAAAACATAGGAAAAAACTTACCTGAGGGTAAGGGTCAACTGTTGCTCCTTTGACTTTACCAGATCTCCTACTCTAAAAGTTGCACAGCCCAGGAAGCTTCTCTAGAAATCAAAGTGGAAAGAAAAGATAACATAGCCATTAATTTTTCAATTGTTGCTTTTTTTGGTCTCACACTTGGAAATCTTTCTTTGGTACCTAGAAAAATACTGCATTTCAATATAATTGTTTGACACTCTATCCAATAGAAATTTTTTATGCATCTGTAGCATGATTATCAGTTAATTGTTAAAAATCTGGTTTTGTGGGCAGCAACCTTTCTTTTCTCCATTAAGAACAGTCTGACAACCTGACAAAATAACAGCTTGTAAGATGTAAGATACACGAAAATTTTCATTCAGTACAAGCATTTGCATTTTGCATCTTTTTCTTTCTATATTTCTAATTTCTGGATTACAAGAAGAGCAAAGTTTTCAGTGTTTTACCAGAGTTGTCGTTGCTATGATTTTCCCTCAAGCCTTTGGAAGTACCATCTACGTATTTCAAATATGAATGTTTGCCAAGAAGGTATTTTTAAATTGAGTTCAGTACAAGTTTATTAACAGAAACGTTGTTTTTCTCTAGTTTATGGCAGTGTTTGTAAGTACTTGATTCCTTTATTTTCATTGTAAGGTGGATCTCTTCATTGCAGTACAAGTCCAGAGAAATGTGTTAATGAAACAAGAATGCCTAAGGTTAAATCAAGCTATACCACTATATCTTCTCCTTCTATCAAAATCACTTTCACACATTAAAAAAAAAAACACAAAACAAACAAAAACCAAACCAAAACAAAACA
>NW_020955363.1:492638-509969 GCF_003031625.1 Empidonax traillii | reverse complement strand
AAAAAAAAAAAAAAAAAAAAAAAAAAAAAAAAAAAAAAAAAAAAAAAAAACACCACAGTGCAAAACTAAATCTTCTTTTGCATTTTGGATATTTTTTAACCTCTGCTCATAATCTGCTGAACATTGCCAAAATCCCATTTGGTCAGCTTGGCCAACAGCAGTGTTCTTGCCTTGGGAACAACAGGAAAGAAAATAACAGCCTACAGCCATCTTCTATGCATTTATCTTTCAAATTTATAACACTTGCTTTGAATATATATATATATCTATATTACCTGCTCTGAATAAACTCTAATGAGATCATGAGATTATGTGTAATTTTTGTAATAAAACAATAAGAACTACACAAAGTTGAATTTTTATTGCACAGCTCTAATTTTACTTTACTTCACTAAATTTACTCTAAATATACTCTAACGCATTAGAGTATGGCAAAGTAAAATTCCAGGCTAAATTATATACATTCTTGGACACATGAATTAAAGAAGAATCAAGTCACGTTGAGTCAACACAGGCTGCATGCAGAGCACAACTTTCCCCTTCAGGGAAGAAGAGAAAAGAAACTGTGGCTACAGAGAAGAGTAGTGAAAAAACCCTTCAGCCTGTTTTCCATCGGTAAAGCCAGCTGGATATTGGTTGTTTGAATGTGAACAATAAAGTTCTACACCAAGACTGGCTTTCTTCTGCATAAAATGTACAGTTCAAATCACAATTCTGGAATTAGGTAGGCACCAACACTGGTCTCCAGTTTGGTAAACTAAACTATCAGTTATGGCTTGTTCCTACCAGTGACACAGGCTTAGATTTCCTACACTTTTGTTGACAATTAAAGCAGGAAAGGAAAAAAAATACCATAAGCTGAGAGTCTAAGGAAGGCTGGGAAAACAGTGGATTTGGAATACGAAGGAAGGAAGAAAAAAAAGGTCTGTAGGATAAATAGAGACAATTAGTGCAGCTGTACAAGCAAAGATCACAGTTTGTTTTCACCACCAAAATGAAATGCACTTTTACAAGACAGACATCCCCATGTGACATGAGCAGGGCCAGACTCCCTCCTCCCCCGTGTGACACCCCGTGATGCACAGCCTTGCTAAAATGAACACACAGATAGATCTGTCTTTGTTTAGATCAGTCAACATGAAGGTGTTTCTTCACTAAAGCTCTGTGGTTGCACGGCTGGCTCAGATTATTTATCTTCTTACAGGAGCATATCCTTCTTAGTACCATAAGAACACATCCCCCAGCACAGTGTCTATATGGTAGCCTTTATTCTGGCATTTCATGACATTTGAGTGCTTGTATTTGAAACCTGACCATTGGGAAAGGGAGAGAGGGATATCTGGAATAAAACTGATATAAGGTTGGGTCACCTGGGGCTTCTTACTGCAGCACAACAGAACCATAAATCCATTTAAGGATCCTAAGTCAGAGTCCTCACGTGATCAGGGCCAAGAACTCTGCTCTCTTACACAATCCAAGAGCTTCGGTCATGGTATCCACTAACCATCTCTGAGTGTCACAGTTAATTCTCCAGGGTCATGAAATTAAACATGAATAATTGTATCGGCTTAAAACTTTCTACTTAACTCTCTGCTTCATATTTTCATGTTTATTTAGAATAAAATTTTCTTTGCCTGAAAACACAGAGGTAATTTTAAGTTACCCCATGACCCAAATGAAGAGAGCTATGCTAATGTTCAAGGGGTCTAATCTCAAACAATGCTTGAGAAAATTTTTTCCATACTGATTTAGATGCCAGTAATCTACCCTGGGGCCTGAACTGGCAGTCTTCAAACTGGACATGTGACTTGGAGAGGCTTGAAAAGTAGGTTTTAAACAGAATTGCTGCTGTAATGCTAATTGCAGAGTAATGTTCCTCTGTAATTTTGCTAGTGTTGTACTTACAATTATAAATCTTAAGATAGGTGACTCAAGTAGTTTGATGAATAATCTCAGCTAGCCAAAGAGAAAAGTCTCTACAACAGCTATAGGAGAAGTTGAAAGACATCGATTACTTCACAAAGCTACAGATTTTTCAAACGCTAGCTGAAGTCTTGAAAACGCTAGCTGAAGTCTTGAAAACTATGCCAAGGAATCCCTTAAAAGGCACAAAAGTCAATATCTTAGGCTAAAAATTAAAAACAAAAACCAGTTATTTTACATTTTTGCAGACATAGACCTAATACCTGCACTAGAGGGTTTTTGATCTTTTAGACAGCTCTAGCAAGACCAACATTTCCCACCCCCACGAGCTCAGACCCAGAAAAGACATCCCAACACCTTTGTCAAAAGTAAGTTCTACACATCTACACATAAAAATAAGTCCTCTATATATCACCAGGGCAATTTCTCAAAAGGCAAACAAAAGGCAATTCCTCCTGCAGAACATTTACACCCTACACAGCAGAAGGTGACAGACCAGGCTCACTGAGGCAATGTCATTCCAAGCTCTCCACCTCATCCAGATTGCTTGCATGGCAGTATTGGGAAGTTTAGATAGCTGTGCCTGCCTCAGGATAACTTCAGTTGAAAAGGACTTTTGCAAAAGATGTGAATGGGATTACATCAATCACTGAGACCATCACTCCTGCCTTGATTGCTTTGTTCATTTAACCCAACTTCTGCTATTAAAAAAGCTTGTCAGCTTCTGTTGAGCACTAGGTGTCTGTGTCTGTTGACAAAGTAAAAAAAAAAAAAAAAAAAAAAAACTTAAAAAAAATCACTTAATCAAAATAATTCCTTACCCCAACATCTGCTCTTGGTTCCTTGTGATCAGGTAGGACACTGGTGCGGACCTGAGGGGGGTGAGAAAGGCAAACAAAACATTACTTTTTTGTTTTTACATTCCAATAAGAATGTGAGAAGTGCTTATGCATTTCTTTCCTAATACTTATGACATTTTGGAGATAAATTTAAATGGAGATATATATGTATACATAATTTAATAAGAATTCATTTAATTGAAATAATTTAAGCACAATATCTGCTGGCTCCTGTGGAGAAAGTCTCTTACCACTAGCCATTTATCATTTTGAAATTTCCTCATTCTCTAAAGGAAGAAAGGCTGTGCTCAGTAGTTCCCCTCCTAAAACCAGACTCTTTGACTCTAACCTGAATGACAGAATTCTTTATCTAGAGGCATTTTCAGGAAACAAATTTTTCAACCATAATGAAAGAACACAGGGTATTAAAAGGTATTTTCTCCAAATAAATACTTGCCTTTGCCAGCTGATGTGCAGAACTCCTGACCCCACTCTCACTCAATGTATGGCCCTGCCTCCTCCTCCCACTTGCTGAGCATCTCTGAGCTGACAGATGTTTGTAGGCATTCACAGAAGAAAAGCCTCTGAATTCTCCCCTCCACAGGACCTGTTGTTGCATTTGCATGCAAGTTGTCCTTGCATTTTCTGCAAGGTGGAGCTGCCATTGTGCACAACTACTTGCATTTCACATTAACAAGTATGGGACAATCTGACCTCTGTATTTCCCAAAATACAGTACAGGTTGGGGAGAGGTGTGTGTGTGGCTTTAGTGTCTATATAATTTCATTGTTGAGCATTGGTTAAAAACAGAGAACTGATTAAACAGTAAAAATTAGAAAAAGGGTAAGAAAACCTCTGTAGCATCCTTCTAACATGGCCTGCCTGAGCCAAAACAGCCCATTGGAATAACTTGCTCGTAAAAGCAACACACGGGGGACAATGTACTGAGCATCCACATCTGTTTAATTTTCTAGCCTAAAAAACATATATTCAGTCACAGCACAGCCCTACCAGGACAAATTTTTGGGTCAATTTCCAAGTAAAAGTCAAACCCATTTGCAAATCTCTCAGCAAAAGACTAATTTTGTCCATGCCCCCAAATATGTCCCTCAATTCTTCCATTCTAGCTGCAAATTGCTGCACCTTTCTTCAAAAACAAAAAACCTTTCTTCAAAAAAAAGATAATTTTATTTGTCTGGGTTTTATTCTAAATACATGTTGTTAGAAAGCACCAATCCAAAGTCTACCATAAGACTTGACAAAGTAGAACCATTCCTTTTCTCAGTCAGCTCTTATCCCTTGATTCCCTCCACTGAGAAGCTTTTTCCCACAAAAGCCTGAAGATAGTAAAAAAATGCTATAATTAGTTTAATGAGGGCCAGTATGCTTTAGAAATCTGTAGAAGTCCCGTTTGGATGCAATTTTACATTTAAATTTTCCCCAATAACCTAACATTAGCAACTCCAAGGCATTTGATTTTCTACAGAAAACTAGTACAAAATTGTCAAGGCAACATTTGTATCTAAAATTTACTTTTAAATGCTTCAAATCACAAACTAAAATAAAAGTGCTGATTTTTCCTTGCTGGTGATGCATATCTTACCCTTTTTGGAGCTGAGGAAATAACTCAGAGCAGATGTGCTTCTTGAAAGAAAGACACGGTATCAACGCCAGGCCAAAAAATGCTGTGCCATTTTAAAATGCTAAAAAGCTGTTCCACGTGCTAGCCTTGAACAGGTAACACCTGGCTCAACATGCAAGGGAGGTGTTGGCATTTTCTAATTATTATGGATATTTATTCAAGAAACAGAAACAAATAATTTAAGAATGGACCTTCCTCTTCATCCCTGAGTTATAGGAGATATATTCATAACCCGGCAGCCATTTAGCAAGTATTTTAAAATGTGTACATGTTTTGCATGATACTAAGGGGTGGTTTGCAGCAAGAGAAAGCTCAAGTATCTTTTCTGCTTACTGAAATCGATGGATTAAATCAATGGAACACACATTTAGAATCACAGAATATTAAATTCCTTCTTTTGCTGGATGAAGTCTCAGTTCAGGAGAACATACTTCTGTTTTTCTGACCCAGCAGAGACCTGGAAAGGGATGTCAACACCTGACTAACCTACAGCCTTCCATATGCCCAAAACTTATTTCTTAATTCCAAATGAAGTTAAAATACAGAAACAATTTCTCTTGTGTTTTTGAATACTTTTTGGGTTGGTTACATGTTTTTTTTTCATTTGGTTCTAACCACTTTATAACCAGTAGTTGTACAGCCAAATATAACACTGTGGTGTTTGATGGGACTGACATTAGACTGCACCTCGTTTCTCTCTGAAATACATTTCTTTTTATAGGAAATTGGGTATCTTGGTCCAAGTATGTGCAAATACATATAACTTTGGAAATAGTTTTATTATTTAATATTTATTAAAAAGAGAAGTCACATATGTCTATGTCTATACATACATGGGAGTTATAGTCTGATCCCTTTAATGTCTACTGGTTGAATTCCCAAACAAACTCTCCAAATACTGCAATTATCAGGGTCCTATTAACAGATGTTCACATAATCCCAAGCAAACCTCATTACACACACAGTCAGACATCTTGTAACCAATTATAAAACGTAAGAAACAACTCCGCTCTAGTCCCAACCCACAAAATGAAAGAGAAAAAAAGGAGAGAAATACAAAGGATCTGAAAGATCAAATATCCTCCCAGTATCTTTAGAGAATCACAGACTGTGTTGAATTGGGAGGGACCCACAAGGATCATTGAATCCAACTCTTAGCTCTGCAAAGGACCTTCCCAAGAGTCACACCATGTGACTCTACTTTTTAAAACTTCCTCATAAACCAGTTTTTCCCTAATGGCACCAATAGTATTCTAGAACAACTACAAAATATAAATGCGAACAAAAAGTCAGATTTTAATCCCAAGTAGCCACTACTCTGTTAGAATTTCAGTTTTCTCATTAGTTGCTCTAGGTTTTCCTGAGCAAATTGCAAACCTCTGGATGGCAAGTTTATTCACAGCTGGGAAAAGATCACAATTCCCTGCAGTAGCACACACTACAACTTTACTTTCCCTGACATGAGATGTATGAAGAGATCAAAAAGGTATGCAAGAAAGACAGCTTGTAACCTAAGCTAAATGCAAAATGTCCAGGACAGTATTCACTCCAGTGATTCTGCTTGTAAAGTAATAGTTATCTAGTATAGATTACAGCTGCCTGTACCAGGAACAACACTAGTGAACTGCAGTGAATATCAAGATACATTTAATTTTCTGTAAATGTTATACAGAACAATATGCAATGAGTAGCTATTCTTATACTTTCTAGTACATTTATCACAGACATATCTGTCCAATTCCTCTAGGCATAAATGCTAAATTCAGCTTTAATTAGCTGTCCTTTAGTATAAGGCAGTTTCATGTGATTAAAAAGAGCATTTCTTTCAGTCATTTGCAGCAGTCTGGGCCACATCCACACACACTGTCAAAGTTCAGAAAATTGAATCGGTATCATTACTGAATCTTTTGTGCCTGCCCTTAATTAAGGCCTTTGAATTGCAGTTTGTGATTAAAGGCCACATTCAGCTGGCACTCAAGTTTTGCAAACAAATACTGCTAGACCCTTTTCTTAGTTACTCTAGATTTTACTCTATCGAATTAACAGTGGTTTCCAATAACTTCCCAGTACTCACTGCTGTTGGCTGCTTAAATGCACTACTCTGTCACCACTGTTTCATGCTTCTGGCATCTCACGATAACCAAATACAAACCACATCAGGAGAGGCATAGGATGAAAGAGATCACTGAAAGCAGTTACTGAAACATTGACTTATGCTCTTTCAATACAGCAGCTTCCAGGAAAGCATTCCCAGCTTCAGTATAACTCTGGCAGTCGTGTAGGAACACAACATGCAAAGGCACGTTTACCTGGGTGTGCTCTGGGACACTGACCATCTGCACCTTTCTTTCCCCCACAGGGAAAAGGACTCTGATCTCTGCTAACACAGCCACCACAACTCCACAGACAGCTGCTATGGACAGTCAGCCCATCCTCACCACCACTGCCTGCCTGTCAGGCAGCACCACCCATCAGACTCAGCGAGAAACTACATTTCTTGGCACTTTTCAGTCTGAGAAGTTGTAGCTTCATTTTTATGTCCTGGACGAGCTGAAAGTGCTGAAATTGCTGCTGGGTTCTGCAACAACATCGGTCAGCTTTTATAGGATAGGACCCATTCCAGTACATGCAGCAAATTAATTTTTAAAAGAAGATATTGTACATTCACCAGCTATTTATTTTCATCATATAGATTAACAATTTGCTTAATAGTTCAGTCAACATATTGTAGTCAGCAAAGTAAAACACTTCCATCAATACTTTGTTGGATACGTGCTTATTGGATGGAGGACAACGCCAATACAGTAATTCTCCAACCTTTAGTGCATTATTATTTCCAAGAGTCCACATAAAGCAAAAGAGAAAATCTTTTCCCCTTAGACATGTACGCAGTACTGCAGGGTTTACAGTTCCAGCGGAAAAGTTGCTGTGCAGAGACACTAACAAATGTTAAAATTGAGTTAAAGATGAAACAAATAAAGGGAACAAAAGCTATAGCAACTTATTGCCATGCTTTTGCATTTCAATTCAAAATAAAAATTATAAAATATCATATGTATACATTTCCCTACTATAGATAGTACTGAATGTACAGGGAAAATAATACTTGCCATGTACCAACTTGACAGTTTCATCTGTTTATTTATCTGAAAAGGTCAAACAGAAGGACAGGCCTATCTGTGTGTGGCTGGATACTTTTTAAAGGCAGTGTTTGATCGTGACTCTCTCGCAGTGTGGAGTCTGAATCTTTCATTTGTGCAGCATTGACACTCCAGGCACCCTTTTCTACACTTAATAGGAGAATAATAGAAAATACATACTTCCTGGTCTCTAAGAATCAGCATAAACTGCTTGTTATTCAGACTTCTCTACAGTTGAATATCTTTTTCCGTGTAGGCTCCATCTCTCTATGCTTTCTAGAGAAGAGTAATAACACATGGCATAAGAGAAGCCTTACAAGATCCCCCCGAGCAAAGACTGAGGTTAACAGAATTTAACAGCTTATGTAGGTTCATAACTAGGTGCATGAACAATGAGCAGAAAAGCACAAAAGGCTTCAGTATTTGATTACAAATACAGTTTTGTTTGTTTATTTTTCCAGCTTGGGCATTTGATCAGAATTACCTTCAAAAAACACCCACAGTTCAAAAATAACAAATTACTTAGGAAACCTCTGTGTACCGAGTGCACTGGTAATGCGAACATAAAACACAGCAACAAAACCCACACCAACTATGCAACATCCACCATGGGAGCTGGAACAGATCAAGTGACAGAAGAGATCTACACATTATGAGTGCTTTGGGGTATGCGACAGAGAGTCAGATGCAACCCAGCAAGTCTTCTTAACTCAGTATAATTGCCAGCTATACCAGAGCTGTACCACTTTGCACCATGCCTCTATGGAAAAAAACACTAACCGTATCCACACAACAGCTCAGTGTGGCTCAGATTCCAAGAGAAAGCTCCAGTTTGGGTCCAGGACTCAGTTCAGCGTGGCTCACAGCTCCAGTTGCTGACACACAGTCTGAAAACTGTCAAACACAGCTAAGACTGTACAGGCAATGTGCTAGGAGGAAAAAAGGCAGCTCCCATTAATGGTCTTTCCACCCAAAGCACTAAGATCACATACACAGCTTCTTCCTCAGTACACTCCAAACCTTAAAGTCACAAAGCTGAAAAACACACATTTGAAAAAAGTTGCAACAACTCCCTCATACTGAAATCTATTCTCTTCTACATCTACTCATAAAATAATTAACTAACTCATGAGGGTAAAGTCCTAAGTTTGATTTGTCTCTTGGTGTCACTGGAAATAAGAAAAAGCTGTCAAACTTATCCATGCAAACCTAAATACTCTTTAATACGTTTTCAGTGTACACAATGAAAAAATGAAAGGAAGAAACTGTTTATTTACCTTGTTAACACAGCACACAGCACGGGCACTGGATTCAATTTTTTTAACTTATTTGAAACAGCTTTTTATTTTCTACAGAGAATGATCTGTCAGCTGTAAGGTTACAGGAGAGATTAAAAGTGACAGACAAAAACGGTCTGTATAAATTAGAGATAATTAACATTTGAGTCTTAGCATCATTAAAAATAGATGCTCTTCTGCTACCAGTAATTAATTTGCTCTTTACTGAAACTTGGGGTACAGATACTCTGCCAATATCAGTGGCTGCAGAACACTGCTTTCCAGGGAGAGGAAAAAGCCATGTATTGCTGCACCCAGCGAAGCCTGAGCTAAGAGTCAATGCAGACCTGTGCTGCAAAACATTCTTGTTTTGCATGATGAGCTCACCATCACTCCCCTCCTGAGCGGTTCTGAGCAAAACGTGACCTTTCCACTGTGCTTTCAGTCCACAATTTGAACCCAGGAAGAAACACCTACAAGTGATGGTTCAAGCATTGCAGGAGTCTGAAACAGCACTGGTTCTCATCTGCAGTGACAGGGAAGTGCCACAGCACTCACCTGCTCCAAATCCCCCCCAGGGATAAGTGCTGGCTGACAGAGAGCATCTCGCTGCTGTTTGGTTGGATGCTTATTAGGCAACTGCTTTTTTTTTAGCGGTCGAATTTTTGCAATCAATGACCACTAGCAGCAAACTAATGGAAGTGCAGGCTTGCTCCTCAGTCTCTCAGTTTTTTTGAACAAAGCCCAGTCATGTGAAGCAGCCTTCTAAAGTCTAAATAGGTGCCGAATATTCTAGGCATTTCCTCTGTTATTATTTTAATAAAATATAAAACAACATGTTTGAAGTCCGTAGCCATTACAGTCAGCTGGCAGGCCCTTCCCCTGCCCCATTATAATTTCCAGGATTGACCTCCTTAAAGTCTGCTTCATACTGGGAACAATCTGCAAAATTTGAAAAGTAAAAATCCCCTTCAAAGTGCTCCTGATGCCTGTTCTTCCCCACTTTCTTGCACTGCAAATTCACAGAAGGCAAATTCTGGCTTCTGTCAGCAAACTACTGATGGAGCATTCCTAAGCTCTTTTGGCTATTCATTTACAAGGGCCAGCCAATGGGGAGTTGTTACTTACTCAAATCCAAATACCTCAGGCTGCTTATTACAATTCCACAATCCAAAAAAAGCAGCAGCTAACTGCAGCCAAGAAAATCCAGATGTTCTGACAAATTATATCCCAAAGGATACTCACTCCAGAATGATTAAGAAAATACAACATAAGAATAATATACAGGCTTTTTTATCACACTTTTCCACCCCACTCCCCCCACACCTAGCTGTGCATATTGCTTCTGCAAAATGTGACTAGCTGGCAATCTCTCAGTCTGTCTGTCTGAGCATCTTGCTCCCCTGAAGCAGCAGACTACAACCCAAGTTTTCAAGCAGGAGTTTCAGGGAAAAATGCCTTTCTAGAATGCAAGATTTCAGCACTGCTCACAGGGCCCAAGGCAGCTGGATAGGAAAAGAGGGGGCAAAGTATCTCATTTCCATACGAGTATCTGAGAACCTGCCAAAAAAACTGTGCTAGAGAAGTCAAGGAGAAAACTCATACTCTAACTACTTATTTCAGGGGAGACACAAGAGGATACAAGCCAAGGGTGGTGTAAAGCACATACAGTTGTCTGATGCACAGCCAGTCAACTCAGTGTCACTTCAGCATGACGCACAACACCAATTAAGGCAAACGTTGCTGGACTGATCAGATGAGCTCAACAGCAATATAAAATTTCTAGAACATGATCTTCTGCATCAAAACTTCAGTAAAATTTGCACTCTGAATATCTTGACAAAATAAACTGAAATCCTTTTTTTTTTTTTTACTGAATAAAGTCATTTTTTTTGAGTATGCGAAAATCTGCATTCTGTAATTTGTATCTATTGCCATAAAAAGCACATTAAAAAATCTTACTGTAAATTAAACACAACACCATTTCCACTGATGAGCCAGTTACTTACAAGAAACAGCGTTTATATTTGCATCTTGTAGAGGCATTTCCAATACTCCCAGTTCCTCAACAGATTGCAACATCTACTCAAATGGCAAAAGGTTATGCAGGTATCAAACACAGAAAAAAAGATCTTGCTGCCTTAAACAAGTCCAGACCTTTCAATACTCTGCACAGAATATCCCTGTCTTCTGACTCATGGGAGGAGCCGAAAAGGAGAACTCAGAATTTAATATGTGACTGGAGCAGTCACATCCCCAGTACACACCCTTCCAAAGTTCCCTCTAGAAGCTGGTATTATCCCTCTGTCAACACCTGAATGCACTGCCAGCTGGGGGCCTTAAATTCAATATTTTGAATGAGTTACTTTTATGTGAGGTACTGAACTAAACAAATATCAGGTCCCACAGAAGCAAAAAGTCATCATAACATTACACAAAAAAAAAAAAAAGAAAAGAAAGAAAAAGAGTTGAAGATATTGTATCCCCCATCACTTCTTTTTAGGTAACTTCTTACCATAAGGTTTTAAATTTTAAAGTGAACATTTTAGAGCAATTATGCTCAGCGAGTCAGTCTCGACCTTCTTGATTTCCCCCTGGGTGTCTCCCACAGGGAATTCCAGCCGTGGATTTTCCCTGCAGTTACTCCTACATGCAGCTGCAGCAGTAGCATCACCAGAAAGAACTTTTGTGAAGACTTTAAATGATTAACATCAATTCCCTACAGTTCTGTGCCATGTTTACAAGCAGGGTCATCCATCAGGATACTGGACATCGGTGAGATGTTAACAGATGCAGAATAAGCTGCATATGAAAGAATAGGAGCAGAGTACACATTTTCTGACTAACCCCAACTCCCCACAAAAGCAGTTATAAAACTTTGAAAAACAACCAAGAGCCTGATATTTTCAATAAAAAGAATATTAGCAACACAGGACTGTAAAAACCTTCAGGTCATTTGTTTTAGTATTTTACTGTCACAGACACCACATAATAAAACTCCCTTCCCCTATTTTTGAACGACACCTTGAAATTATTTTCATTTCTTCTCCCTCCCTTCTGACTGGGAGGTCATTCAAAAAAATGATTGCAATAATAGTTCAGAGTAATTTTCTAATTTGTTGCCCAGTATTATTCATGGGGAGTTTATAGTAAAGTAATTATTTTCTGTTGCTCAGATTGGTCTCCCAATGTATTAATAAGAAAGGAATCATATGCCATCTTGAACTTCATTTTGTCAGGATAATAAGCCCAGCTTTTCCAATACGCTGTCAGACAATAAGCTCTCCATTCCCCAGATCATGCTACCTATTCCAATCCTATTCATCTTTCTTGAACACAAATGATCCAATTACTGACAGCTTTCCAGAAAAGGCCTAACTTGTATATATGGAACAGAGTTCCCTGGATTCATCTGGGAATCAATCCTGTTTGCCTCTCTCCACTGCACTGGATCTGCTGCTCAGTCACACTTTGAATAACCAATTTAACTCTGTTGTCCTTCACACAATTTGTTTCTGATGCATGAAGTCTTTGCTCATCCCCAAAGTTCATGTTAGTAGAAAAACACAGGGTCATGTGCTTTGAGACTACTGTATTTCATCCTATTTCTATTATTCCTGAAGGAGTGCCTTGAAGGGCTTCCACTGGTAAAGAATTGTATCAGTTTTTCCCTTCTGAGAACTAAGGGAACTTTCTGCACACAACAAATTTTTCTCTAACATGTGGAAGCTGAAGGATTCTCACATAAATGTCAAGAAAAGCAAGGAAAATGATATTCATCAATAAGGACTTTTCTTTTGTACTTATGACAGTTTGTGATAACGTTTAAAAAATAGTTGAGGCTAAGGTCTGGTGGTGTTATTATCTAATGGATGGTAATTCACTTCTACTTTGGACAGCTGTGGGTAAAATTGCTCTTCAGATTTACAGACGTAGAAGGCATAAATACAGGTTAGACAGATGAGAGGGAGTATATAAATTTTGGGGGGGGGTTTCATGAGCTCTATTTGCTTTGCCTTAGCAGACAGGATCTATCTATTAATAAAAGTGCATTTTAAGAAGCTTTTAGCTGTACTTCCATAGATAATCGCTTCTCCAAGCCGTGGAACTGCAGTATTGTCATGAGAATTACTATTGTGTCCAGGGCTCCCATGTTTCATCCATATTGCTAACAATCCACACTTGAGGGGAGCAAGGAATTTTCTCACAAGAACCTTCAGAAGACCCTGGGAAATGTCCCCAACTATCCAAATATAAAAACTCCCAACTATCCAAATATAAACATTTCCAAAACTGTCTACAAAGAAAACATGTACAAATTCATTTTTTCATTTGACAGGGCATTTTGTTCTTGGACTAAAACAGTTAAACCTGCATAACTGGAATTAAATTCTTAAGTATGTAAATGCTAAAACAAATAACCTCCTGATCAGCCATCTTTAAACAAACAGACAGTCTTTGATAGTGCTCTGCCCTTTGCACAACCTCCCTCTCTTCTGACATGAGAAACTGAAAGGGATTTTATTTATTTATTAAATAAATTGATTGCTGGCTTTAGAAGTGGTTTCAAGATAAACATGCCATCTCCTTCACAATCTAAATTAGTTTCTGCTTTAAAGGAAGAAGTAGGTATCACTGGAAGCAGGTATCACTGAGGGCCTATTGTACTGTGCAGCAACCTAAACAAAGCTTTGTACCTAACAAGAGAAGGTAAAAAAGTAGATATCACACAGCTCCTTTGGTCTGTCTTGTAACAGAGACAGGTTTATATTAAGAGCATTTCATTTTTCTATCACTGATACCCTATTCACAGTCACTTCTGCATAAAATGCACCTGATTTTGCTCTCAAAACCACTTGATAGGGAGATTGTTTTTCCTCACCTGAGTAAGTGTCACTGTGCCTAATTGCCATATTAAGATAAACTCTTTTTCAGGCCCTACACTGTGAATTTTAATTTTTTAAAGCATAACTGCAATCTGCAAGGCATGGTAATCCTTTTCTCTAAGCATGATAAAGCTCTTGCAGAGATGTTACTTAAAACCAAATAAGCTATGAGCACCCTACTTTCAGACCGATAAGTAGGCTCAGGAAAGCTGATAGTCGTAGCTGCCTGTGCTAAGTAATTAAATTCTGATTCTTATTCACACCTTGTGCATCATAAAGACATCAGGTATTTATTTCTAAGTAATCATTTTCTTCTTTCAGAATTTGTATTCTGATGATGCTAAAAGAGCCTCAGGCTTAGAACAAACATCAAGTAAATTTAAATATTTTCACTACTCAGAAAAAATAAAATAGGCTAACTTTTCTTTAAAACTGAAAAGTGGTAATTTTCTGGGATTGTTTCTGGGATTGATGCTCTATCTGAAAATAAACAGAACATATTAGGAACAGCATTCTCAGCAAAAATGTTCAGGTATGAAATTTGGCCATGCTCCTATTTCCAGAAGTCATTTATAAATTCTTTCTGGCTTTTATCTTGCATCTTCTTATTTGGAAAATCAGCAGGATAATGTTTTCTAGCAAAAACAGTATCTGTTATTAGACAAGTTGATAAAAGATGAAAACAGACACTTTTCTTAGCACATGAAGTCTCCTTCGGGAACTCAAGAAAGCTTGCGTTCCTGAAAAATTGTGTTTTCTTCATCATATTGACTTGTCTAACAAAAGGCTACCTACTCTTATGGACCCTTAGATCACCCCCAAAATGCTGGAAGTTGTGACAGAAAACAGACACAGCCCCTGTGGTATTTTCCGTTGTTTCAAGGACAAGCCATCTCCATTCCAGCCTACCAGACATATTTTCTGTAAAATACCCAAATGTCAACCGCAACACTACAGTTTCTTATATTAAGCTGCCACAACCAGCTGACAGGAAAGTTATAGCACAAACTCCGGTAACAGTTTTCCCCCCTCTCATATTTTACACACTTCTCTTTCACTTCTGATGCACGGGATAATTTTTCACCATCGCATACTTTGCTGCTGCCAGCAGTGCTCTGCTAAGATGACAGTGCTTGCTGGCTCACCATTCACTTCCTCAGCAAGTGACATGAAATACTGATCACTGCAGAGATTCAAAGTCAGTGTTGTATCTCAGGATACATACAAATTGACACCAGGAATGGGAACAGAAAATTTTAAATAGGCAAGTATTTCAATGTTGTTGTACAGAAACTCCACTTTTAAAAAATACTCTGCCAGTAAACAGCCTTAGTTGAAACCAGAACTCCTAAAAAGTCACATTGGTTTGAGGAAACATTTCTTTATGATTTGAGTCCAGGTTTAGATAAATCAGCTTCTGACAGATATCTGCATTTTAAATCATTAACAATTCTCAGAGAGATCCAAATTAATATTAGAAAATCATTAGAAAAGGAGCCTACGGTAAGAGTAGGGGGTAAATAACTGAAATGCTTTATGTCATGCAGATCAGATGACACAGATTTGACTTCTCTCTAAAAAAGTCCAAGGAGCAGACAGATCTTCCCATAGATGATGTAAACTTGCATAACCTTTAATGGGTCACTACAGATACTGCAACATCTCAAGAAGGGACTTTTGAAAACAGGTAGAAGATTCTATCTGCTTAATAAAGTACACATAGTCTATACTTCCAAAAATGTGTTGGTAGACTTATGTATCATAAGGTTGGATGTCATAAGCTGTATGCATCATAATTCATCCAAGTACAGAGCAGCCTCACTCCTTCCACACTCAGTAGAATCTTCTTCCCTGACACAGGGAAAAATTATTTATAAAAGAAAAGCATTTTAATACATGATGAAGTATATGAATGGTAGTTTACATGTGGATATATGGTAATCTCTTCAGCCTCAGGACAGGTTGTGATGTACTGCCCTGAACTGCAGAGCATCCTATATGCTGACAGGATAGTGGTTGTTCTAGAAAATTAATGTTTAGAGGCTTCCCCTTCCACAACTCGTATCCAAAAAGGGAAAAGATATATGCAACAAAGAACAGTTTACACGTGAAATAGTGTTGTATTTATAGAACATCTTCCAACTCATGCAATAAATTCTGTATAAATTATTACAGGTCCTCTGCATCCAATGTGACTATTATAGTAGAATCATAGAATCATTAAGGTTGGAAAAGACTTCCAAGAGTAGTTCTCCAAACTCAACTATCTTGCAGGTGGGTCCTTCAAACAAAAATCAGAAGCAAGACAAAACCCCAATAGATAAAAATGCATGGATTTTTATCTAACTAATTCTAGGAAACATTTCCAGATGCGAACTAATTTAGCATAAATTGCTGTGCTTATGTGCCAAGTTTTCTAATAAACCCTGTGCAATTTCCAATGTGTAAAAAGCCACATTCAGCAGCTGAACTGTACAATTTGATTCAGAAGCAAACTGCAAAAATAAAACCCCAAAACATTAAACCAAAGCCACCCACAACCCACTCCCCTAACCCACATATTTATGACTTTTATTTCTTATGCTAAAGGTAAGCAGTCAGCATCCTTACCTAGAACAGTAAAAGCCACATTTACAAACGACAAACAAAATACAGGAATGCAATGAGGCCAATGAATACTGGAGCTATTGGCACAAACTCCCCTTAATGTTTGTAACTTATTCCCCCTGTGTGTGGAAGAAATGAGAGGAGGATAAAACAGTTGAAAACAAAGTAGATACATAGAAAATTAAATTCAGAATCAGTCACATTATGGTATTTATAAGACTTGTGTCATTATTGTCTTCTAGCATCAACTACTTGAAAGGTTTATGTACACACGGGTTATTTTGACATTGAAAATTTAGTCTCACCAAGTGATATGGTATTTTTGAGTAATGTCCCATTTTATTTATTGCTCTCACGTCAGATAATTTTCAATTGCTAAGAAAATGACAGAGCAAGTAGTTAATTCTGTTGTATTTTGAGTTGTGTTAATATTGTATTGATCAGTAGCTTTTCCACAACAATTCCCAGAACAATGTTTTAACTGAAGACCACTAAGAAATATAGGTTAGGTAAAATTACCAGATAAATAGGCTACCAAAAACTGTAAGTATTACAAAGCAAAGTTCAGGAACATGAGAAATGGGTAATGAGGAGAGGAGAGAAAGGTCTTTTTTCAGGAAATCCCTGTTTTTCAAAGCATCATTTCAGCAGCTCTCTAAATACCATTGCTATTCCAAATGTAAGCATGGGGGGATTTAAAACACAAATAAGAAAAAAGAAATTTTTCAGTTTTAAAGTCAATGTATTACTCTGAGTGAAGAAGTTTCCTTAAGGATAAATAACACTTTAGGAGAATATACATAACATAGTGGGAAGAGAGTATAACTTAACAGGGAAACAGACATTTTATAAAAATAATTTGAAACTCCCTGTATAAAAGTTTATTGCATCTTTCTGAAGAATGAAAAATCCCACCCTCACAAGTATTCTCCAGTTTGGTGATTATTTTGCACATCATCAGAATTTGTTTGAAATAAATACTGAGACTTTCCCCCCATCTTAAAACCTCCCATAAAG
>NW_020955363.1:393891-492605 GCF_003031625.1 Empidonax traillii | reverse complement strand
TGATTATTTTGCACATCATCAGAATTTGTTTGAAATAAATACTGAGACTTTCCCCCATCTTAAAACCTCCCATAAAGTAGGCCTAGATTTATCCTGTCCTTTATACACAGTCCATTTCACAAAAGAAAGAATAAAAAGGGTCAAAATGCTTTTTACTATTTTGATTAGCACATGCAAAAATACTTTGAAAATTCAATAGGTTAAGAATTTAACTAAAAAAAAAAAAAAAAAAGGCAAAATCAAAATAAGCATTCCCACACATATTTGCTGGAATTTACTACAATTTCTTCTATTTTCACATAAACATAAGCAACATTAAAAAACATCTTTATTCTGAGGTACAAGAATGAAAATGGACTGTTAAACCAATGTAAATTGTTTATTTGTACACCTCCAGCAGACACAGCCTAAAAGAGGTTAATTTCTTTCCGTTGCATTCTGTGATTTCATGAAGTCACTCTGCTCAGTTTTAAGCATTAAGATTTTGAAATAACACCTAATTTAATACCGTTGCAAGAACCTTAACTTCAAAGTTGTCAGCACAGACATCATCACAGAGCAGTTAATAAAATGCACTTCATTTAAATCCATATCTCTAGTTTTTGAAAATATCAGAGTGGAATAAAACCAACATTAATGATCTTCAGTAGTCTCTCCCTGTAATAACTAAAACATGCTTGGACTAATTTGAAAGTCCACATTTAAAAATAATAGCTGAGCGTCCTTGTAAAAGGAAAGCCCACCATTGATTCAAAGTGCATGTGAGGCTTCAGCACAAGATAATGTTTGGATTAACAAAAAGTGCATGGTAGGTCTGATTTAAAGACTGCAGCTTCAAATTCTCATCCTCCTACACAGAGATCATGGCACAGGAAAGCAGTGAACTATGCACCACTCTACCCCATCACCTTGCCACAAACCTATGAGCAATCCACAGTTGCATATATCTCAAGAGTGACAGTTTAAGGGCATATGAAGGTCCCCCAAAACCTCAAGAATTCTCAAAGTTGCTTTGAGGTAGTGGTACTTGGCTTTCCCCTCGTAGATGAGAGAAAGAAGAGTCCTTGAATGAAACCAATGAAGAATGTTTCACAAACACAAGTGACACAATTCCAGACCTCTGCAGGGAGAGGGGAAGCACAATCATCCTGTGAAATAGCAAGCTTAAAATCTGGAATTTTATGAAAATAATGTTCTGATCTACAGTCATCTCATAAAAGCCATCTAATATCTATTTAAAACTGAATACCTTCGCTCCCTCCAGAACTTAGAATCTAAGCTATTGGAGTCTATATTGTAACTCCTGGACACCAATTACTTTGCTCTCCATGTCCTTTCATTTCTGTCACAATAATTTTTGTTTCTCCCATCACAATTTAATTCAACTGTCTATTTATTTTCCTACACAGTATCTTTGTTCTTAGCACACACCAATTTCTTCCCATGGTGCCATAGTGAAACGTGTAACTCCTGAAGCAGCTTCTCGTTTAATACCTCACCGTTGCTCACGACAAGACACAGAGAATGGTATTTTCAGCCTCTGTCAGAGAGAATCAATTCAGACTCCACAATACTCAGAAAACACCCAGACTCTGCTTTTCTTCAAAACTCATATGCCAACTGCAGTGTATTTACTTCCTCAGATCTTTTTCTCCTGGAAGAGAGAATGATTTCCCTTCCCTCACCTATGAGCTGAATGCAGAAAGCTGCAAGACCCTGCTGAGGGAAGCTGATATTTACATCTCAGCCTTGACAGCACTGGTATGGATCACACATCATAAGCATTTTTTCCAGGATTTATGAACTCCCCTGAACAGAAAATTTCCTTTGCTGGTATGTCAAACTTCTACTCTTTTCCATTTTTCACTACCAAGAATTTAACGCTAAAGTTTGCAGATGTTTGGGGTTTTTTCCAATAATAAATTATGAAGTTTTTTAACTGTGTAAAACAAAAGTAAAATTTATCACTATTTTTTATATTATAGACGTAAAAAGGAAACATATATAAAGAAATCCCTTCGTAAAAAAAATACCATTTCCTCTTTTGTAGTTTTATTTGTACACACACAGCTGGTAGAAGTTTTTGGAAAAAATGCACTGCTGCTGAAGGACTACTTTTTGGTGCCTTTTTCTTACATGGATTATGCAAGCAGTAGAGCCTATTTTACTTCTAATTTCAGTTTTTACTTTAAAATACCAGTAATCCATAACTTATATTCACATACATTTCGTTCTTCCAAAGACAGTGTAAAGAAGCAGCAGTTGGAAATGTCAGTGTCACCATTAGTATCACCATTAGTTCTGTGGCCAAATAACTATTAATCCTTCTGGGTTGCTGTGTGGAATGAAGATCATTTTATAACCATGCACTTCACTTGACAAGAACACTCAAGAGAGTTCCTGCCAGTACTATGGGTACCATCAACAACCAAAGAAAATAAACTGAAGAAAAAACAGTTCAAAAAGTCAAGTCTGGCAGATTATTTTTTTCCCTGCTAAAAAATGGTCTTTAAAATGACAGAGAATTATTCATGTTTTAACCTTTTGTTCATCTACTGCATTACAGATGCTAAAGACCTCTCAAGGGCAGAGTTACTATTCTTGTTTCATTTCATATTAGAAATAAGGACACTGTCATGTCAGTAAACTACTCTTTCCAAGAAAGAAAATCTGCAGACTGACTGCCATTTTGTCTTGAAAATATTTCTCTTAAAGATAAGCACCAGTGTCTAATGAATATCATCCAAGAAAACCACACTTCCTGAGCAGAGCCTCAGTTTGTTTCCAGCAGTGCTTCCATATAGAAAAGCAACAACAAAAGCCACTTCCAGTTACGCACTTCAATTGTATTAACAGCAATATTTTTTCCTCTCACTTTTTTTCTCCCCTGAATTTCCCACATCCTACGCTGATAACAAACAGTTCCAATACATTCTTTATAAATCCTGCTCCGCTGGCAACCCATGAATCATCTGGCAAAATAATTCCTCTTGCGTGCAGGGCACAGATAAAGGTTGCCCTGTGGCTCAGGGCCAGTACAGCACATACACTGGCTCTTGGGACACTAGGAGTCAGCATGGTTACACTGAACCCCTTCTCAGAAAAGGGCTCTACTCCCTTCTGCATATTTTTTGGTCTTTTTTTTCAGTAACCAGAAATTGAACTACGCTTTGTGCTCGACTTAGAGCAGCCTGGTCATCAAGTTCACGTCACAAAGAAAAGTCTCTGCTTGTCTAAACCACATTTGCAGCCTTTTTGTATTAAAGCCTTTGCAAACAGCATCTGCAAAGTTTCAAGTTCAAAGTGATGCAAGTTCACATATATGGCTTTTGGCTTTATTTTAATACTCACCACAGCATGTGGGCAAGCATATTCCTGTGTGTTATACTCTAATATTTATAATAGAGTTCCTAGAAATTCTTTCTTGTACAAATATTTATTTTCTGTACTTGTACTATATATGTCATTTTCCATGAAAACATACACACACACACATACCAGACCATGCTAAACGATTGTTCTGTAATCTAGTCCTGACTTCCCTGCTTTTTACTTACAGAGAATAAAATCTGTTCTCTCTGTGCATGAATATAAATTTCTCACAAATGGCTTTGTGGTCCTGCAAATTACAGGAATTCCTGCACAACAGATCAGGAGAG
This sequence comes from Empidonax traillii, assembly GCF_003031625.1. Taxonomy (NCBI): domain Eukaryota; kingdom Metazoa; phylum Chordata; class Aves; order Passeriformes; family Tyrannidae; genus Empidonax; species Empidonax traillii. The sequence continues at coordinate 488,946 of NW_020955363.1, read as the reverse complement.
CCTCACATTCACATTTCAATTTAAAAATAAAATAAATAAAAAAATCATCTCCACATGGTTGCATATTAAAATAAGCAACACCACCACACTCAAAATAAGTGAAAACAAGCTGCAGTAAATAATCAAGGTGAAGCCCCCAGGGGCTAACTGGCAGCAAAGTAGGACAACACAAAATATTTCAGTGAAGGTTACTCACAGTAACATTTAAATTAAAGGCAGCTCAGTTAGGCAACTAAATGAAATGCCAGCTCAGATCAGATTCCTTCTCATCATATACAGTACTACTCCATGGAACTCCCACCTCAGTATATCCTGCTCCTGCAGCAAAGGGTTAATAAACCCAGAAGCGATGGCAAAGCTTTGGACACTAATTTTCTGTGACAGATCCCAGTCCATTTCAGGTAGATAGATGAACTCTAGCCATAAAACCATTAAAAGAAAAAAATCTGTTTCTACTGCCTTTATTACTGTGCGCTTTTATACCTTTGAGAAAGGAAAAGAAACATGTTACAGTCCTGTTATTTGGTTTAGCTTTTGAGAAACTGTTTTTTAAATTATAGCACACTTGCTCCATCCTAGTCAGAACTCTGCACATAGAAGAGGTAGAGGGAAATCAGTAACTTTCTCTTCTCCCACAGCCCAAGACTGCCAGAGAGAGACCAAATTATTTATGGGAAATTTAGCTGCAGAAAACTAAAAACATTCCTCTCCGTGACTGATACTTTCACAAGGGACATGAACAGTGCCATTTGAGAACTCTTCAGAACTGGCTGATCCAGTCAGAAAGCCACTTTTGGCTGTGCTACGCATATTACTGTTAGGAAGATTTGAAAAAAGTATGCCCAACCAAGTGCAAAAAAGTTTGTTGCACCAGGATGAAAAAAACCAATTCTAATGCCACTGGCATCCCGAGGAAGAAAGAGGAAACTTAATTCCTCTACTCAGTTACATTGCAGATCTCTAATATCAGAGTAGCTATCAGCATTCTCTAAAAGCTGGGACAGCCTTTAATCAAGAACAATGGAGTCAAGCTGAAGCTTTTGAAACATCCCAGACACTATGCAACAACTGCAGGTGGGAACATCCAAACCAAACAAGGAGTAGTGTATCAAACACTCCAAACAGTTCAAACCCTCTCAGCATTCCTCTACTTAAAACTAAAGACAAGACAGGATTTTATTAGAGAGCTTCCTTGCAATCAAGTATTACTGGAAAATAAAAGAGGGTACTCTGATGAAAGCAGTCTGGCATTCTTGACAGTATCTTCTCTTAAATGAGAAAATTAACTATATAACACCCCAGGCTTTTCTCTGTAAAATATCTAGGTATCCTCACCATTTTATTGAGGCAGAAGCTTCTCTTTACCCAGCCACTATATTGGTGCTTGGCATCTTCAGACATTAGTTTCCTGACTCACTGATCCTAGCAAAGTATCCAATCATATTTAATCTCATGTTCTGCAGGTAATTTTAGAAAAAAAAACCCAAATCCTCTGCAGAACAGAAATTAAGTATTTGTGACTTGCCTGTGATGACACAGTAAGCCTGGGGCAAAAATTAAGAACACAGGTTCTTGTCTCGATTCCACATACCACAGGATTACTCAGCTTCCTTCCTCTTTTCACAGTTGGGGGCATCCCCCTAACGAACACATTTATCTATTCTAACCACTATACTATTTTAATACTTCTTCAAAGTCCAAGACCTAATTGAAACCATCTCCCCCCACAAAAAACCCACGTGTGCCAGCCATACAATCCAGCTGGACAGAGCTACATTAAGAGTTGGGCTATTCAGGGACTCCTGATGTGTAACTCCCATATCAGCATAAATTTCCAGTAATTTATCTCCTCAGAGGATTTAGAAACACTCTTAGCAAAACCAGTAAGTAAAATGTCTGTCCTGACTAAGGACAGAATATAGACTAACATGAAATCATTGAAAGTGCCAGGGTTGCTTAACCACCTTTCTTTTATAACTTCAGATCATCTTAGTAGACTAAAACCAGTTACATGACTAGTTTTGCTACTAAGCTAGTAGTTTAAGGTGTTTTTTTCTTAATGAAAATTTTAAAATTATTTTGGAAAACAAAAATGCTGAAGTAGGATGTGGTGAAAGAAAGTATTATTTTGTACATTGGTTTTTCAAAACTTTTTCATTCAGGCTGGACAGGGGCAATGTTTTCAAGGAAGATAAACATAATAATTTTCACTCCCAGTTCAAAATTTTCGGATTTGAAAGCAGGTGTTATGCCTGCTGGTGTCAATGAAAGTTTTGCAACAGCTGCATACTTCATTGCTGTTCTCCACTAAAAAAAGCAGGAAATACCATGACAACACCTTAAAAGTGAAAAATTTCTTAATTCCTTGTATTTAACAAGTATCTTTTTGACATTTCTTTTATAATGATGCTTTGGCATGTCCATACCAAACTGAGCATCTTAACTCTTAATTTCAATTCCATCTCCCACTTCCCTAAACACAATATTAAGCAATACAGTAGTATCACCATCACTGGAACAAACTGTCACTGCAGTTAATTTACAGCTAAGTGATTTCTGAAATAGTTTCCAATCTAGAACACCAATATACCAGCATAATCTCTGCCCTAACAATGCCTATCAATGGCTATCCTCTTCAAAGTCAGAAAACCAAGGGAATAAGTATAGAAGGAGATAAAAAATTGCTGCCAAAAAACTTCAGAATTTCTAGACCATAACAGAAAGAACAAAATTACAGTGTTATTTTAATTAACTGTGATACACTTAATCAAAATAGCCCTTTCACCAAGACACTATGGTGTCTTGTCAGATGCTACATGGAAGGAATTCTGTAAGGAAAGCACAATTTGAACAAAATTTATTATAACAGGGAAAAAGTCAGTAAGTGTAATGAGAAAATGGGCTGTTTACAGGTATTTTGTAAATGTGAATGTAAATACTCCATGCTCTTTGCAAACTAGATTAACTGCTTAAAACAATTAAGGGTTGCTTCTAGCAGTGTCAATGTGAATTAGAAGCCGACCTAGGGCACTGAAGTAACAGCACTGCAAAACCAGGGCCTTTGAGTCTATAAAGGCGAATAGAGTGTAAAAAAAAAAAAAATAGAACTTCATAGAAATTAAAGCAAATAGTAAATTCTGATTTTAACAGATGGAAACAAATGCGGTATTTACACAGTTTAAAATGGCTTAGCAAAATTTTGGGGGAAGGGAAATAGAATTGGATTTTATTGCAATATCCAGTAAATCTAGTTCAGATTAAGTGTACAATGTCAAATCACAACATACAGTAACACAATGAATTGTTGGTCTGTATTTTCAACCACATCTTAAGAGTTTTGTTACTTCAGTGCTGCTTCTTCCATGAGAAAGATCGTCTCACTAAGCAGGCATAGGGAGCACATATTCTGTGGACCTGTGATGAAAACTCAGCAGTCTGTTTTCTTAAGAGATGAGCTTACCTGAAAGTAAAATGGACCCGTTCTTTCCCTTAAATACAAGAGCAGAAACTTTTGTCTTTGAGAACTCTAAAACTGTCAGTGACAAATTCTTCACACCAGAAATCTACCTAAAGTTTTTAATCCCTGTTTTCTCCATTGAAAAACAATTACGTGCTAAACAAGAAAAAATTATGCAATGAATTAAGACCCTATAAAAATACATTTTTCTGCAGATAATGAGGTACTTTCTTGGCATATTAAAAAGTTCGTTGTCACCTATGTTTAAAATGCTCATGAGCTAAATGTCTCAAATGTACGTGAAACAAATTTGATCATAATAGTTTTATTATTTCAGGAAAACCACTTAAGGTTTCTATCAGTTCACTTCCAACAATGAATGCAATTCTGTGTTTTAAAGAAATCTGCATTATTTTCTGACATGTTATTCTAGCTCAGTGCTAACACTAAAGCTGCCTAAAGAATCTAAAACTGGGAAGGGGAAAAAGCTAAAGACTGAGCCACACTGATAGGCAGCAGGATGGAAGGCCACCTCATGGTTTTTTTCAACTCATCTGCTGCCATTTGGAACACACCAACAAGCTGAGATCCAAACAGATATAAAGTTGCAGTCAGAAACACTTTGCAAATAAACTGTGGTAGGTAGTAAAGGAAAATATGGCTACATTGCCCAATGTAAAATGAAAAGAAAGATGAGTGACATGTTTAACATGGAAAATTATTTAGGAATATATTATCAAAATCAATATAAATCATCAATTAATACACAATAATGGACACAGAAATTTACCCTGCATATGAGACTCTTAAGATTAAAAACATACCTTTAGGTGTCAGAAAGATGTCATAGAAATCAAGCCTCTCAAATGTGCTGAAGAAATAAAAACAAAAGACCACCCACCACTCCAGAACTCAGACTATGATTCAGAGTTCTGTTAATGCAGTTCTGGATCTTCTTTTTCCTCAAGTCCCATCAGTTCACAGCATTTCATGCTCTTCATAGTTAAGACTTTTCCAACATCAGTAAGATGACAAGGATAGTGGGTAGTCTAGCTAGCATCTTATTATAAGCTGCAAGTCATTTGAGACATTTCCAGTAATTTTAGTCATGATTTTGAATTCTCATTGACAGAGTGACTATTACTGATGGTTGTCACAATATATATACACGTACATATTTTTATTAGAAAAATAAATGTGTTCATTAAATGGAGATCAAGCAGACTGATTTCTTATTTTCCTACAATAACTGCATGTCTAGACAAAGGAAATGCAGTAGCTCTTATCTCCTGAACTTCAATAAAGTACTTGATATAGCACTTTTTCAAAAACTATTAGTCAGTTGGAAAGGAATTAGAAAGATTAACAGACTGGCTAATCAGGAAATGTAGAGTTGGAACAGTAAGAAGATTTCCTCGAGATTCAGTGGCAGGGCTAATTTTATTTCAGATTTTCACTGAATGGTACAGCAAAAAATTGTAGAAGCTTTGTAATGAAATTTAAAAGTCAGAATCTATAACAAGTAAAACCACAATGGGATACAGAAAGAATTACACATGGAAGAGATGAGTAACAGAAACATAACTGTATTAAGTACAAGGTGATGCATTCAATAGTAACAACTAACACTTCCTCTACAAGCCAGAATCACTTTAGTTCAGAAAACATAGTGGCAGAAAGACTTAAGGATATCAAGAATAAGCAGGATGAGTCTGAGGCATCAACAACTTTGAAAAAAAAAAAAAACACAACAAATAAGCTTTTCTGACACAACAGAAAGTTATTTCCTGTTTATCAGCAATACTGTGTACACTTGCCTTCATATTCAAGAAACAGGATTAATGATGATGGTAAGAATGGAGAACTAATTTTAGGTAAGAAAACTGAAATAGTTCAAATGTATTTAGCATCAGAAAACAATAGCTAAAAGGAGGTAAGATTATTTTAAATAAATGCAACTGTGCATAATATTAAGGGAAGGAGAGAGATATTTAAACTAAAGCAGTGTTCCTCAGACTGTAAAACCGGGGCTGTTGGAAACTGGAGAAGGACAATGGGCCTTTCAGTTTCATGTTCTCAGTTATATTTCATAGAATCACAGAGTGGTTTGAATTGAAAGGGACCTGAAAAATCATCTAGCTCCAACCTCCTGTCACAAGCAGGAACACCTCCCACTAGAGCAGGTTGCTAAAAGCCTGGTCTTGAACACCTCCAGGGATGGGGCATCCGCAACTTCTCTGGGCAACCTATGCCAGTGACTCACCTCCCTCACAAAGACAAATTTCTTCCTAGTATCTAACCTGAACCTGCCCTCTGTGAATTAACAGCCATTCCCCCTTGTCCTATCAACTCGATAGCTTTGCAAAAAGTCCTTCTCCAGCTCTCTTGTAAGCACCCCTGGAAGGTGCTGTATGGTCTCCCTGGAGCCACATCTTCTACTCAATCCCAACCATCTCCATAGGAGAGGTGTTCCGGCCCTCTCACAATCTCCGTGTGCTCCTCTGGACTTGCTCCAACAGGTCCATGTCCTTCTTGTGCTGGGACCCCAGAGCTGGATGCAGCACTGCAGGTGGAGTCTCACCACAGTGGAGTAGAGAGGCAGAATCACCTCCCTCAACCTGCTGGGCACATTTCTTTTGATGCAGCCCAGGACACATTTGGTTTCCGGGCTGTGAGCTCACATTGCAGCTCATGTCCAGCCTCTCACCCACCAGCACCCGCAAGTCCTTCTCAGAAGGGCTGCTCTCAGTCTGTTCTCCACCCAGCCCATATTTGTAGTTAGGATAGCCCTGACCCTTGTGCACATGAAAATACATTCTTAGCACACCCTGGTAAAACAGATAGTCTGGAGACTGGATAACATCAAAATCTGCGATGACAGATCCCTTTGTGACTCAGGATAATTCTTTCTCCTTCAAAAAAAGATTAATATTCCACTTCAATGAATACTGTTCTCTAAAAGACCATATCTTTGAATGTAATTGAAAAACTGCAAATCCCCTTTGAGCCTTACTCCTCTTAAATTTTTTTGGGCACTGCTTGACTGCCGTTACTTGCATTGCCCTGAGGGCTATGACTGATATTCTGGACCAGAGCAGGGATATTCAGCTATGTAGCTGGCATTATTTTTAACCACCTAGACTGTGAACATCCAATATTCAGTGAGACAGATTCACACAAATCCAAATTCCTGTTTGATCCTGAGGTGCATAAATGAGTATGAGTATTGTCCTGCTTACAATGCTGTGTTAAAACCAAAATTGTCACACTCGAGTACCTAAAAATTACTATTTTAAAAATTAATTTAAAAATATTCGTTATGACATATTCACACTGTCATAATAAGAGATGCCTGCATCAAAATCTTTATATACTTTAGCTTTAAATCTTTATACATTTAGCCTGAAGCCAATTTCTATGACCAGCAAAACCCAAGAGATCAGGAATTTAGAAAAGACATGCTGACAGAGCTGAACTTTCATAAATGTATTCTCACTGCTGTATTAAACATTTAATTTAATTTCCAGTGGTCTTGTATAACAAAGATTTAGAAGCAAAGGATCACAGCCTTCACAGATTTTCCTGTGACTCCGAGAACAGCAGTAATGAAGATATATTTATGTCTGAGTTCAAAAGTTTTACTGCTAAACTTTTCACTAAAAAACAAGGACAGAGACTGAAGCCAAATTTACCAATTATCTTTACCCCTTTTATTTAATAAAATCCCACTTTGTCACAAATATACTACTGCTTCAGTTCTTTCAAAACAATAAATCTCACTGTTCTTAATGGTCAGTTCAACTTCAATTTTAGGATTTTAAAATTCAAGTTTTAACCCAGGGAACTAACCAACATGTCTTCAAGAAAACAAAACCAAACACAGCATGAGTAGACAAATTTTACATAGTATAGTAATAAAAAATGCTTTTGAACTGAACAGTCCATTTTCAAAATACAGAAGACATATCATCTCTAAATGTGAAATCAGAACCAAACTCAACAATATACTTTTCTCAAGGCATATAAGACACAATTATGTTATAGTAACCATCCATGTGTTCAAGTACAAAGAAAGTTAAACAGAATTTTAGAACAAGTGAGACAAGACCTACTCAGTTTCCCAACAGAAAGATGAAGGAAACTGCAACTCACATGAATATTTTGGAATACTGTCCAAAATGCTTCAGTTCAGTCTGTTCTGTTGAATTACCACTTTGTTACAGTTATGTCAGCTTTTTTTTCCTGAAAATAATTCATCTTGATGTCACGCTGCTCATTGTCTATAAACTTGTCAAACACGTACCCTTGTGTAAGGCCAATATTTCTCCTATCCCCCATCTGATTTTAGGAGAGAGCTGTCTCTTTTTCTACTAAAGACTATTAGGAGCAGGTCTAAGGAGTGGTCTGAAGGCCAGGAATGAGTTTCTTCCAGACTCCTGATGAATTAACTCTTGGAAAGGTACTTGATCTTTCTCTTTAAAGTTTGTGGGAGGTACTGTTTTTGTGTCGGTACGCTGACATGTGTACTCCAAGAGAGATCCTCTAGAGGACATCGACCTGGAGAAGTTAGGGCAACATTTCTCAAACGTACATGGAGTCTGAAAATGGTGCTTACAGATTTCTTTAGGCAGTTTTAAAAGGGTCTAGGTTAAAAGTAGGTACATGGGACTACAGGTATCTTAAATAGCTAAACAACATTGGAAAACTGGATGCCTAACTTGATTAGAATCCATTAGCAGCTCACTGGCATCTTAGGGTGCATAAGGATCTCCAGTCTGAATACCTTTATCAATTCAACCTATAAGCCTTAACATAATCTTCAGCTACAGAGAAAGTTCTAACACGAAGGAAAAAATAAATTAAAAACTCATGTTTCATTCTTAAAAAAAGACAATCCATTACTATTCGAGACCTTTCAGTTTTTTTCCAGTCCAGCGTATAAGCTGATTTCCCCAATGACTATTATAGCATATAAGTAGCAACATCTACAGCGTAAGTAGGTTAGTAGCATTCTCTGTCAAGGGAATAACTGTCATTTCAGAAAAACTGCCTTTTTTCTTGGCACTGATGAGGTAGAGCAATGCTAAAAGACAAAAAGTAACAGATAGTGACATGCAACATACCCTGTCTCAAATTACATAAACTCTAAAGTCTAAAGGTGAACAAAAATTACATAAGAATCAACTGTCTTAGTCTTTGCAACTGCCAAATGAACAAAAAATATTCTGTGAAATTTATGCCAGAAAAGTTCTCTTTAGTTCAAGGGAGCCCTGTCTTGTGCTTTAAAAGGTAAACAAACAAGGTAGGATCGTGAAACAGAGGTTGTCACGAATTATAAAGCCACAGAAAAGAAACTGTAATTTTCAAGGCACTCTTCAGAAATATACACATTTGCCAACAGACCGAATAAAGCTGACTAAAATCCTTTTGTGAAGTTTTTACCTCCTAAGACAAGCCTTCAGAGCTGTTGCTTCTGCACCACCAGCTTCAGCCACACTGCTTGCCCCAAGGAAGACGCACCAGTCAAACGGGGCCCCTGCAGCATCAGAAGGTGCTGGGGAAGCCACAGCAAAACAGGTTTGATTCACTGACTCTCCCAAGTTTCTGGAACTGAAAGGCAGGAACTCCAACAGCAAGCACCGTGAGTTGCATCAAGAGTTATAACCAAATGTAACTTTTTCCATGAAGATCTATTCTTCATTTTTCTCTTTGCTTTTTTTCAGCAAATTCCCTTTCTGATCCAAAAAAGGACAGGTTGCTTAAGAACCTTGTTATTTCTGAAAACACAGGATTCAACTATGGTTTCTGGAGAGGTAATTAAGTAAATTTTCACATGCATTTACAGCAAACAAAATTTTCATTAGGAAAAAATTTACAGAGCTTTATTACTTTCAGAGTTCAATTCAAACACTATAAAAATACTAACAGCTCTGGGGGAGGAAATGTAACTTGTGCTAACGTCATTTTCGGTCATAAAAGCTTCTGCAATTAATATTATCTGCAGGACTGCCAGGAGAATTAAGTTAAACAGAATGCCATTGCTGATTCTTCTAGCATTTTACTTCAATACATCCTTGTTCATTGTGAGGATTTACTCCTGAAATGGAGATCTGGATCCCCATGTTCCAGCCAGGCTATATCTGGCTGTCTAAAGCCTCTGAGTACCTTCAGTGAGGTATGACTTCAGCTCTTATCTTCAAGCAGTGTGTAGTGTAGACGCTTCTTAGTCAAACAGTTGTTAACTCCAGTAATGAGCACATTTAATTTAATTTTAGGTCTCTCTTTCCCTGCAGAAATGACATCATACATGACAAGAGAGTCTGTTTCCCTGGCACAACACTGCTGTGCAGATGCACCTTCTGCTGCAGGTCTGACAGCATACCAAAGGCAGTGCCTCAGTTTGCAAAATTCTTCTGGGAGTTTTCCTAAAAATAACAAGCACGGCACATAAATCTAATTTACCAATACTTGTACAGATGTGGCTAGGTCTCTGACAGAAATTTTAATGGATTTACCTGCTTTCCACAGTATGAGCACACTAACCCATAGTACAGACAGGCTCGTCCAATCTCTGAAGCTGCCCAAACAGATGAAGGGAAAGGCACTGTGGCCTTTACTCCAGGTCCCTCTGCCACTGAGTAATTTCTGTGTAGCCCCGACACTTGGAGTTAGAATTTCACTGTTGGAAGCAATGTGGGCAGCAGCTGAAGGGCCATGGAGGTCATGGGCTCAGCATCCTCCAGCTTACTCCAAAGACATTTCATTGTCTTCCAGCCTACACATTATCAATAAGGATTTACACAGAAGTAAGTGCAGAAAGATTACTACCAGGAGGCACACACAGAGACTGCACACTTGGCAAAACTCTGCAGTGGTGCTACACACAAGATACAATGACATAAGAACAACCACAACTATAGATAACTAACACGCAGTTCTATCTTCAGCATTAAAATCTGTTACCATGAGGCTTTTATTCTACAAATAGGAGGCTACGCACACAGATTTCTCCAGACTAACAGGGCGGTCACTGTTGTTCTCTGCACAAACATTTTCCAATGAATTAATTCCTGCAAGCTACTATTAAGTATCAAAATATTGTGAATATAGTAACACTTTTACAGAACCCCAAAAGAGACAAGCGGGAGCACACATGCTGTAAACAACTCTGGTTTTGAAGTGATACCACCAGAGAAAATACTGCAGTCACACATCACCTCCACTTTCAGACACGGACATTAGAGAAAAGGATTGTTAAAATCCCAACTCTGGATCTGAAGCTACCCAAATGTAACAATACAAGCCCTACCTCTTCAGCTTTCCTCCCTAAAAATGAAAGGGTTAAGGAGAGACAGTTAAATTGATTAGTGGTTACAAGGAGCATACAGATTTAGAGATAGAAAACAATAGTAACAAATAAATAAGTAAATAAAGGTACCTGACACAGTAGCCTACATTCCAGCTTTTTTCTTTAAATATCCTGAAGAAACTATACCTCAAAAGGTAGCACCTTTTCTCAAAGACTGCATGACTGTAAATACATGTCTACAAGTCCCTCCTGCATGTACAGGAACTGCTCTATTAACACAGAGTAGACCTCCAATGCTATTCACACTTCTAGGACGGACCGCTTTTGTCTTTCGTAGGGTTTTGTTAATATTGACTCTAGAAACAACACACAGGAAAAAGTCAGAGCATTAAACAGCACTAAACTGCTCTGGGGGACAAACTCCAATCTTTTCACCTAGCTTACAAAATAAACCACACATATGTAATCTTCTTGGTGATCTGAAGACCAGGAGAAAGAGATCAAAAAGGGACATGTTAGGCTGCCTTCTAAAAACAAACGTAAAAACCTTCATGTAAACACATGCACCTTTCAGGATTTCAGCCTTGTCACCTGTAAATGCTATCATTGCTCATTTCTAACCTATATTCCAGGCTGCAAGCAGCACCCCGCCCTCAAACTCCCTGGCAGCTCAAGTTCCAGGAATTATGCCACGTGGAAATTTTGACTCACCCAGTCAGCTAGACCTGGCAAGTTTAAAGTACCAGCAGGCCAAGGATCTTACTGGAAACAGTCCCTTTTCCCCCTAAAAGCATCCCCCAGTGAAAGCAAACCAAACACAACTCTCTTCGAGAGAAATAAAATACACCAGGTGAACATTCTTGGACTCTTTATCTCAAACATTTAAAGGCTGCTTTGCCTGATATCACCTTTTAAAACAGGTTAAATTTCATGAAAGACAAGAAAACGAATGCATTTTAGAAATCTGAGCCAAAACCAAATGTATCCCCTAAACCACTGTATTCTTAAGAAGGTGAGGTGTCATTAGAGGTGAACAGCCTTACAGCAAGAGCGTAGCCTAATTTGAGAGAAAGTGTTTATCTGCTTAAAATAACTAACATAATTAATTATTGTAATTAATTACATTAATTCAATAGTAATTAAAATGTTTCCCCTCATTGAAAAAGGCAACTTAAATATTTCATTGAAAAGTTAAGTGGCCTTAATAAAGTATGATAAGCTTTTTCTCAAGGTTTGCAGGACTAACTCTGAATGAGCCATGAATACATTATATATGTGAAAAACCACAAATAAAATGAAATAAAGTTACTGGAGATTACTATTTTGGTGTAGGTAGGCAAACTATACACAATTCAATATTCTCTGAATATGTTATTTTTAAAAGACAGTAAGAAATACACTGGGAAAACTCACTGTATTGTGCTTGCTAGTAATACCAGTATATATTTGCTGCATTTATCAAGGAAAATGAAACACACACTTCATTTACATTTACCTTAGTTACTAATGCTCTAAGTTCCATGTTCATAGAGCCTCAAACCGAATTTGTTGAGTATTAAAGTTGAGGGTCAGGAAACATCACACCAAAAAAAAGCCCACAACAATTTATTGCATCCAATGTTACAATATTGGCAACTGTGGAAGCCAGTGACACTAACACCATCACTTACCCTTCTGTGCCTCAGACCCCTGAGATTCTTCCTGGCATCTCCCTCCCACTATGCACTTTGTATTGGAATGTTGGCCAGACACTCACCACATCCCTCTTCCCAGGTTTCCAGGGTTGGATATCAATGGAAAAGGACTACAGAACATTACAGCAAAGTGTATCTGCTCCATTGTCCAGGTTGCCTTAGAAACTCATTTACAGCATAAAGTTTGCTTAATTCCAGGTCAAATTTTCATTCTCTGCTCATTTGGTGGGAAAAAAGGTAGAGGAAAACATCTACATACTCCCAAACCACACGCATTTACTTTTATCATCTCTCAATCAGAAGTATCAATAAATGTTAAAACCATCTGAAAATACCTGTTTGCTTTTCTTTACAAAAGAAAGCTTTGTTTTTAATTTCTAATAAAACTCTGCAATTTGTTTCAAACCTAAAAGTTTTCCCCACTCCCTAGACCATATCAAACAAGTTGCCATCGTTATATCAAGTACCTGTTGCATCTGATTTCAATCTCAGTTACGGGAAGTGCCAAGCAGCCAGGACACAAAACACCTGAAACAGCCAGGGCCTACAGTGCTGAATTCCCAGAGTCAGAACCAACCACTTCAGTTTTAATTGTATGTGAGGTGTGATGCTGTCTAGGTAAACTCACAGTATCTCAACAAGATGACAGCAACTTGCTAAAGAAGCAAATAATTTATTGTCCCTTCCATTTGTAATAATTCAAAGACAATTAAACCTAATCAAAAGAAATGTCTCAGCTATAGGGTTTCATAAAATTCAGTACAATTGTATCACAGATGCAAATATCGTAAATACAAATTTCCCGACAATTTCTCTCAAAGAGAAGATTGACAACCCAGAACAACTTATGCTACTTGAGCTACGTGTCCAGACTGTAAGAGGGATGAACTAAAAAAGACATGAACCAATTTCATGTCTAAAAATATGAATTTCCAGTTTTTCCTGTGTAAAGGACTCATATTCAGTAACATTTCAATGGATACACCCAGTTTGTCTTAACTAAAAGTGAAAAAAAATTCAGATAACTCTAGAAACAGCTTCATTTAAGAGTTCATCTAAGAGTTGCTTTTTTTGAGCATACAAAGCAGGCTACACACCTAACAGCAAACCAAACTGCAAATCTGCAATAAAACTGAACTGGCAGCAGCAGGAGAGAAAACAAAGCAAAACTAAAGGCAAATAATACTTTTCCTTTTCAAACGACATAATGTCCATTTATTTCTTGCTACTGTCTCTCCCACTCCTTCTATAAATGGCTGATGGGTTTTGTGAAACAGTATTTTAAATGCTGAAAACGCCAGTACCCTATTCCTGTGGACTTTAATGCAAATGGAGTCAACAGGCTTTTTGTATTCTTTGTACTGAATGTACTGCTGATTATGACATTTCCTATGTCTAAAAACAAATGAAATTTAAAAATGAAAACTTTAGGGCCTCTGGTCCTTCCTACGGGAGCCTGTTCTCAGGGCCATCAAGCTATCACCACTAAGAAAGGAGCAGGGGAATGGAGTCCACTACTATCAAATACTCTGTACTAGGGCTAATTTTAAATCCAGACAGATTTATCCATCAGGAGAGGATTGCTAAGTGATAATGTCAAGGTTGTCTTAACGGGCAATGACACTCTGGACACACATCTCACACAGCATTGTGTGTACACAGAAGGAGTCTCTCGGGAAGCCTCTCCATGAAACAGGATGTAGGTATGTACACTTTAATTTATACTTCAAGGACAGCCTTTCTTCTGTCATACCCAAGCCTGAAAGCCATTTGGGCGCAGTTAATTATTCAGAAACTTTCTTGTCACAGGGGTGATGCTATTTCAGAACAGGGTAGCAATAATTGGGCAGTAACTGTCTAGAGTTTCCACATTCAGAGATAATTCCTTGAGCAAAAGCCTTGCAATTACTTCTTTTTGAAAAGCTGCCAAGTTATTCCCCAGGAACAGAGGCAGTGAGAATCTATAGCTGTAACAAATCAAGGACCTCCATGCTCGATTTCACTAAGGCAGCTGTGTGTCAAAATCCAAACCTTCCAAGCATCTCAAAGATGTACTAACTGCTGCCTTCCACAGGAAATAAATCACGGTTGTCCCTCATGACACAGATTTTCTGCTAGGAAGCAAACAATCCTGTCTGAAGGAATCTCAGCAGCTTTTTCCAAAACCAAATTTACTAATCTGCTTTTTAAAACAAAATGTATGTACATACAACTCCTCTCGGTGCAGATGCTGTTGCAGTCAAAGGAATTAGCTTTTATCTCTCAATGCATACAGAAAAAAAGTACTCCTCACCACTTCTGATGCACCCAGTAAAAATGCTGAAGAGTAAAACAAGGAAAATAAAATAAAGGAGCTGTGATCTGATGCTGCGTCTGGTACTACTTCCAGATTTCAGTGGAAGTATTAGAGACATAGCCTTGACAGATAGTAATCTCTGCACAATTTTGTGATAATAGGTCCAGATGTAGTACACTCCACTCTTACTCAGGGATCCAGTGATTTTCTTTCTTTCACTAACAATAAAGTGACAAATGCTCATAGTCTTACCTTAGAACCAAAAACCTGAGCAACGCAGACAACAATACGTAACAGTGAGACACACAAATTAAGACGGCTTCAGTCTCCACCAGAAAGGATTGTCAAGTCAGATGTCAAGTCAGATGAATGTAATAGACACATATTCAAAATTTTTTTGTCACCTCACAAGCATTCATACACTCTGAGTGGTGCAAATGTACTATTCCTGATGTGTAAGACATGTCTCCTAATCAACTTGTAGACAAAACACCTTCCTCTCCACTGAGCCCTCTAAATTTCACTTGAAGATAGCTCAGGTGTATATGTTTTACATTCAAAAGTGATAGAAGAGTCTTTGCTAATTGTTATCTTTGTTTTTTTCCTCCAAACTAAGTTACCTTGATAGCTCTATGAAGCATTACAATGGTTATGTTTTAAAGACTGTGCCTTACTGAAATGTGCTGAAGCCTGCAGGGAGAGCTGGGTTAGAAAACCCCAGTAAAACAGGAAGTCATACTGTTCCCTACTCTGAGTTGGAGTGGGGGAAAAAAATAAGAAAAGAAAAAAAGTAATTTCATTAAAGTGCTTTGGATAATTGTGACTTGCAGGTTTTTCATTTCACATTAGTGAGACTGCATATATGGCAGAGGATTTAAGGATAATAAGACTGCAAGAATAAACATTAACAGCTGCATGGTACTATAAAAGTCTTCAACTATTCTTGCTTTAAAATACCATGACTGTGATAAAAAGAACTGGGCGGGGGGAGGGGAACCTAACCAAATTCTCAACACTGAAGAATGCTTAAAAAAAACAACCAAAAGGACTAACTAGAATCATAATTAATGTCACTGTGCCACTGAGTCCTTGGTTGTAAGCAATGATCTCATCAATAAGTAATAAATTAAAGGTGAGGGAAGTCAATTTACTCCTCAGTGAAAGGGAATGTCCCTCAGACACCACAAAGTGCCATAACACTCCAAAGCTGCTGATACTCTGTTCAATGTTTTATTCACTGAAGCCTTGGGTTCCAAATTTTTGGGAACCTTTGGGTTCCCAATAATTGTCCGTCACAGTTATAATGTTGAGATCTTGAGAGAACCAAATGCACTAAATTTTGACCACACTACAGCTGCAAAAGCTGCAAACAGATCCTTAAAAAAAAAAAAAAAAAAAAAAAAAGTTAAAAGACAGGGGTTTTTTTGTCCCTTCGTGATCATGGTGAACAGGACAAAACAAAGAACAGATCAAAACAAAATCCTCATTTCTGGCATAAAGAAAGCCAAGCATGGAGAATTTCAGCCCCATGGGAATTTGTTTCTGTAAAATACAGCATAATGATTACATAAAGAGGCTTTGATTACTGTAAAATTCAATGATACATGCATTTCTAACAGCATTGGAAATCCTAAATGGTTACACAAGCCTTTCATGTTTATTCATCAAATATTTAAAATACAGCAATATACAAAACATTTAACTAGTTCACTCTGAGAGCAATTTGCTATGCTCTTCTAGCAAAAACTTGCTCAAGAAGATAAAGTCTCATGTTACATTCAAAGCATGTTTCTTATGTGATTTTTAAGTAGAATTATTTGCTCAGCTTTAGTTTTTAAGTACAACATTTCAAATGTAAACACTGACTGGTATAAACATATCCATAACTGTAAGACACTTTTGTGAGACACAGGTAGAGGGTGAAAAATCTGTTCTAATAGGTTGAATTTTCTCTGTTTTCAATTTCACAGAATATACATCTCAAAACTTCAAAAGAAAAATCTGTTTCCAACCTGTTTTTAAATGCCTGCTTTCATAACACAAAAGCAAGAGCCAACTTACCACTTCTCCATGTACCTTTCTTTTCATCTTTTCAATCCTTATTGCACCTAAATATATTCAACACTATGCAGAAATAATTTTGCCATTAAAGGGCTAGGTTTTAAATATACTTTACTTTCTATTTTACATCAATATCTACAATGGAAAGAGTTAGCTAGCAAAGTAAGCCTTCACACAGGAATTAGCAGGTCTCATTGAAACAACTTTAAACTAGATTTGAAGGGTGAAAGGGGTAAAACCAGGCTCACTGGCGACAAGCCTGAGGGCTGCACGCAACAGTCTGAGGGGCTGTGCGCTAGTGAGGTTCTGTCACTCCGGTGGAGATAGGGGATGGAGATCCATGTGACAGCAAAGATTCAAGGGTTATTGAGGTGTTAGAATCCACAGAAGCACCTGAGAACAGTAAGACAGGAATTCAGGCTTCTCCCCCTAGAAGGGTTTTGTGAACAACAGGGGAGCTGAAGTGCATCTACACCAGTGCATGCAGCATCTGCAGGAGAAGTTGGAAGCCTTTGTGCAGTGTGAACATTATAACACAGTTGCCAATGTGGAAATATGCTGGGGTGATTTGCACAACTGCAATGGTGTAATGGATGGCTATTATCCCTTCAGAAGGGACAGGCAAGGAAGGAGAGGTGGTGAGGTAGCCCTGTATCTTAGGGAGAGTTTTGATTGTCTAGAACTTAATGATGGTGACAATAGGGTTGAGTGTTTACAGGTAAGGATCAAAGGGATGGTCAACAAGACAGACAGACCAGCCAACCAGGAGGAAAAGGTGGACAAAATATTCTATAAGGAGGTGGGAGAAGTCTCACTATCACCAGTCCTTGCTCTCGAGTGGGAATTTCAACTTACCAGATATCTGCTGAAAATACAACCCAGCAGAGAGGAAACAGTCCAGAAGGTTCCTGGAGTGTGTGGAAGAGACATTCCTGACACAGCTGGTGAATCAGCCAACTAGGGAGGGCACCTCACTTAGACCTGTTGCTTATGAACAGAGAAGGACTGGTGGTTGATGCGATGGTTGGAGGCCACCTTGGGCACAGTGATCACAAAGTGATGAGAGTTTCCAGTTCTCAGAAAAGTAAGGAAGGGGCATCAGCAGAACTGCCATGTTGGACTTCTAGAGGGCAAGCTTTGGCCTGTTTAGGAACCTAGAGAACAGAGGCACTTGGGAGTCAGCCCCGAGGGGCAAAGGAATGCAGCAAGGCTGGACAGTCTTCAAGAAGGAAATTATAAAGACACAGGAGCAGGCCATTCCCATGTGCCAAAAGATGAGCTGGTGGAGAAGACGACCGGCCTGGCTGTGAACAGAGAGTTTCGACTGGAACTCTGGAAGAAAAAGATTTTGTGACCTTTGCAGGAAACGGAAAGCAACTCAGGAGGACTGCAAGGATGCCATCAGGTTATGCAGGGAGAAAGCCCAGCTGGAACTTCATTTGGCTTCTGTCATAGAAGACAATAAAAAATGTTTCTATAAATACATTAGCAACAAAAGGAGGGCTAAGGAGAATCTCCACCTTTATTGGATGCAGGGGCACACAGAATGAGAAAGGATAAGACTGAGGTACTTAATGCCTTTTTTGCCTCAGAGTTTATTAGCAAGACCAGTTGTTTGGGTACCCAGACCCTTGAGCTGGAAGAACTGATCATTCACCT
Organism: Empidonax traillii; assembly: GCF_003031625.1. Lineage (NCBI taxonomy): Eukaryota > Metazoa > Chordata > Aves > Passeriformes > Tyrannidae > Empidonax > Empidonax traillii. The sequence goes on along the minus strand of NW_020955363.1, from coordinate 470,470 downwards.
GACCATAAATACAAAACTGCCAATGAGAACAAACAAAGCTTATCCTTTGAGTCCCTCAAAAATTTCCATGCTGCTTCGTTTAGTTAAGGAAATCCATTTAGTTTAAGGAAAGCCCAGTACCTGGGCTGCTCATGAGGGCTGCAGCACTCAGCCTTCTGGCAGCACCAGCCATCCCTTCTGAGTAGCAGCTCCTTCAGTGCCTTGTGCAGGGGATGCCAGAGTCAAAGGCACTGGGGGGAAAACAGATCAACCTTCTGAAGGGACAGAAGCAGATCCTTCAACTTGAGATCATGTTTTCACAGCCAGGTTTGCTCTACACTGGCTAAAGAAACAGTATGCCATGTTCTCGATTCACTGCAGCCTGCACATTTCAGAGGAAAACATGCCAGCCTTCTAGAGTAGGCATGTGCCCCTTAACATTAAGAGTCATCATTAGGAATGATAGGGCAGTGCAATAGCCACCTTGGATTTGTTTGACTGTACTGATGTGCTCTGTGCTGGTCTAGTGAGGGATAGAGCAATGAAATCCACAGCTGGTTAAAAACAAATCTTCAGGAAAATGTTATCATTTACTAACTGGTTCCCTCTTTCTAAGCAGTTTTCAAGGTAGCCCTTTACACTGTTACAGAATACCATCGGTCTCATCACTAAGTAGTTTTACAAATCTTTTCCAAAATGTCACCTTTTAGACCAAACCTTTGCCTGATGTGAGGCAGCAGTAGCATTTGGTTGGCAGAGTAGTTAAAAAAAAGAAAATGGAAAATGAATGAACAGTAGGTTACATTTTTCCCTGAAGATACAGCAACAGGGAAGAGTTTGCCTCTCCTCTCCTTGAGGAGAAAAATAAAACAATAAAAGTGTAGGAGAAAAAGTAGGATGCTTTCAAAGAGAGAAAGATTTTTGCAAAGCCAAATCCTCCCATTGAATTTTCAAGGGCGAGGTGCAAAGAGCAGTAAGGCTACAAATGAACTTTAAGTCTATACCTGTAACTTTCTCGGTCTTGACACTTATCCTCAATTCTCTTACAGATACACTAAGATATATGAAACCTTTTTGTACCCTCAGCCACTTCAAAGAAAGGTTTTATTTCAGTATAAAGCCAAAGGAAAGTCAGCAGTTTGAATTTCCCTTAATGTATCCAAGACTTATAAAAATTAGCGAGAAAGACTGTCAGTAGTGCTTTAGGTGAATTCCACATGCATGTGCCTAGAAGAATGAAAAACATTCTCCTCCCCCTCAAGATCTCTAATAATGATGCTTAGTAAGAATATCTAGTTCGTTGCAAACTACCATCAGGTATACATTTGTGGGGAAAAAAAAAAATAGATCATTTTGAAGAGAATCATGAACATCTAAAGCTTTACTGCAAGTATGTCTGTGGGTAGGACTGCACTACTATACAGTACTGCTCTATTAAGAAGAATGTGGTAATAAGAGTTTCTAATTTAAGGCAACATTTCCATGCAAATCCTGCAGAGATGGTAGCAAACAGAACTTGGAAAAGGAAGACTTAAGTGGCTTTTCCTTCAAACAAAGTAGAGCACTTTCAACATCACTTCAATTTTTGAAGAAAAGCAGCTTCAGTAGTTTTAGTGTTCACAAGAGCAAGGCACTAAGTGTACTCTAGTACAGGCAGAGTGCAGGAAGGTGATGTGCAAGATTTCACATTTATCTCTGCTAATGCATTTCATGCCCTGCTTTGGAGTGCTCCTAATATTCAAAATATTCAAGCCGTGTGTCTCTTGAGCAGAGATGGCAAACCACACTAAACTGCGTGGTGGTGTTGTGACAGAGATCGATGCCCACGAGGGAACATGGAACGCTGTTGCTTCAGATTTGGCTTCACAACTGATCTCAAAATGCCTCTTGTCATGATGAACAGGCTTCATTTTCCACTCATCCTGGTGGGATTTAATTTTAAAAAGGGATACTTTCAATATCAAAAATCACACAAGGCAAAATCATTCCTATTGAGCAAGTTTAATGGAAGATTCAAACCTCAACAGTTGAAAGACATCTAATTTAAAAAACCTAAAACTGTCACTTCATAACGTATGTTTCCATGTCCAAAACTGAACTTCTGTCCCCATTACTCCTAAAATAATGCAATTAATCTATTGTTATTCTCAGTGATGAGAGTACCACATGTGAACTCCAGTAATTCTGGAATTCAGAACTGGAAAAATCCAAAGGAGATGATTTTTGAAGGGGTGATGCACAAACCAGATACAGAAAGTTGTCACCAGGTACAGAAAGTTGTTCCTGTCCTCTGCTTCCAGAACTTATCCAGTGTGGATCTGAAGAAGGAGGTACAACTCACTGCATGTCATACCAGAACATTAAAACAGAATTTACCTCAAGATCTTGTTGCATTAAAACAAACAAAATTCCACCACATAAGATTCACACATTTTCAAACCCGCTTTACAGACAGAAAAGCCAGTGTAGTAAGAGTTTAAGCTGTAGGTCTAACTGCATTAAACAAACACAAATCAGATGTTGATGCAGCAACAGAAGAACCCGTCTTGGGAAACAAGCAAACAAAAGCCTCACCATGGTTACATGTTCCAGTACTTGCCTAAAAACATACCCACACTGCTCTACTCAGTGAAGTTCAGAACACTTACTGCAGGACACACACACGTATACTCTAAACACACAACAAAGACTGCTGCCTCACCAATTAGTCATTAGGATTTCCCTCCTCTTAAGGTAGCACAAATTCACCAGTTCTCTATTTGCTGTGGATCTGTTATGTGGCCGTGATACCTGACTTGTGCTAAGCAGTATTTTCACAGTTTTAAAACTTGCTAGACCAAACTGGGAAAACCTGCATGCCTATAGGAAAGATAAGAACAGTACTCTTGTGCAGAAGTAGTACAGAGGTAATATTTGAACAGCTTTTGAGCCTATAATTCCGATCTTATTGGACAATGACTTAAAGAACAGGCACAGCCCCAGCATTATGACAAAACCCAACTATCTAAAATCTTAAAAACTGTGTAGCTCAAGCCAGCTAAACATAAATTTGCTCATGGCAATATGGGAAGAAAATCTTTGTGATGTAGGAACAGATGTCACCATACATTTTTCATACTATGACATTACCCGCGGTTTTGTATGCATGGCTTCACTGGATATATGTAAATTATATTTCATAAACACTCTAACTTCTTTGTTCTAGCTATATCAAAGTAAAGTAGGAATAGCCGAGTCTTTATTAGAAGTTTCTATTTACATAAAAACTGAAGAGTAACCAATCACTTAGAGAATACACCAAGTTGGAAGGGACCCATCAGCATCATCCAGTCCAGCTCCTGGTCCTGCACAAGACAGCTCCAAAAATCACACCGTGTGCCTGAGAGCATTGTCCAAACACTTCCTGAACTCTGTCAGGCTTGCAGCTGTGACCACTTCTCTGGGGAGCCTGTTCCAGTGCCTCAACACCCTCTGGGGGAAGAAACTTTTTTCTGATATCCAACCTAAACATCCCCTGACACAACTTCAGACCATTTCCTCAGGTCCTGTCACTGGTCACCAGAGAGAACAGATCAATGCCTGTCCCTCCTCTTCCCACCACGAGGAAGTTGTAACTGCAGGGAGGTCTCCTCTCAGTTTCCTCTTCTCCAGTCTGAGCAGACCAAGTGCCCTCAGTCTCTCCTCTTATGGCTTCCCCTCATGCCCTTCATCATCTTTGTTACCCTTTTTTGGACACTCTCTAAGATCTTAATATCTTTCTTACATTGTGGTGCCCAAAAGTGCCACAATATTCAAGGTGAGGCCACCCCAGTGCAGAGCAGAGCGGGACAATCCTCTCCCTCGCCTGGCTGGTGATGCTTTGCCTGATGCCCCCCAGGACAGGGCTGGTCCTCCTGGCTGCCAGGGCACTGCTGACTCATGGTCAACTTGACGTCAACCAGGACCCCCAGGTCCCTTTCCCAGTACTGCTTTCCAGCATCTACTTCCCCAGTCTGTCTATACATCCTGGGCTGTCCCATTCCAGGTGCAGAATTCAGCACCTTCCCCTGTTGAACTTTAGATGGTTGGTGATTGCCCAGCTCTCCAATTTGTCAAGATCTCTCTGCAGGGCCTCCCTACTTTGAGGCAGTCAACAGCTCCTCCCAGTTTTGTGTCATCTGCAGTCTTGCTTAGTGTCCCTTCCAGTCCTGCATCCAAGTAATTTATGAAGATGTTGAAGAGCACAAGGACCCAAAATAGAGCCCTGCGGAACCCCACTAGTGACAGGTCAACTCATTCACTGTTACCCTCTGTGCTCAACCCATGAGCCATTGCTCACCCACCACATGATGTGTTTATCCAGGCGTGTGCTGTCCAGCAGGGTACTCTGAGAGACAGTATTGAAAGCTTTACTGATATCCAGAAAGATTACATTGACTGGCTTCCCTTGATCAACTAGGTGGACTAGTCAAAACAAACAAGCAAAAACAACAAAAAAAATCTGTTTCATTATATTAAAAACCTCAATTACAGAAAGCCAAGATATAATTATGATGAACATCAGACAGAGATGCATAAAAAGTGAAAAGTGCAGTCAGAACAGTCAGTGTATCAAGCAGAGTGAATGTGATCCCAGCTGCACAGTACTTCAATATAATTAAACCACACTTCTTACATAATATAAGTTAAATGACAGGCAAGAGTGAAGTTAACTATCTGCTTTCTGGTACAGGAATCCCAGCATTGCAAGGTTATTGAAATCTTTTTTTAAAGAACACCACAAATACCATGTCAGCAGTGTCAAAAAAAAAAATTTTGGTTGTTTCTCAGTGGGAAGCATCCCCCTTCACCATTTACGACCTGTGTGTACAAATCAAGTAATATTTAATTATTTTTGTATTATAGCAAAAATTCAGCAAGTTTGAAAATGAGACCTAATTCTTTTGTATAGATAGAGTCTGGTTTAGGCAAGAAACAAGAAAATGCTTTACCCTGTGATGTACCCACTGCCCTTACCCTGCCTTCTCTGCACTCTTCTATTTGTGGCAGTAAAATCCTGCTGAGTTTAATTAATGCACAGAATTCACTTCGTATAGTTTCATTTTATTAAAAGAGAAATAAGACAAGGTAAACTACTTCTTTGTGACAAGAGATGTTAGATGCTTTGAGCTTATTAACAGAAGTAACAAATAGTGTAGCCCTGACATTGAGGGAATTATTACTGTAGCTTTTTGCCCAATTTCTGCAAAATGTTTTGCAGTCAGATCCAAGGGTTATTTCTGCCCTAAATGCTCAATTATATGAGCTGGTGATTGATCTGGAAGTATGGCCCAGAAGACCAGGGCATACCTAACAGCCTTGGATGCCCCTCCACCCCAAGTAGTTTATCTGTCTGTTTGGAGGAATGGTAGGGCTACATTTTGCAGCCATCAGTTGTGGCAGCAGCTCTTGAGGAACAAGAAAGCCAACTTTACTGTAGCCTGGACAATCAGAACAGTAAAGCCACAGCACTTGGAGCAGTGTTAATGCCAGAGACACAACCCATCTCTTGGGTCATTGAGGTCTGTGCTGTTGCAGCTATGCTGGCAATGGTATCAAGCTATAGCTCATTCACCCTGACTTTTATGAATATATATAAACATCCAGGCTCAAAAAAAGTCACCTGAACTAAGAGAAAGTGCAATAGCTTCCAATTATAGGTAAGCAAGTCAAGCTATTAGTTTTATTGTCACCGACATTCTAGGATGTAAACAGAAGTCTAAATATTTCCACAAATGAAGTTGCAACCAGGGTGGCCTGGGGTCATTCATACATGCTGCAGTCCACCTTGGTTTAAATCTTAGAGCTTATCTAATTTTTTCTTACCTACATGCAGCTTTAAACTGCCTCAATAGTAAAACACTCAATGTACATAAACCAGAGATGGGATAAACATTTCCCCTACAAAAAGGTACTAGAAACTGCAGATCTAGAATGTTTCACATAAGAATAAATGCTATTACAAAAGGGAAAGGTATTCTCTCCTATCTTATAAGCTATGTTAATGGGACTCTCAGGGAGACGTTCCAGTCGTGCACTACAATGGTAAGGAACAGTTATAAAAAGTTCTTACAGGCTTGCAAAAAGCTTATCAAACTATATTCATCCTCTAGGTTAGATCTTCTCCTGTATAACAAGCTTGTAGTAGTACAGGGACAGCTCTATGAAGTTCACTTTTTTCTCTTACTGATAGGATATTATTATCCATCATCTGTCAGTCACAATGAAACTGAAAGGGACAAAATCAAACTTCACTCAATCCTTGTTACCTGTTCACAGTTGACAACTCTATTGACTAAACAGCAGACCCCATTTTAAGGTCCTGTAGTCTAATCCATAACCAAAAATTAAAACATTTACATTGGGAAAATGCACATTAATGTCCTTTCCCCATTATTTTTAAACAGAAAAAGCACAGTGAGGAGACAGAGCCAACATGTTTGCTCAAAAAGTTTAAAAATTTAAACAAACATGTCCCCTAGTTTTTACCAAAAAAAAAAAAAAAAAAAAAAAAAAATTAGGAGTTCTCTAAACATAGAACTTCACTTTTGTAAGCAGTTCAAAGAGAGTCTGAAGTTGTAAACTAAGCCTCTAATATCCTTCTTACAGATAATGAACACATATACAGTCATGACATAAGCTTGAACAGTCTTTAATCATACTGGGTGCCAATTACAGATACATAAAGAGCAATTCAGCTAATTAAATACAGGTGTCAAGGGCCATTCTTGATGCCCAAGAGAAAACTAACAGCTGGACTCCAGATGCCACAGAAGAAAAACACAGTTCTCCTGTAGGTCCTATGATGACATTTAGATCTGTAAGGGTGTCTTAGATCACCTGGAGCACAAGGCACTCAAAGCATGTATTGGCAATTAAATCATTCAAATAGTCCCAATAACCTCCATATATCATCTCAAGTTCATAACTTTGCCATAATAAAAAGTTGACTCTGTATCCAAAAATGTACAACAGTAGAACCCCAAAGGATTCACCTTTAGCAGTAACACTGTAGAGCTTAGACTTTTACAAATCAATAACAGCAGCAGCCAAAGAAAAGCCACTCCTCACACAAGTGATTTAAATAAAAAAATCTTATCTCTCTCAAACTTCAGGTTACAGGCTCTACCGTCATTCTGGTTTGGGCATATAAGTAAAATATTAGAAACTTTTTTCCAAAAAATTATTTACAGCATTGTTATCTCAGTCTATTCCATATGTTCTCTGCCCTCAAAAAGCACAGAAGAGCAACTTTTGTTTGCCAGGAATAGCTGTGTTGACCCATGTAACCAACTAAAAAGCCAACAGCAAAGTGTCCACCTTAAGTGCATGGCTCTCTTTCTCTATTCTCTAATATAGATACAAAAGATAAAGTAGATTTTCGGCAAAAAAGGAAAACAAAACCAATTTCTATATCAACCTATTTCCCCACTTTGCAAATTTGCCAAAAAGAGACAAAGAGCGACATGGTAAGAAAAATCTTACTCGGTAAGACTTGTGGAAGAAATGAGGCAAAGCACTTACCGTGTCTTGAGATTTGTCTTTGACATCATAGACCGTCAGTTTTATTTTAGTCTCCTCATAGATGGGGTATTCCGGTGGGAATGTCACACCAGTCAAAAACAGTGGATCTCTTGTACCCTGTGTAACATGAGTAAACATTCAGTAAGGTAACAGCTGTGCAATGTGTAGTATGTCAGTATGGAGGTACAGAAACCCAAAAGATGACAGCTGTCTACAGTAGAGAGATGGCAATAGATAAGTATTACTACTCAATCAATTAAAACACCAGACAAGTTTAAAACTTTGCCAGGAAAACTTAAAAGCAAACAAACAAACAAATAAACCCCAAACAAAACCACAACAACTTTTTGGAAAGTTTTTTTAACTGGAAAAGATATTAAGTGCTGCTGAAACAGAGCCTAGCAACACATCTTTAAACAGCTCAGCAGCAGATATCAGTATCTGGAATACAACCTGTAATAACCAAACCCTTTCTTACTCCCACGACACTTTCTTAAAGTACCGCAATTTCATCTTGATTTACATGAACTAAAGATATAACTTGCACGCACATACAAAACAGAGTGATCTTCATTAAGTCAAATAATAAGTGCATGGAAATGCTACAGAGACTCTCTGTATTACATTAAGGATATTGATTAGTAGAGAGTGGACTGAAACACCCCTCTTTAGGCAGTAGTGCAGTAAATTAACATTCCTGTGCTTTGTAACATTATGATTTTTTTTCTAAAAGCTGTACACAGAAGTAACTATATCATAGCTTCAGATATACAATTAAATGAATCATACAAAATGTTGTCTATAAGTTCTTAATGTTTAATTATACTTAATTTCCAAAGATTACCAGAGGCTTACGTATCCTTAAATTTTCTATTAAGCAAAAAAAAGGTTTGTGCATGATAAAGATAATTTATCTTGAAGAAAATAACTTTCCGTGCCCTTGCCCCTTCCCCTCCTCCAAAATTTAACTAAAAAGATGAGAGACTTGACAAAACAAATTCAGAAATGCATTGAGATCTAGGACATTGTGTTAAAAAACAAATCTACTTCTATAAAAAAAAATACAAATATCTATTCCATCTTCTGCATGACATTGTTCCAGACAGTCTGCAATGAAGCATCCTGATCAGATATAAGACATTTGAATTAAGCAGTTTCAGGATGGTTGAGGGCTGAAAGCATAATAATTTAATTAGTAGCTGGTTGAAAGTAATCACACAAAGAGCTCATGAAATATTCTCATTGTATTTAACAGTTAAAACAAGCCCTTGGCAAAATCGCATGTGTGTGTTTACCATAAGCCTTCCCTGTTCTTAATGAGTCTCTCTGGTAAGTTAAGCAAGTTACACCTACATTGCCTGCTCACATTTAATTTTCTCTGAACCATTTTTGCTATTTCTGACACTGATGCTTACACGGCAATGTGAGGACAAGCAATGCAGCCTCAGACAGCTTTTGCGGTAATACATGATGCAAGTTGCTAATTATTTTGTATAAAGTCACAGACATTACGTACACATTTTCTTTTCCCAAGTTATAGAAGTAGGGTAATATTTTTCAAATTGCAAAAGCACCAACTCTCTCATGGAAAAAAATAGAACAAGAAACAAATTGGACAACAGATCACAAAACTTAACCTATTTTGTCCTGCAATTTAAAAAATACTTCACAAACTCACTACTACTCTTAATTCAGTTTTACTTTGCATTGCCTTGTCCCTGCATGAGAGAAACTATTCCCTGTTTCATTTTAAACTCCATGCCTCTACTTGGAACAACAGAGCTTTCATGAAAAGCCAAATTAATTTCTGTTTATCCTGGTTAAATGCCAAGAACTACGGAACACTTAGGTATGCTTTACTAACTGCCAGAGTGTGCTTGCCCTACCTAAGACTATGCACTAACTTGTTTTATTTCTCATTCACTTTCTAAGGAAGAAATGAGCAATTCATTAATCAACACATTAATTGAATAAGAAAGAGGCTCACCTCCACGATTTCAGTGCTTGAATACCGCGTCAAAATGTGCTCTGCTGGATGCACCACTGAGACTTGTATAAACGTATTCAACTTCCGATCACGGGTAGCAGCCACTAGATCCTTGCATGCTGGAGACAGTACAAAATAAAAACAAAATACTCAAAAGAAAACTCTGGGAAAATGCTGTCACAGGCACAGGACAAAGCAGACCACGCTCCGGCTCCAGATTAAATCTCCGGAGACAAGTCGATTTAACAGAGGAAGTCCCTTGGAAGTAACTTACAGAAATAGGAAGTCACATGCTGCAGAACTGAACTGAGATCTCGTTTCCACTAAAAATACTTGCAGCTTCTGCAAAGCTCCCTGCCAGAGGCTCATGGGCTCCACTATATGAACGTGTGTGCGCATACGCACTCACTTACACACACTGCGATTGTAGTTCATTTTACATAAGCACTCCTTTAATTTGCCCACAAAGTCTCTCTTAGCAGCCTAACTTGATCCTCTCTTCTCTGACAATTTTCACAGTTATATGACCATTTTAAACACATTCTAAACCAGCTAACTGCTATCAGTGATTGGGTTAGTTTATACAGTCTGTTACTATGGTACGATCTTCTTAGCAGAATTAGTTATTGGGTATAAATCTACATACCTAAAAGCAGACAGCAAAATAATCAATTCTTTTGTCAGTGACTGGCATGTAAATGAGGATAATTGTGTTCTGCCTACCTGGCATCATTATTAAAACTCATTCTATCTAACAGAGAAATTCAGTTCTTGTTTAATAATTCATTTTCATCCTGGGTTCAGAGTCAGGCAGGTGACTAGCTCATTTTTTTAGACTAACACACCTTGTGCCTTCTAACTGAAAGGATGAAAGCACCAAAGAAAAAGGAAAAAGAGGAGGAAAGAAATAATTGCACCATTAGCTGCTCTTCAGAAGGGATATGCAAGTAATGGGGCATGCACTGGCTCTAAAGCAAAACCCATCCACCTTCCATTCTTCATGAAGGAATATGCAACAGTAAACACTGTGGTGGGATCTACCAGTGATTTCCACAGCGCAACAAACTACACTGGGATCTCAGAAGCCTGAGGGAGGTAAAGAATAGCCTGCAGTTTCAGAGAAGCTAATTGTCAAGAAAGAGCTGAGGATATTTTCTAGGAGTCACTGCCAACCAGGGGCTTCCTCAAGTGAGGCTGACCTTTTACATTTTAAAAGGTGAGGCAGATTATCCTCACAGCAAGCAAACGTGGTATGATGAGAAGCCAAGCTAGAAAAGCTCTGATACATACAAAAGGCCAATTCAGTTTGGTTTATACCTTTTTTTTTTTCCTTTGGGCTTGAACCTGCTGCTTGAGTAAATAAAAGGAAAACTGGCTGAAGTTTTTTTACCACTCTTTTACAACAGTTAAAAAAGGACAAGGAAACCATTAAATCTAACCTTCAGAGAATAATTTCAAGTGTTTGCTTTAGTCCAAATTACCAATTAAATCTCTTGGTACATATTCTCAAAATGACCCTATGATAAAATGGAATAAGCATAAAAGTTTGTGCATGATAAAACCTTTATGAAACAGCTTATGGAAGAGCACCAGACTCAAATAGCAAGTTGCCATCAATTCCTTCCTACTGACTCACCACGTTATTAAAATGACTAAATATTAGCACTGCTTGACATGACCTGAAGAATGATGTAAGTAGATCTACTGAAAAGTAGTTACCAAAGCACAAAAGGTTGGGCAGACACCCACCTAATTTGAACTATGTCCTTTCTAAGAGCTGATCACAGATGTGGTACCAGATCACTGAAATTTCCAGATACAGCCATTTCCCCCACAAACCCTGATCTTACGCCACCACACAATCCTTAAATGTTGCACTCTATGGTCGCGTTTTTAGGAGATAGCACAGTAAAGCACAGTTTCAAAGGAATGGCAAGAGAGCTCACGTTCACAATCAGAAGTTGGAACACAGAGATACAGTCAAATTTTTCACACCCACCACAAAGGAAGGCTAGCCAGCTCACAATTTAATGGAATACACAGAAAAGGAAAAACAGAGAGACACAGAAACTTCATAAAAACAAAATTACATGTCCCCCAAAAACACCACCAGTGACTCTGGCAGGAACCCTACAGCTGAACTCTTGTAAGAAGTATTAATGCACGATGAATGGAGATAAAACTCCTACAAATAACAGATTTAGTTGTGCAATGTCTCAAATACATTATCTAGATGTGACTAAATCTTTTAGCTGCCAAGAACATAGGCTTTTATCTGATTGAGAAACTTTTAACAACAGGAAGAAGATTTGCACTAAGCGGTCACCACCTCGGTGATATCTGAGCATAGGAGACAATTCATTTTTGTGACAGTAGGGCAATCCAGTCATTAGATCATTTTTTCTGTAAAAAGGCGGCTTCACAGCATGATCTTGAATTTCACTGGATAGAGCTGACAGTAAGATAACTCATCTGCATATTTCTGGTGGGGAGGATCAGCACAACGCATCAGAACTCTTTGGGAGGCCCCAGCACAGAAGGATAAATGAAATTAAATGAAACCTGCACCTAACTCAGCGATAGCATTATTTATCTCTAATGTGACACTGGGCAACTGATGTTCACAACTACCCTGTCAGTCAGGGAGAGGATATTCAACAAGGTTATTCCTGCTAGAGAACTGAAGATCTGGTGCGACACAGAATTTGTCAGTTTAAGCCACAGTGCATCACTTCCCTCAAAAACAACCCAAGTGAAATGTTTAACAAAACACAGGGACTACTTTTAAGCTGATGCCAAAGAACAGAAGCTTGTTATATCCTGTTCACAGCCTGGCAAGTTTCACAGCCCCATGCTGCATGATTGCCATTTGAACTATTTTACTGGCAGTATCTCTGAAAACCTTAGGTCTTCTCAAAGACACAGTCCGCACTATTCGGACACTGTGAAACATGACATGGCTGTGAAAGCAGAAGACCAGTATATGTTATACATTTAAACACATCTCTTGGGCATTACTGGCACACTACTCAAAAAGAAACTGAGGAAAACACAACCATGAAAGGTATGCTAAGGCCGTTTACTTAACCACAAATTTAACACCGGGACAGCGGGTAACAACATCAGTGCATTTTCCACCATAACCTACGCCCAAACACACCACATACGTAGGTCACTTTACTTTTCAATACTTCACTATGCTTGAATTAATTCTGGAAAAACTCCTCAACAAAACTCAGCGAAATGAAGTGACAGCTTCTACTTACATGCCAAAAGTATATGAATCTACTCGTTGTGACTGTTGACTCAGTGTGTAAAAGCCTGAGTCATCCATTCCCCTGGTGATCCCACCTCTGCTAAGCCTATCAGCACACAATGAATGTTTCAGGAAGAACTGCATTAGGAATAACTGATGCTTTAATATCAACAAAGAAAAAAGTTAAGATAGCAGGAAGAAACAAATCCTCGACATATTACGCAAAGGAAAAGAAGGCAAGAAAGCAGCAAAGTAGTGTGCAGTGCAGTAAGAAAGGCTGAACAGGAAAAGAATTGCTCTAGAATATATTCACAAATACTTATGTATTTTGCAAAATCCGGTCGTCTCCATATGAAACTGTCTCACCATTTAAAAAGCTTGAAAACAGACAAGGTTTAATCATTGCTATCCTTCAATACTTATTCCCAAAATAATAAAAGCAATAAGAATATTGTTATTTCATTTCCATTACTGTTGGCACTCCACTATTAAAACTATAACAGTATTCCTACATGAAACACAGAAAACAAGTACTCCCTCCTCTATCAGTCATGCCTGTACATTGTCCTGTACATTCCAGCAGCACTTTAAATGGCCAGTCTCTTCGCGAACGAAGAACCGGGGAAGGTCTTTCCACCTTCCAGCCTGCGCATTGGATTTTTTAGGTGAGACACAGTGTGCGCGGAACTGAGCCCACCCTTTAATCCTGAGGTTCATCTGCCGGGGCCAAGCACGCTTGGACGGTGGCAGCGAGGTCCTCAGGATGTAGATGGATTGCCTTACGGGCTAACGAGCTCCATCTGCCCGGGGAGGGGCCCCGACCGGGAATCGAACCCGGGTCTCTGCAGTGACAGTGCAGTGTCATTTCCCCTAGACCACCGGGGGCTCCCAGCAGCACTACAAACCACACAAACCACGTGTTGTAAACACAAACTTCACGGCTAGATGTTTGACTCTCAAGTCCTGCACTGTCAGTATTTCGTTGTTCTCTGTGCTGCACTGACACGATGGCTGTGCTTTTCATCCTATTGTGTGCATGTGTGCCCATGTAAAAACAACACAAGGGAAAGACTGGCTACTGTCTCCTCAAAACCAGGCTATGTAAACACAGGAGAATCTTGCTCCACAGTTTCCCATTCATGGTTGCTGGGAGAATTTTTTGAAAACATTACCTACTTATAGGAACAGAGCACAGCAAGAAAAACTAAAAAATCCCAATAACTATATAACAATAAAAAGGGGGGGGGGAAACAAACAAAACAAAGAAACAAAAACAAAACTCCAAAATAGAAATAGCCTGGAAATTCATCATGTACCTTCTCTGAAGCTGTAACATTCTGACCAGGCACTCAGCCCTCTGCTCCATGCACTATGCCCTCGGGAGACATAGGAAATTAATCTGGCTGAGAAACAGGGAGATGCCGCATGTCCCAGAACTGAAAAAAGATCCAGTAGCCAGATCAAACGACATGGGCAGAGGGAATGAAGGACATCCTCAGCTCAGAGTTCACAGGGTTGTTTGGGAAGGAAGCCAAGGACTAGTGCAAAAGTTAGGAAATGGCATTGAAACTGCATTATTTATTTTTGTTAGTGGGGAAAATTACAGCACATTGGTGAATGTCTTCTCATACTCTGGATTCACACAATGTGTGTATTAGCCTGCATAACTCTTTCTCTAACCCGTGACAGAAACACAATTTCCCACAGTTTTATTCCTTCCTATTTTCCAAACCAAAACAGATTCCAAGGGGGCTGGCAAAGGACAGGAATTAACCACCACAGCCCTGTTGTCTCCAGGGCATGCTATTTTGTACACTGTCAGAACAGAACAGAAAATTAGTAGTATCTGAAGACAAGAGGCATGGGAATAGCCTCTCATATGTGTGTGTGTCACACACACACACATGTGAACATAATGTTCGGAACTTCTTTCATTTCACTGAAAATGCAGCAGCATTATTATCCCAAAGCAACTTAGTTTATAAATAATAATGTACGTTCTGTCTTGATAAACCAATTAAATGAGGTGTAGCTATTCCTTAGTGGGCAAAAGGACACATTAATTAAGAAAACACCACATTCAGATGTGTGATACACGCAGAGCACTAAACACTACACAGCTTGCTTTCCTCCACCCTGGGGTGTGCTGTGGATGGCAGAGAGGCATGAGGGAAGATCATCACTGCTTCTTCTGCCTCCACAGGGCACACAGCTCTGAAAAATGAATACCCTCAGTCAGGCACACATAAAAGCTCAGGAATAGCTTTAGAACATACAGGAAAGTTTTGGCCATAGTTTTGAATTAGGAGTGTAAATGCAACTGCAAGAGGGGTGAGAACTGAACAACGTTGTGTTCTCTGCATGGCAAAATATGCCTGAAAGCAAAAGGAGACAAAGGTTTGAGGGTTGATATTAGCACAGAATGATGTTAATGAGCATGCCTAACACTGCCCCATAATAAATATTAATAATTGTTTTGTCTTAAATACTGCTAATTGGCTGTCCCATTCACATGCCAGCAGGAATGCTTCAGTTTGCTGATAGGTACAGTCCCTGTACCCAGGGACCACCAGAACAGGAAAGCTGCTCCCACAACAATTTGCAATGTGGACTCCCCCAAAAATTCACCATACTACACTAAATATCAAAAGATGCAGCCATAAAAATTATTATATCCACATTACTGCAAAATGAGGGCACAGCTACATAGTCATTCTACAGGTATGCAGTAGGAGGGGCAGTCATTAATTGTAATGACCAAAATAGTTGCTCTGACTTGGTTAAGCACTACAATAAAAAGAAACCAGGTGGAACAGAAGACTACATTTGGAACACATACAAATAAGTAAAGATCCACTGATTCTTACTTAAGATAAAGTTCAAAATCACTGTTCTTGTCTCTGGGGATGAGAAACTTCTATAAAAATAATATATCTGTTCTCTGGAACACACAGCTAAAGTAACCTAGTTACATTTTCAAGGAAATGCACATACATAAAACAATTAGTATCCTTCAGGGATGCCTGTAATTAACAGCGGGAAGAAAATTTCTACCAAAAGTCCAAGGAGAAAGACATGACAAGGAAGTCTTACCAAATGAAGTATAAAAAAAGAGATCTCTATGACATCCCTACAAATACAGTTTTAGGGGTGGGGGAAACCCAAAAACCCACAAACACCACCAATATTAGCAGCATTAACCATAAATAATATATCAATATGTTGTCCAGAAAAACATCAATCGTTACCCACTTAATTTGCAGCTAAAAGAACATGATTATTTATGAGTCATTGAAATAACATGCACGAGTGCTGCTGGGGGGGAAATTCTGTATGGTGATGGAGGGTAGGGATAAGTGATCATGCCCAGGAGTTGAGATGCCAGCTGCACTTATCATCCTACTTGCAGATGAAGTGATAAATCCGGCTGGAACTACCACCGTGCAAATCAGAAGTGATCTATTTCAGAGTAAGCTCTGCCCACCCTTAGTACTGAAGAAATTTTAGGTTTTGTGTCTTTTATGTTTTACTGAAAGCCTCCATGGCACTAGAGCAGTAAGTGGAGCCCTTTCAAACTGCATCTTTATGTTTTCTCCAAGAAGGTTAAATAATTGCTGTTGAGGAATACATCCAGTGCAGGTAGCTCGGTGAGCAGTGGGAGCTGCAGGATGAGCTCGGGGAGGCAGAAGCCCCAAGCAAGAGGTCGTGAACTGCAGACCCTTTACACAACAAAGGGCACGGGAACCTGAGGCACAGACAAGTGAATCGGCACTGGGAGACACGGCAGGAGCCGAGGACCCCCAGACTTTCCCTCGAGGGTATAAAAACCCAGGGGTTCTTTTGTTCTGGGTAGTCCACGGAGGCACCAGCTCGAGCTACCAAGATAAAGGTATTTGAAGGACCTGGATGTATGAGACTCTGCCATGGGAAACCCGGGATGGAGCCAGAGAGGAAACCTAGTCTGACTGCATGAGTGTGGAGCGTGGAGTTGCCAAGGGACCTCGGTCCCAGCTCAGATGGTGGATTGTGACTACCAGAGTGGCGCTGGGATGGTCGAATAGGGAAGTTTCCTTAACAATGCAAAGGCTCAGTCTGCAATTTTTCATTGCCATTACCAGCATTCCCTGAGCAGGAGTTTCCGTTCTTCTGATGTGTAAGAGCAGATGTATTCCGTATTATACCTCTGCTATTCAGCCTGGACAACCCCAGTTACTTATAGACTTTAAGTATGATAGATGCAAGAGGTTCATGAAACAGGCTGACTGGATCAACATACAGCTCGCAGAAGTGAAGGCACAGTTACATGTGTTAGTTAAGCATCCATTCAGTGCTACTTACATTTGGTAGTGCATTGATCCCTTACTAACATCACATGATCTGTTCCAGCACTCGCAATCATGCTCCAGCTTTATTTACAATTGTGTATGTGATGGTTCGGACTTGGCTCCCTGACAAATGCCCAAACTCACAGTAACAACTCCTTCCCCCTCCCTTCTTTTCTTAGGGCAAAGGAAAAAAAAAACTATAAAAATGGAAGAACCCAAAATCAATTTAATTATATAAATATATATATATATACTTATATTACAGTTATATACAATTAAAATACTATGTACTCAGCGAAGGGGATCCAAACACCCCCGAAGGGAAAGGGAAAGGGGGAAAAAGGGACAGAAAGGGACAAAAACAGGATATATAACTGATAACTGATTTCCCCCACCTCCATACTCTAAACTTCAGCTACACAGCAGCAGTGAGGTCATGGAAAAGGATTTCTAGCTTTGGTTGTAAAAGTTGGTTCCTTAAGTGATGAAACAAACTGTTCTTGATCAATATTTTTAAGCTCCTTTAATTTTTGAAAATGTAACTGAGAATGCATGTGCCTCTGTGTATCTTTTTCAAGCAGCCATGAAAATGTAGTTTTTCTGAAAAACATTGCATTTCCTTACTGAGCACACTGTGCCTCTAACAGCACAGAAAACTCTTTCTCAGAGATGCTGCAGTAGTCCAGTGACAGCAAAAAAAGCTGTTTACTTTAGATTCTCAATTATCCTTTTTACCTTCTGTTCAAAACTATTCTGCTCATGGCACCAGTCTCTTAATGATATTTATGCTCTGACCTTCAGTTTTCTGGTGAGAGAAATGAGCAAGTGGCAGGGCGGGGGGAAGGGAAGGAGCTTGAAGCCTTACAAATCTTGCTATATGTTACTACACTCCAAAATATACTCATATCAAAATCGATTTTGATACTGCTGTTTCAAGGCTGTAATTTATTTTGATACTGTTGGTATTTCAGAATACCACAAAAGGGTCTAAGTCTCTTGGAAACAGAGATAAAGACCACTTTCTCCTTCACCTTTTCCCAATATTGACACAGTATCTAATGAAGAAATAAACTTGCTCTAATTTCTTTCAGAGATTTCTCACTAACCCTGAAATAGTCCATCTACAAGTTAAAGTACCAGATGAAGAATCAGAAGGGCAGCAAATGATAAACAGATTTCTGTTTTTCTTTGAACTATGACCTTCTTTATCCCATAAACTCACAGAAAACAACTAGAACCTGTAACAATTGCTTCCAGGTTTTATAAATAAAATATATTCTCCTGGTTCCTAACATTTTCCACATCTTCAGAAATAAAATATATGTAAAAAAAACAACACATCAGCAATACCACAAGAAGATGAAAAGAAACAAAAATGCCAAGTCTCAAAGTTTTCAGTCTGCCACATCTGTTTTTACTACAGCATACATTGCTTCCTTTGACATGAGCGATACACTGCTATACGAGTTGTCAAGCGAAGCATTATGTGGTTTTGATGCTCAGTGTGCAGTTTTACTTTACAACACTGTAGAGACAGACTTTAATATGTGAACAAAATTCATCTGTTGCTTAGCCTTACTCCAAATCTTATGTCATCATATGCATCTTTACAAGACACTTTCAGGCTTGGCAAGGAGAGAAGCTTCCCTTGCAAAATATAGAAAGGCAGTCAAGCAACACAGTCCAGCAGCTACAGCAGACAACAAGCTTCAGAAAGAGCTCTAAACAAC
Organism: Empidonax traillii; assembly: GCF_003031625.1. NCBI lineage: Eukaryota > Metazoa > Chordata > Aves > Passeriformes > Tyrannidae > Empidonax > Empidonax traillii. The sequence goes on along the minus strand of NW_020955363.1, from coordinate 451,651 downwards.
CTGAAATCTTTTAGGGTGCTTCTTCACTGTGGAGCAGCTGCTTTGAGCAGCTGTAACTGAGCTTCTCTGGCTCCTGGGTAGGAGTCCAGCTACAGGAGTCTAGACCCCATCAGGGAGTGACCCACCCTGTTTCACTGGCAGGTCACACAGTCTGGACAAGACTTCAGGGGCCCTCAACTATGTTGCTGTTACCACCCAAGCTAGCTGATGTTAACATTAACCTGAGTACACCTAAAGAACACTGCAGTTTTAGAGGTTGCAATAAGGATTTCACATAAACTTCTCAGGAGCTAGATCTTTAATTAATTATAATTTAATTGACTTTGTGGCCACGGCCCTGCTGCCCATGAGATTCTGCTAGTGAATAAAACTATTAATTTCTTCTGTAAGTAAAAATGTAACATAGTAAAAGTAATCACATCAAGATGTAGTAGGGAACTGTATTACCAAGAGTAACTCACAAAAGAAAAGACAGATAGTAGTTCAACTTGCAAGCAAAGCTATTGCTGGACTGTCTTACTGAACAGCCTTAAGACTCATTTGTCTGAGAATAGTTGCATCCCTTCATTTACATATGCCAAGCATGGAGACTCCAGGGTAGCATGAGAAAGTAGGTTGAACTTCACAAAGGTTCAAAAAAAAAAAAAAACACCAAATAAAATAATTAAAAACCCCACACCAAAACCATCTCTGCAATATGCCCCAAGGGAGCATGGCAGGAAGGTGTGAGCCTTCATGTATAGTGCTCAAAAGGGACAGAATGTGGCCTTTAAAAGAAAGTAGTGTATGATTGATCTGCATGATTGTAGATTTTTTTTCAATATTTTTAACCTTCCTCTTTGCTGGGATCCCAAACAACAGCCTGGTTCACAATTGGTTCCTGTTGCACGGGTGCTTGTCAAATGTTGAAAAGTACTAGGGAGGTCCTATCTAAAAGGAGGGTCCTCTGCAGAAAATAGAATGCAAAGAACTCACTAATCCCTCAAATATGCCAGAGGTCACCTTTGAGCAAAACAAAACCCAGGCTCTCTGACACATCTCAAAGGAAACCAGACAAACTTCAAAGTCAAGGCAAAGAAGAGCAAAACACACTTTTTATCAAAGGGGAAAATAGATTTTTGCAATCCAGAACAATCACTTTTAGCCCTGTAATGATTAAATTTCCTAGTCAGGAAATGCATGATAAATGCTTAGCAATCTGCATGCAAGATGTAGTTAAGACAAGATGTTCTAACATAAGTAAGACTTGTCTGAAAAGGTGGCAATTCTGGATTAATACCTAAATTAGAGATCCAAATGAGAGACAAGGCTTTACTCCTCAGAGGACTTTGAAACAGTCATTCTGAAAAATAAATCAAGATTACTTTAACAGCATGGGAACTGTATGAGATAGCAAAGTACAACCCAATTAGGAGGAATTAAAAATACATATACATATTTGTATTTTTCACATAAACGAGAGTCCAGAAATAATAAAAGCTCACAGATCAAAGGTTGTGTCAGAGGAAGAGCTTCAAGGAATCCATCTCCCATGAGAACTCTACATTTGTTTACTGGTATATTTGGAAGAAATAACCTTTACTCCAAAACTTCTCAAAAATGCATCTCAACCATGAGAAAAGTACAGGGTGAAAAACACCATACTGACTGTAGCTGTTGTGACTACTTAGATGTCATTTTGAAGTAACATTCTTAGAGCATTCTTATGTATTCTTAAAATACATATACATTTGTATTTTCAGTTTCTTTAAAATCAACACTGAGCTCAAAGATACTGCCTTATAATTTTTACTCTAAATTTTTATCTCACAGATTTACAAAAGGTCACCAGTTCATATTTTGAGCCAGATCTAAAAGGGGAGCCATTAATGATTTCTACGGAGTAGCAGGGCGCCAGACAGAAAATTTTATCCTTACCCTACAAAGACACTCTAATTTCTAGCAGAAGTTTCTTCAAGGGTGAAAAATTGCTATTTACATGCTGCAATCTTGAAAATGCCTTGATTTTGATGTGTTGACACATGTCAAAACATATCAGACTTCTTCCCAGAGAAATAATTTTAAATTATTTCAGTGCCTTTGTACAAAGTATGAGTTAGGAATTAAAAGGGGGGAGGGTGGGAAAGGAAAAAAAATCCTTTATTTGTCTCTGTAGAGAGACCCCCTGGCAGATTTGAGATTTAAATCCAGGATGACCTGGGTACTGCTGCTCTTCATCTCAATGGGAACATGTTCAGATTTTAAAGTTGAAAATAGTGCTAGCCTATTTCAGTTTTTAAAGCAGCTCATTTACAATCCTACAGTCAATGACCCTCAACTTCTTAGGTGTGAAGAATTCTGGTCTTCAAAGAACACTAGGAACAAACTCTTCTTAACCCGTCATAATGAAATTCTGCTCTCTTTCAATCCCTCAATCTTAAAAACAACAGAATTTTAGATTAAAGTTTTAACTTGTTTTGCACATTTGAACAAGATTGAACTAAATTTCAAAAATGCCTATTTTTTACATTTCAGTTTCATATTCCACATAACAGGCAAAAAGCACACTAAAAATATGGTTGATCACATTAACTGAAGTGCTCATAACTGGACTAGAAACTTTATCAACCATAGGAGGTAGGAGTAAAACAGTGAAAAAAAGCATTCTTAAGCATTTTGTTTGTTTTCAGTAAAGCCCTTCTAAACACCTCAGGTCAGCCTGCTAGTCATACTGCATCTACTGTTGTGTGGGATTTTGTGCTGCTGCATTTAGGAGAATTCCTGTTTTCTCAGGGCCTTCAGGGGAACCTCATTTTTAAGTCAAAATTCACCCCAGGAAATGTGTTTCAAAATTTCCAAAATTAAGTACATCTATAACTAACGTGTCTAAAAGGGGAGGATTACTTTAGTCTTCTATTAATTAAATTTTTTTCTATTTATGTAACTTCTGTTTCCACATATAAGGATTAAAAACAAGTCCATTGGGAAGTGTTTTATAACATGAAAGTATTCCTGCAATTATTTCTACAGGCGTATTCAGAGATGTATTTAACAACTGCCATTTAAAAGACAAATGTTCAGTTAACGCAGTGCAGTACCATTAGAGTCTAAAAAGTCAAGAGCTATCATGCTTTGAATTATTAAAAGTGTTTTCAGTTAATATATTATTGGCCTAACAACACAGAGTTGCTTCATGTCTCTTTAGCCTTTTACATTCTGCACAGAAAGAAGCACGAACTATGTGATTACTGTATCCTGGAAATCATCTGCTTGCTTTTTGTCTTCCAAACAATCTATACCCTTTTGGAATTATGAGGTGACTTTATCTTCAAGGAGAAAGACCCATGAGAAAAGACATGTGAGGAATTCTCCAGGTAGTTTTTCATAAAGTGTTTTACAGTCCAGGGTAAGGTTAGAAAAGACCAACTGCAAAAAAGTGACAGAAAAAGTCGAGCGTAAACTCTCAACGAGACAGACATATCCACAAGTGAGTTTTAAACAGAATACTCTGCACCCCCACACACCTGCTACCTGGCTTTGGAGGTACTTAAAGTCTCCAGGTATTTAAGCTTTGAACTGTAAGAGGTCCCTACACACCCGCAGGTTGGCTCCTGGGCACATTCCGACTGTCTCAGCCTTGACAACGCTGAGCAGCTCCAAGCCAACCTCTGGCCGTGTCAGGATTTGAAAAGCACACACCTATCTTGACAGTCTCAGGCTGGCAGGCAGTGGCAGGGCACAGCTGCTAGTCCACGTTCTGCAAAAACATCACTGCTGATTTCCTTCACAACACACCCAGCGGGGAGATTGAAGCAGAAATGGTGCCAGTGCCCCTCTTAATTCCATAGAGCACTGGACCATAAAGAGGTCAGACATGGGGCAGATCCCACAGGTTTAGCATCTTGCCCACCTCTAACACAGCAGCTGCAAACCACAAAAAGCTGCAAATAATTACCCAAGAGAGAAGAAGACTTGAGAATCTGCTTGTATCCACTCAAAGCATTCCAACCTTGGTTTTAAAATAAGGACAATTTTCCTCGCAGCAGGCGCAGAGAGGACAAAAGATAATTTGAAAGGTAATTTCTGTATTTTACATATATCATTTTGCATTGAAGTGCCACTGCAGCTGGGTCACTGTCCACTGTCACTCCAGAAGCCAGGTCCACCTTACATAAAAAATGGCACTAATCACTAAACAGTCATCCTCAGTTAATTTTGTCTCTGACCCAAATTTTTTCATTTGTGGAGAAAAGGGTAGGAGTTTCACTCCTGGTAAAAGTCCATTTCATTTTTATTCCTGGCCAACACCAATGTTGCAAATAAATGTTTAGTAAACATTCTAGTTAAAGCTTGCATTTTGTAAGCATTCCCTCTAGTAAGTGGGAATTCCTTGTGAGAATATACAGAAAAAAAGTAAACATAATTTTGCACGTATACAAAAATCTATAAAAATGAGCACCAATAAGGTATTATCCAGGCCAAGAGCATTCACAAAACTGATTAGTCAAAACCAAACTTCTTTTCCCAAAAAGGAAGGCAATTCAGGTTGCTCTTAAATCCTTTATGGTGTGTTTAGTGTGCATTTTGTAAGGGTTTAATAATGACGCAAGGGTGGAAGTTCCCTAAAACTGTTTGAGTCCATATAGATAGCAATAATTTTAAACAGTCTAACTTCAACATAATTATAAAGTGATTATTTAGAGATGCTGGAGAATTTTTAGATGACAAGTGAGGTATCAACAATCGTAAAGTATCAACAGATACCTTATTATCCATATATGATACAGAATGTGAGTAGACTCCACAGCAAACCCATCACTAACAGCTCTAAGAAGCCTCAAAATTCTTACTGAAAAGTTACATGACAAATCCCTGGCATATAGACCTTGGAATCAGTCTTAAGCTTACTGAATCCAACCCCCCTCCACACCCATTGTCAGTCACAGTATGTTACCTTGTTGGGTGTTGACTAAGGAAAGACTTCACAACCTCCCTAAGTCACCTGTGCCAGTGTTTGACCACCCTCACAGCTAAAAAGTCTGTGTGGGGGTTGTATTCTGATCGAATTTCATATGTGTTTAACTTCATTCCATAGGACAACTGAGAATAACCCAGCTTCCTCACCTTCTATCTCTCCCATCAGGTGTTTAGACACATTGATAAGATCTCCCTTGAGCCTTCTCTTCTCTAGGTTGACCAGTGCAAGCTCTCTCAGCCTTTCCTCAAATGAAGGATGTTTCAGTTCCTTAATAATCTCCAGTCCCTTAACCATAGATGTTACTTTTAGCATCCAAACTGACCCTGTCTAATAATTCCAAAACACAACTTATTTCTCATACCTAGAGAGTCTAGAAAATGCCTAGAAAAAAATCCCAGAACTGTAAGGGGCATTAGACAGCATCAGTCACTGAAGCTCAAAACCAGGAATACTAAGAAATGGCTCTTAAGCAAACTTAGTGGTATACATAATTTCTTTTTTAAGTAGATATAAAGTTTAAAATTTTAATGCTACCAGACTTTGCAGTTTGATGAAAAAAAGCCCTGTTGCCAGAAGAAATGGTGTAGTTTTAAAGGATTTATGAAGATGTAGCTTATTCTTAGTAATGAAGCTGTGGAGAAGACTAACACCTATTGCTGAAAACGAACTGCAGACACTGTATGTTTTCTAAGCCTCGCTGACAACAGCACAGTTAAGGAATTAAAAAAAAAATAAATCAATTGCATTCTGAATAGTTAAAATGTCAGCTTCCTGGGAGGTAGGGAAAGGTTGGAAGAAGATAGCAGTGCCAGGATTGCCATCCAAATCTCTGTTGCAGGTAAGGAAGTCTTACAGAGCTTTCTGTAAAAACAAAGGAATAACTCATCCTTATTTGGCTTGTTGAGTACAAATATCTGCATTAGAAATTATTTTTAATAAACATCTAAATAGCCCTCTTCATTCAGAAAAAAATTTCCTGGATCCACAGAGAAATCAGTCATATTAGGTAAGCACAAAGCCATCAGGTCATTCAAGAGCTGGATCTATGGTTATGTGGGGATGTAATGGGAGAGTGGGCTCAGTGCCAGTCACTTCTAGGAAGATGATGCCCATAAGAACTCCTTCCATGGCAGTTTTCTGCCAGGTAAACCATCATTCTGCCCTTCCCAGCTCAGCTCCTGAGCTGACACAAACCTCTGTCACTCGCTCTGTTCTGCCACTCCAGCACCTCAAAGGCCACACGTAGGTGCATAGACAAAGACAGCCCTACAAATCAAGTCTCCCAGTATGAGACCTACATGGGAGTCATCCTAGGGAATCTGAAGAGCCTCATTTGAGAGAATGAGGTTCAAATATTGAACTGGAAAGAGCACATCGGCTGGCAAGACAAGTAGGAGAAAGTATGTGCAGTAGGAGGTATTTTTTAGAGGGAAAAGCAGGAAGAGAAAAAATAATGATGAAAAAAGAGCAGAAGTATGTGCCAAAAATAACTTCTCTCCAACTTAATGATCATTAATCCTACATTCCTATTGAACTCGTTTAAAAATACCCTGGAAACACAAGTTTTCCATTTCATTAGAATAATCAAAAAATTTATGTTACATTCACCAGAACACCCGATTCTTTCAGAAGCCAACCCTGAAGGACAAATTAGGGTACCCACTGAGTTGTTTGTGGTTGGTTTTTTAATACCTAAGTGAGAAAAAAATTAATAAGGTAGCTCAAAATTGACAGAACTGCATTAAATCTCTACCTACATCTATAAATTCTTAAATAACTCTGGAAACACTTTTCCTATGTAACTTTCCATCAGCTTTACAAATTATCATAAAAATCACTGATAGCTAGGAGTATTTTACCTCAGAAAATGGAATTACTAGAATGAGTACCCTTATTGGTAAGGAATGAGGTAGATGAATGCACACAATGACTGAGTTGTAATCAATCTGTTTCTAGTTTCCAGCCTCCCTGGGATACTGAACTGGCACCCAAACTCAAAGAAAACAGAGTTTTCAGTAGACACAACCTTATCCCTTTGAAATTTTGGCTAAAACGAATTCTGCAGACATGATACAACAATTACAAAGTCTATGAGAAAAATGTGACATAGACACAAAAGCAGCATTTTCAGTATCAAGAAGAAACTGATTTTACCTAAGAAGCCTACCAATTTTATTTACTTACGATTTGAAAAAAAAAAAAAAAGGTCCTTCCTAGCCTCATCCTCCTTTTTCCCTGGCCTTGTAAATGCAGCAGTTTGCTAACTCTGACAAGATTTCAGAATTTGTACATTTTCACAGAATTTAATCCTATTATCTGCTGCATCATTCGAGAGCTTAGATGATAAACCCCTGTCTCTCAGAATGGTTAAATTCCAAAAAACGCTTTCAACTGTTAAATAGCTTTTCAAATTCAGGTATCTACAAACTACTCTCTAAACAGATTAGCCATAGCTATTCAAAATTTATCTCTAGATAAGCATTTATATCAAAACATGTGAGAGTCACTGTGAGAATCTTTATTCTATTAGATTTAAAAGTTTCTCTTAGTCACAGCCCTGATTCAAGCACTTTTGTATTTACAAGGTTGTCATTCACTTTATCCTGACAGTTCAAATATAGTTTTTTTCTTAGAAGCAAAAGCTTCCAGAAACAGGAAATAGTTCAATTTCACAGGGCAGAATGGAAGAAAACTGCCTGAAACTCAGTTTGCACCTGGGTTTAATACTGATACCCTGAAACATCCTCATGCTACTTACCACTTGCATCAGTAAAACAATGGACTCCTGTAACTCCATCATACTGGAATATGCTCAATCAGGAACTTACTCCCTCATGCTGGTTCATCATCTGCTCTGACCGACTTCAGAGTAAAGAAACACCCCAGCATTTAACAAGCCCACTGTGGTAACTCCTACATAGCACAGTGTAATGTAGAATTTTAATCTCTAACACCTACACAGAAATTGAATTTAGACAACTCAAAGCTCTTTAATGAAAATCATTAAATATCAAATGGATGCCAACAAGTTCAAAGTATTTCTCTGACTACTTCTATCAAGAATTGCTTCTTACTGACACAAACCAAGTAGATAACTCACACTGTTAAAAAATCAGTAATGCTACACTAGATATGATAGGTTTTCAGCAACAAATTTTCATAGATATGAACTACATAGAATAGATATCTATATAATTTTATATACAAATATATAGATAAAGAACTCTATGTAAATATAAAGTACATAGCAGTATAGAAAGAATTTTTCAGATTGTCTAAAGTGCAAAAGGCAGGCAGAACATGAACTGAACATCTTCCCAAGTTCCACTACTGGGGACTTTTGAGTCCTTGCATGTTCAGCAATGCAAGTAGTACAGATTAATACTTAACAGCCTCTCTAGCTGCAATGCAAATGAAGACACTCCCTGCCCCAAAGGGATTGAAGGACAGATTTCCAGAATTATAGTGCCTACAGGTACTGGTTTGAAAATCTGGCCTAGTTCTCTAAGACTCAAGCCCAGTATATCTGTTAAAAAACTGAACAAGGATATAAGTTTTAGAAAACTATTCTAGTTTTGAGCTTTTTGGGGTATGCGTCCACGTCCCTCACCCCCTATTTCCTGGATTTTTTTTTTCTTTTTTTTTTTTTTTTTAATACATAAAATGCTCAAAAGAGGGTTTAATGTAGTGAACACTGTAGGTTAGCAAATCAGAATGGTATAATACATTATGCACAAAGTGAGGGGGAATACAATGAATGAAATTGGAAAGCCTAATAAAGAATGCAGACTGACACTGTCAAATGGAATGGGAGAACTTCTGCAATAGGCAGGCTGACTAAGCCCATAACAGAAGAGTAATGCAAGACTCTAAAGGCAAGATTTTAAAGAGAAAACACACCAATACATCCCCTTTGTATTTTTAGTTGCTTCAGTAATGGCATTATTGCTACTTTATTACAACAAAATGGCCTAAAATTACCAAGTCACAATGGTAGTATCTAGGCAGTTTGGGCCTTTTAAAGAGGTGCAAAATGTTGAAGGAGCAGAGCTTCAGAAACTGTCTAAGTATATATTAAAAAAAAAAATTCACAAGGGCTATCACAGGATCCCGAAATCCTTCTCAAAAGTTAACAAAGTACTGTGGGAAGAGAGGTGGATAAAAAAGAATGTCAAGTCTTGGCAAATCCATCCTCAAATCCTTTTTCAACAGTGTTCACACAATATCTGCATACAATAAAGAAAGTTTCCATCCTTCATCAACTGCTGCTAAAAGATAACAGTATGACATGACAGGTGATGGGCATTCACTACCTTAGAGGATTTTTGGAAGATCTTGCCACTTGTTGCTTTAACTGCACTGAAATCGACTGGAAGTTACTCAAGTTCACTTGCCTAAATGGAGGAAGAAGAAACTCCCCTAGAAATTAATGTAAAAACATTAAAGTCCTAAATCAAACCCACTCAAACATGTCTACAATCTCCTAGACTGGGTTTGAATTGCTACCTCTTTGGGAGGATTCCTTTCAGTCAAAAAAGAACTCATCCCAGCAACACTGGGAATTATTATTCTTATTACTATGAATAAACTCCATTTAAGGCATCTCATGTGGCAGTGCAAAAGTCTCAAAGCAGAAAAAAGCCCAATAAGTAGTTCCCAGAGGAAAAGAAGAGCATTCTTTCCAATCACATGGTAGCGTTTGTACTTCCTGGACGTCTTCTGTTCAATTTAAATTATCTTTAATCTACTTTTTGTTGTTGCTGGGAAGAAACAGCATCTAATATACATCTGTAAAACTAGGAAAAAAACCTGACTACCTTGTTTGGTGGAAGATGGAATTTTTGTGGGACCAGAAGAAACTTCAGCAAAGTTAGAACAAAAAAGAGTAAAATGTAAAAATAAAATCTAAAAATCACAAACTCAGCCTTCATTTTCATGTTTTTGCTACTGTTGTTCCTAACATGGCCAACACTTAGCTTTTTTGAGGGACAAATACCCTTCAGCAGTAAGTGACAATGTGATTTTGATTCACAGAGAAATTATCACTTTTTATATTTACTCAAAAGTGCGATGATGATGATGATGATGTTTTGTTTGTTTGTTTGTTTTCATTTTATTTGGTTAACACAACAAAGCATCAGTTATTCAACAACTCATAACTTGATGAAGTAGAAGGATAACCAAACGAGATGGGAAAGTTCTGCCAGGATCAAGACTCTGGCTTCAAGTCTGTGATATGGATAAAACAAGTCTTTCTTCTTATCATTCTTCTAGGAACAGCTGTTGCTGAAAGAGCTCCAAATTATGTTTCAGAATAGGAAAAATCATTTTGTTATGCTCTTTAAGCACCATCAATGTACCATTTATATTCAGTATGGAGAATCAAATCTGCTTCAAAGTCTTTTCCAAGAGATGCCATTACAATATCACTTGGGGAAAAATAAGACAGTGGATAATAAAAACTTCTGCATTTACAGATAGACTGTTTTTGTATCAACCCATTACTTGGTAAAATGAAAAAATAAATAACGTAGAAATTTCTAATTTGAATTCTTTCAACTACTTGAATTTTTCTGTAAATTGTGCACCATTTAACGAGATTTTTTAAAAGGACATAACCACAAGATTTGGGTTATGCTATATTTTGAAAAGTACCAAGACGTTACTCAGTAACAGAGCAGTCCATCAAACTTCACTGCCCTAACATATTTGCCAAAAAAATCAGAGCTTTTGGAAATGCCAGACAGGTGTTCTCACTAAAATTTCTGTCTGAATATGCCTACAGTATTTGCAGGAACATTCCTTTCTATACAGGTATTTAGATCACTGTACCACACCCACAATATCCCTTGCCCTCTCTTCACAACTCTAACCCATGACACAAATACAAAAACCACTAAAATGTGTCAAAATGAATTCTACTGATCACTGAGTCTTGAACTTTTTGGATTTTTCTTTTCTTATTTATTTCTCCATGTTAACATCATGTTCATAACCAAGCTCATGTTTGAGCACTTTGACTACTAACTGTGCCTTCTACCCCACTCCCTTATTTTTCTGATTATTGGAGTTTTTGTGTGCTGCTTTGTCAGTTCACCACCAGGTAAATGCAAATACCTTTTGAGGTACAAGCTCTCAAAAACTTCACATCTAAAATATAATTTGTTTCCCATAACGATTACCTGATACTTTAGCTGAGTTCACATACCACAGAGTAGCTACGCTCCATCAATGTGAAGTCAGGAACCTACACCATATTTAGTTACATCTGGGACTCAAGGGATGGGATATTTTAAAGAAGCAGCCAAGAACAGTAGCTCCAAAATAAACATCTATGAAAGAACTAATCCTGCACACTTCAAAGTCATGGGAAAGATTCTTATCAGCTTCACTGTGGGTTAGGTTGGTTTGTTTTTCAGGCCCACTGTCTGTTTTGATTCCTTTGGCTCTGTTTCTCCTCTCTGGTCAGCACCCTGCTACCTCCTAGCGTTTCATGGAACAGCAGGCAGAACATGATGACTTGAAAAGCCAAACAACAGGAGAAAGTTTGCAAAGTGAAACTTCTCAGCAGCTACAGGGTTCAGAAATCAGCCATTTTTCCCAAGAGTCCCCAGAAATACAAAAAAAAATCAAAAATCTTAGTCTAAAGAAAGCTCTGACTCCAAAGTTATGTTACGAGTATGAGAAGGTGCACTCCTGAAAATCCTGAGTGTATTCCAGTAGAAAGTTGTAACTCATAAGAGTTTTATTTCTTTGCTTTAACCTCAGGAAAATAGAAAAAAAAAAATAGACACTTTACTGAACTTTAAAATAAAATAAAAGAAGGCAATGTTCCCAAAATTTTATGAAGAGAATGCTTTCCAGGGTATTAGGGATATAGGATGCGGCAAGACAGCTACCACAACAGAATACAAAGCCCTAGGAAGACTTTAATAACGTTATTTCAAAATCTAGTTATCAGAACCTCAGACTTTGAAAAGCGGTATTTACTGCCCCTAAATAAAACTCATGTATTAGGCAGTATCCAAATATTATTAAAGAGCTGCATTTTGTTTCAGTTACTCAAGTTCCATTTCTGAATATTATTTATTGACCAACTAGTGACAGAAGAGTCAAAATACAGTAATTAGAAAACTTTCAATTTTTTTAATACAGTTAAAAACATGTATAAGAACTGATATAAGTAAATGTCTATTTGCATTTATATATATGCTACTTCAATAATATAATATTGATTATACAGTGCATATGAACAAAATTATAGCTATAAGCCATTCTTTCAGGGCTACAGAACAGCTTTATAGGTCATTAGCTGATAGATTTGCCTTCCGAATTCTAAATGCCAAAGACCAGCTTAATCAAGTTGAAATGTCTCTATAGAGCCCTAAGATTTGGTTACTTAAGCCAGGCACACATGACAGCAGTGTGCTCGCTCACAGCAAATCCCTCTCCCATCTCATCCTGCTTTGCACCACCTCACAGAGAGATCTTGGAAGCCCTTGATTAGCTAAAGTTAATGCCAAGTCTTTAATTAGACATAATCCAAGCCTTCAAAGGGCCATGTCAGTCAACCAGTGTCCTTGGCCTGCCAGCAGCAGAGCATGTTCCCCAGATGCCCAGTCCAGGCTGTTAGAGCGATGTCCCTTCCAGCCCTGTTAGTAACCAGGTGAACAGCACAGAATGCTGGATTTCCCTAATGCAAATGTGTTACGTTTAAATATGTACCATTATTTTAGGAGCAAGACACTGAGAATCAGCTTTATACAATTCCCTGCACGGCCAAATATCCCTGGCTTACGACACTGGGCAGGAGTACCAGTCAAAACCAAGAGGTTTATGGTGTTACTCTGATTTGTTACCTTAGCAGCAGCAGAAGTCAATGTAGGAGATCACTCACAGAGCTGCAATGACTCAATCAATAATGCTGGAGAACAAACCACAGAACATAAATGCCTACTAGAAACAACCCAACACAAAACACAAACACTGACACCCTGAGTGAACAGAGATCTGTCCAGCAGAAGCCTAAAAAAGTCTGAAAATGGCTTTACTTTGTTCCTACACTTCTTGCCTGGTGGGGCACATTTATCACTGAAAGCAACTTCTGAAGCATTGCTCATTTAATTGGCCATCACCACCTGTAGCACCTTCCTTCCTCTCCTACATCACACCAGAGTCATTCTGGGAGTTTGGTATCGCTGTAACGCTGCAATTCTTAGCTAAGCCCAAATATTAGTCACATCACCTATAAAATACATAATGAAAAGCACAGAAGAGTTTAAATCCCTCTTAACAATTATTATGGCATGGCGATTCCCCAACAGAGACCTAGGCCTTTCTTCCATGCCAACATTTAATAATTTCAGCAGGAATAGTCCCTATAGAAAACAAACAAACAAAACTTTTAGACAAAGTTTTTTGTAATGTCATAACTATCCAATTTTTAAAAGACATACAGATAAAGATACCCAGATGAAGTTAAAGCAAATCTAAAAATGATTGCATCAAACAGAACTGCATCTGCCCCAGAGGGCACAGCTTTAGGGTATCAGCTTTTACATCAGCATAGTTGCAGCTGCACACAAGCCAAGTAAAACCCAGATCCAAGGACAAGGTCAGGAAACAGGTTCCCATGATGGAATGGGCAGAAACAGAACCTACAGTCACTGATGCCACTCTGTTTACTGTGTTTGGGAGTTTCTGAGGGACATTTGTTTGTAGATAATTCAGTATCTCCACATAGTGGAGTATTTATATAATATCCTCCTTATGCATATTTCCCTTTTCCTCACATTCACACACTCTTTTGCAATAGATGTTGTAAAGTTTTTACACCAGAATAAATGTAACAGATATTGACTAACAATGGGTAAAAGTTTCTCAGTGTACATGAGATGAGTATTAGCAGATCATATGGATGTGAAAACCATAACAATTTTGACAAGTTTTAGTCTGTTCTGAATGCATGGAAGAGATAGCATCAGATATTTCAAACTATACACTATTTGCAATTGTGTTATTTTCCCACAGACAGGAGCAGGGAATAACCACAGGACCATTTAAGCTGGAGAAGACAACTTGAAGAGAGAGTTCAACCATTAATCAACTAAACCTAGCTATCATTCTTATTGCTGATAGGAAATTATTGTACTTAGTGCTTCTACAGCAAATAACTATGTCACCTACTATTTCAGAAGCTTCAAAGCTTTTGCACTGAAAGAACAATGACAAAGCAGACAATCTTGCTTTCAAAAAGCAGTCTGGGCTGCAAATACTGTGCACCTTTATCTTGTATCACAAATACATGATCATTCAATTAGATTGCTCGACTTACTGAGCAATCTTGATCAGGATATGTAGCTCTGAACAGAGGGGGAGGCTTGAGCTGATACAACACCTCCCCAAAAAAAGTTCTCTTACATACTATAGCAACATATAGTCCACATATACTAATTACTTATACTAAGTATAAAAAGTCAAAATCAGGTAAACATTTGTATTGACTCCACAAAATAATATCACTTTTAAATACAAGTTCATTCTAAAGCAACAGGATTCTTATCTGAATAAAATATCTTTTTAAAACCTTCTACTTGAATGTCTTTTCCCAAATAAGCAGGATTTCACAAATGACATTCACAAAAGCTATTGGGAAGATTTTCAGTTTGGTACAGCAGCACAGCATTAGAGAATTCAATAGACCTTAAGCCATTCCAACCAATTAAGAAACTATAATCAGCATTTCAAAAGACACGCACAGGCACCTCAGGTACCTCTCCCACCTAAAGGAACCAGGGCTCTGCTTTTTTTCTTTTCTTTAAACAGGTAACATGTTACATTGTAAGATTCTCTCTCTCTCTATATATATATATATGTATGTATAGTCTCTTCACACACACACAGAAGCCACTACAATTCCAAAAATTCAAAATGATATCTTACCAAGACTGAACTCCAGCTTTGGCTCATTTGCAATTCTCTGAATACCTTTAAAGATTAAGGAAAAAAGAAATTAGAAATAATTAGATTTCCATGTCTTGGCTTTTAATACATAGCAAAGTTTTCACATGCCTCTAACTGCGTGCCATTGCCACTGCTTTATGTTACAAACTTACAGTGAAAGAGAACTTTGCATTAAATACTTTCCTAGAAAAAAAAAAAAAAGCCTACTTTTGAAAAAGACTTTTCTTTTTAACAAAAACTTTCTGCTGCTGGGAAAGAAGACTAATTAAAAAAACCTAGCTTTTTATGGATGGGTACTTGTAAGACCTTCAATCACAACAACTAAGTACATACTATTGGGAAAATACTAAAAATAACAACTAATTTTTAAGTAGGTATGTCATCATATTAAAAAACAAAACCCATGTTCTATGAAAGTATGTAAATCAGGTTAATATAGTAAAATATAACCACTTTATTGACCTACAAACAAACTGTAGACCGACAAAACCAACTTATTTTTGTTAGAAAATAAGCACACCATTTCCTTTTCTAATAGAACAAGAACATTCTAATCCATTGTGGAATTATGTTCTGTTGCGTATTTTACTGCAAAGGACAATATTTTCTTGTTGTGCTAGAATAGAGGAGTGAACAATAAAGCTGCAGCAAGAGCAAATGGAGGGAAGAAGGGAAGGAAAGGTAAATAACATGGAGTTGTTCACCTGCTGCAGAAAGTAATCGGATCACAACTACAGTCTCAGTGAAGCTTGTAGAAATTTAACAGTGTCTTGTTGACATTTCTGTATTGTCTCCAGAGAACAGCATTAAGTACTTGTCAGTATTGAAGAAATGGGTCAGATGGGAAGGACCAAATTGGTATACGAACTAGAACCAGATTTTTACTTAAAAAAACCCACACAACCATAAAAATAAACCACAAAGAAATAAAGCCCCCAAACCTATAACTTTGCTCCATGCAAACTTGATGTCACTGAATAAGTGTAGCTTCCCACTGTTCTCATTACTGTAGCTAATCAGTCACAGCTGTGCCAGAAAATTTACAGCTGCAGAGCTTGGAAAGGTCAGAAAGATATAACAAATAAGATTGTTATTTTTTTTTTCAAATGGAATTATACCAAATTTCTGAGTAGAATTCTCCCACTAGCATATTAGCCTGAAACACCTTTAGGAAAATGCTGGATGCAGAGTTAATCAACTGACTGGGCAACTGCAGACACCAGAGCACCAAATACAACTCAACATATGGCTACTTGCATTCAAATCCCCTGAGTGCTTTTATATCACAAAGAACAAACCTGTGAAAGCTTTATACATTTATCAAAGTTATCAAACTACATTTTAAACAGTACTCCATATGTTCGTGTAGGACATAAAAGAGGAAAAAAACATTTCTAAGTCTTATGAAGAAAACAGGTTAGAGAGAAAAAGCCATAAACATAGTAACCACACATTCATTCCCCTGAAGGTTATCTGCATAACCCAAAAAATCAGGTAAAAGCATTTAAAGACATTCTCATCAGTGTACGTCCTCTACAACTGCACTTTGACAAGCAAGAAGTTAATCAGCACTATGTACCCTGCGTGTGACACAACCTGTACCGCTAGAGAGACTGGGCCATCTTTGTTGTAGCACTCAAGATGATGAGCATATGCACTTACTTGTAAACTGAGGCTCTCCTAGGCTGTCTACTTGGGATGGAGGGAGAAACTGCCGTGCTTCATCTGATGATCTCTCCTCTTTGATTTCCATGATCAACCTCCGGAGCTGCTGAATTTTATTCCGCAAACCTTCCAAGTTCGCCTCTCCCAGCGCCACAGCCCAAGACTCACAATCTGGCTTTGATGCAGCTTCGAGGTAAAGATCCGGCTCTCCACTCTCAAATTCTGCACTCGGAAAACATAAACACAGTTTTCAGGATTGAAAAGGAAGTGGGGGAATCATGAAAATATTGACATCACACACCATTGAAACCACCACACATATATTTCTTTCCATGATCACAGAACCACACACCCGCCCATCTACCTCTTGAGTCAAACTCTAGCTCCTTCAGACTTGGTGCAGTACTACACCTATCCACAGAGTGGTTCCAAAAGCAATTAATTCCAGAAGCTAAACAGGGTGTCAGAATCAAACCAAAATGGGAAATCCTTTTTCAGCACAGTAGCCTAGCAGGCAGTCTCAGAGCTGTTAACTTGAAAAAGAATTTGATTTAGCAGGGGCAGCAGACATGGTTCTGACAGAGAGTGGGATTCACCAGAATGAATGTGGCCACCATTTCTTCTATTAGAGATTTTCATTACGCTCAGCCTCTCATTCATCCTTGCCAGAATACAGATCACCAACACATGCAGATAATTTAGCACGACATAACTCCTCTGTGAAGACTCAACAGGTTGTATGTGGGAGCTTCTGACCTCATTACTATCCATGTGTCATTTACTGTTCTGCCTGAAGTCTAACTGTTGAATGATCAAATTTTCTAAGAATAAAAGAAGAAAAGGGGTGGGAAAAAAACAAAAAAAAAGCTGAAGCTCACAATGAATCCAAGTAAGTAGCAAGGGTCAGTCATTTGATTAAGATTAGCACAGGAAGAAAAAAACACCTCTTAGGCATTCAAAATTCTGTGATATAGCAGGCTTCACAGAGTCACAAATTCAATGTGACATTTACTGCAACACACACCGAGAAGAGCAAACTGGAAAAGAAAGAAAAATCAATGCTTCTTTAAAAGAAGTTACCAGCTAATTTAGAAACATAAAACTCTATAAAACACCTGTGCTATCGCATTAATAAGGATTGAAGTATTTGGTTGGACACCAAAATCATTCTGACCTAAATAAGCTATATATCATATTACTGGGTGAAAAAGAACACTTTAATGTTTTCATACTTAGTTCAAAAATGCAAACAACATAGAAAAGTTCTTTTCAAGACAATATGAATTTAAATTCCTTTTACTAACTTGTGTATCTAACCTTGGGCACTTGCACACATGTTATTCTAGATCTGTTTGCACTTCATAAACTGAGCATCTGCCAGTTACAATTAACTCTGCTTTTATTGTTATGGAGGGAACAAAAGATGAAACCTCAATTCTGGAAGCCTCTTAAAACTGTACACAAATTCCCACAGAGGTGGGATAAGGGTTTTTTTTTTTCTGAGCTGGAACTAAGGAAATGTAACCACGGCTGCAAATGCTGCTAAAAATGCTGGATAACATTTCATATAGCAGTTGGACTATAGATTTCATAAAGAAAGACTGGAAAGAAGAGCAGAAAGTGAGGGAACCTCTTCCTGGCTTCAGGAGCATTAAAAAAAGCTAATGGGGATTCAAACTCTTGCCTCTAGTTCTGGCTCAGTCAGAAGAGATATTCAGTTCTTGAGAAAAGAATATTCAAAATGTGAGGGAGATGAAGATATTCATCAGGTCCTTGTTTACACAAAAAAATGCCTACTTGAGTGACCAAACCTGAACAAGCTGAGCTTTACTTCTTGTCAAAGATGACCACAGAGACACAGTGTGATCTGGTACTGCATCTGAGCCATGAGGGCAGTAACCTTCAGAAAGCTCCTAATTAGAAAAGCCGATAACTTCGCTGCTGCTCTGGTAAGATCTGCAACAGCAGAGTCTTCTGCTCCCTTCTGTCACTGACATCAACAATTCAAAAGCTTTTTTATTTCATAGTATTTTGGAGCTGCTTGTGGAAAAAATGAAAGGAAAGCCATGTAATCAACCGGCATCAAGATCAAAATTAACCAGAATTCTAATTAAAAATAAAGAAAAACAAAACTGATTATACCATTCATCCTTTAAAAGCAGTTTGGATATCCGAGATACCTTAGTGAAGGAAAGCTTGTCAGAGAAACAAGCCAATACTTAACAATCAAAATACAAATATATCAAGGTGTTCTTTTCTTTTTGCTCTTTATCTTTAAATGTAAATAGGAACAGTGATCTTGCCTTGAAATATCCTACCACTAGCTAGATAAAAAAACATCTGCTTTGGGAGGAAATCAATGTTTTGCAATTGAAATCATGCTATTTATATTTACCTCTTAGCTGTGAAAATCAGACTGCCAAGCACAAAAGGCATACTGAATCACCATTAATATGCATGCAACCAGAAATGGATAGTGAAATGCAGTAGGAGTGGGCATAATTCACTGTATTCTGATCAAACAGGTGCCAGTCTTGAGATGTGGAAATTCATTCTAAACTATCACTTCAAAACACTACAGTCTGCTATATTTAGATCTTTGGAGTACTCTGACAACTAAGTTAAATTCTGAAAAGCATATGAAAATGCCTGAAAAATACTCATCACTGCAAATGTGGAAAGTTTTATTCTGCAGATCCAAGCGTAGGTAAATTATCTATTTCCCATACTGTTTCAAATCATGTAATCACAGAATGGTTTGGGTTGGAAGAGACCTTAAAAATTATCTAGTTCCTATGCCCTGCCATAGTCAGGGACACCTCCCATTAGACCAGATTGCTCAGAACCCCATCCAACCTGGCCTTGAACACTTCCAGGGAATGGGTCAGCCACAACTTCTCTGGGCAACCTGTGCCAGTGCCTCACCACTCTCACAGTAATAATTTTCTTCCTAATATCTAATCTCAACCTGCCCTCCTTCAGTTTAAAGCCATTACTCCTTGTCCTATCAGAACATGACCTTGTAAAAAGTCCCTCCCCACCTCTCTTATAGATCCCCCATTAGGTACTGAATAGTTTATGTACAAAAAAGTTGACATGCCAGAAGAACAATGTGAAAAAGGCACACTGGCAAAAAAACCTGTTGCCATAAAGGAGCACAGAGGTTTATTTATATAACAAAGATCATCATCTCTTTGCTCTCCTCCCTCAGTTGTTGGCTATTATTTTGCATCAGCTGCATATAGGAAGCCCTAACAAGCTCAGACACTTAATTCCAAGTTTCATTAGGGAGGCAAAGCTTAACTGATACAAATCTTTCCGAAATTAATGGACCCCCAAATGTAAGCAAGGCCTCAAATGAATGGCAGACATATCAGAAGAATTATATTAATAATTAACCAAGCAATTATTACTACATGATTAATTATATTAAATTATTTATTTCAATAAATACTATAGATATTAAATCATTAAAATATAATTAATGAAAATAAATGGAGTAGTATTTCACAGGTGGACAAAAGCACTTTATACTTTACAATTAAGTTACTGCAGAAAATACAGATACACAACCTTCAAAAAGTTAAATACAATGGTTTTCTTTGCCAAACAAGCATTGAACTTCGTAGTTCTAAATTCAAAGAAAAATCATATATCATTCTATATTTATCTCTTTTTCTTCTTGAACTGAAGCTCTGCTTAGCTGGGCAGGAGTGCTGCTTAACAAAGACATTATGGAAAGCTACTGTGGTCCATTGGCTTTACTGCTTCAGGCACCTTCTTAAGTGGGGACACCTTGCAAGCAGGTGCTTAGCAGCCCTTCCAGCAGCTTGTCCACCTTGCTGCTCCTCCTTATTTATTTATCACAGACTCAGCTGGAGGCAAGACCTGAAGAAGCAGACAGTGAAAAGCAAATATGTCTGTTCACAGACCCCTTTTCTGATCAGGACTTTCTGTTCCACACAGCTTTTACCGAAGTGTGATCTCAACAAGACTTTCTCCCACAGAAGTCAGCATGGAAAGTTACGGTCTCACAGGACCTCAGCAGCTCAAATGAAGAGCTCAATGCCCCTGCTCAAACAGGACTGCTGTCAAATAAGGGAATAGCACAAAGAGAAGCTTACATCCCCAGTGGCACTGGAAAGTCTTTTCTACTCTAACCCAACTGTCTAAAATCAAAAATGTATTTTGATTCTAGTTCCATCATCCTCAGATAACTTTTTCTTCTTCCCATTATTTCATAATAAAATTTAAATTTCCCAAGTTTTTCAGTTTAACAATATCAATTACCCCTTTTGCTCCAAGTACTTTGATGTTACAATTATTTTAAAAATGAAAACAAATTTGTTAAAAATATCTCAACAATGTACCTCTTAATTTTTGAAGTGTACTTTATTGTAACTTTAATCACAATCTCTTACACAGAAACTGAAGTTTCTGTGATTTCAGAAACAATGGAGTCACCAAAAAAAGTTTTGGGAGTTATTGGAGCTGACTTATCTTTCAAAAGATTGCAATTTAAAGGAAAGGTTTTCAAAATAAAAACATAATAAAACAAAACAAACATATTTCCAAGGGTAGGGGGAAAACACTTTGGTTTTAAAGCTTTTTCACTTATTAATTTTCATTTTTTTCATAAAAAGTTTTTATTGGTTTATTTTACTAAACATGTAAAAGTGACAGGAATTTTGATGCTCCCTGGCTTGCTTTATTTTCCTTCATGAGAGTTATAAGCACAACATCATGTTGAACAGAGCAAAAAAGAAGTTACTGGGATAATTCAAATTAAAAACAAAATACAAAGCCCAGTGTCCAGGATGACAGCCTGGATTTTTCTAGAAGATCACTACTTTTCCTCTTGTGCCAATATATAAAGTAAGAGAGTTCAAAAAGGTTAAAGGTTGTCTGTCTCTTTTCACACACAACAGCAAAAAAGTAATTCTCACTTGCAAGCTCAGCAGAGGAAAATGGTTAAGAATATCAGTGAGTCACTGGCACTCTAAAATATAAAGCACCATCAGAGCTAACCACCATATGCTGTAACAAAAGTAGAATGGAAGCTTTGATACGTAAATTATATCCGCAGGATATTTCTAATACAGACATCAGAGGCTTTTAATTCACAAAGCCGTCTGAATTCTATATGCTGATGCATTTCATGTTCAAATTAGTAGTGATGAAATCATCCCATGGTTACTCATGATGCTATGTTAATCTTCCTTTGGAAGTTAAATTTTCAATCAAAGATAAAGAATTTAATTAAAATTTTTATCTTTGGTGATTTTTTTTTTTTTAATTTTGCAGTGCTGGAATGAACTTACATAAGATACCATTATAATCTACATTTAAGTCCCCACAGAACCTCACAAAGAGTCTGAATATTTGAAATTATTATATAGCATGGTACCCCAGGTTGACTACTGCAGTAGTTTCTTCTAATTCCTGTCAGCTTTCACATATGCTACATTGCTTCTCCCCTTTCATTGAATACCTCACTTATGCTGGAAAACCACACAAATATTTGAATACCTCAATGGTATCTCAGGATCCCTGAACAGAAACACCATAGCATTCAGCAAAAATACCAAGTGTGGCCTTTGCAAAGCAGGGAACTGCTTTTGCTGAAATAAGTAGATCATACCTCTGGCTGGACCATCGGTTTGCCTTAAAAAAAGGCAGGATTCAGAGATCTCAATTCTCTGTATACATCAGCAGGGGTAACCTTATCATCATATGCCTCAGTTACTCCATCCCTAAAACAGGGAGTGATACTGACCTGCCTTTCCAAGCCACTACTGTTGAGAGAAAAAGCTCCAGGTGAAGTGGCTTGCATACCACACATGGCAAAAGAGAATGCTTGCTGTGTAAAGGATATTCCCACATACAGGCCTTTTTTTTCCCCCTGCCCCAATTTACTGCAATGTGTTTTAGATGACTGCGACCTTGTATCAAAAGCTCTGTCTTCCTCCTCTGTTCCTTTCCTCCCTCCCCTCATTTCTCACTAGCCCTCCCTGGATGTTACAGCTCTTACCTCCCTAGCTCTCATGATGGGACCACACACAGTAATGCAATTAATGCAATCTTTCAGGAATCTCTTTTCCTGAAAGACAGAAGAGAATTACAGATCAAGAGAAGGTAGCCCTTGTACGCTGTATCTCATCTCTGCTTTCATTTCACTGTGCCTGTGTGTCTTGGGTACATTCCCAATTTTGTGTTGTCCAACGCCACACGGAGGCAAGAGAGGCAAAGTTCTTTGGTCTCACCCACATGAGGCTCTACACAACACAGTGGTCAACCTCAGACTGCTCCTGGGAGCAACTCGAACATTCAGCCATGCAGCTCCTATTCCCTGTTCCAGGGAAACATAACAGTGACCAAAAAACTACCAACATTCTGTTCCTGGTTGCTTATCTTATTTGCCCTTTGCTCTTCTGCTCAAACACTGACTCCTCTGGAAGTGGGAAAAACACACTTAAATGCCTGATGCAAAACAACTGGCGTGTGTTGGCCTTGGCCAGCTCCAGCCACCTGCCCCAATGCTCGCTCACTCCCCCCTCCTCAACAGGGCTGGGGGAGATAAAGAGCGGGAGATCACTTACCCATTTGCATCATGGGCAAAACAGACTCATCTTCTGGGAAAAATAATTTATTGCAAATTAAAAGAGTCCTGAAGAGGGAGAAACAAATACTTTTTTATTCCTCCACTCCTACCTTTTACCCAGGCCCAAATTCACCCCCAACTCCTCTGCCCTTCCCACACCCCAAGCAGTATGGAGGTTTGAAGGCTGGGGGGATATGGTCAGAGCTTCTCTCAGCTCTTCCTCCCTCCTCACACTTTACCCCTGGCTGCAGTGTGGTCTCTCCACAGGCAGCAGGGAAGTACCTGCTCCACTGGGATCTCTCCAGGAGAACCTTTGCTGGGGTGCCTGGAGCACCTTTCCCCACCTCCTGATTTCAGGAGTGAATCACATCCACGGGAACTACCTCATTCAATCAGATCCACTTCACACCAGTGTCTGACCTGTCCTGCTAATGGTGACCAGTTCACATTACGAGGGCATTTTAGCCATCAGCCACATAAGGACTGAAAGTTCACCTAACAAATCCTTCTGTTTCCTTCCAAGGTCCAGTCGGAAACCTTTTGAGGCTGCTTTTCTGGGAGCACTACACTTGAAGCACTGACAGGATTATCTGCTCTGACCTTCCCCTTATGTTTCAGAGCCCACAGAGCCCTGAGGTGATCATCAGCTCCACAGTACCACTAGTTCCATGAAAATGTCCTTATTTTTGCCTCCCTGTTTACTCCACTTCCCTTTATTACTGCTTTCTCTTCCTAGATATCCCAGTCAGTCTCCATTTCTCACTCTTACAATGCCTAAGATTCAGCCCACCACTCAGAGAAACACAGAGACAACTGGGCAAATTGGGCAATTGCTCCAACCTGCCTTCATGCTTCCAAATTGAACCCTCACCTGACTTTCTTCATCTTGCAGCCTGCAGAATGAAGAAAGTATCCCTTCCCAGCCACACCATAAGGTAATCTCACAGATCAACTCTGTCTCTTTTCTTGGAGCTTCTGCTGTGCTCTGGCACAGCTCTCCTTCATCAGTTCCTCAAGGAGTTTGACACTGTGAGCGGGTATGTCCTCCTATTCTGCTTCCACCTGAAACCTTTGAAGTCCCAGATACACATTCGATAGCTGATTTTGGCTCCCAATAGCCCATGAATCTATTCTTCTGACAATGCAGCTAGCTTTTCATGGTCAAAGCCGCCACTGAAAAAGATCTCTTCACAGTTCCTGAGTTTTGATTTTCTCCCCCATTTTGTCTTCCGAGGTTTTTTCTATCCTACAGTACATGGATTATTATTTCACTTCTTTTGGTATTTTATCTTCATTCAGTACATAGTATATCATCTTCATTTGTCTTCAGTTTTGTTCTAATACCTCTTAATAGTCTTTTCCCATCCAACAAATCATCAGCCAGGTTGATGTCCTTGCTCTCCACCACGGGAAAATTGCCAAGTTTGAAATAGATTTCTCCTCTACCTGTCTGTCTCTTCCTCTGTCTTCTGTTTGGTCATGCCCCAGGCATTCATTACTGTTGGCTCTGCTTACCTGAAGTTTTCTGTACTGTTTTTTCTTCTTTAATACGTTTTTAGAGGCTGGTTAGAATGCTACCCTTACCTTTGGTGACTACTGACACACTACTGACCTTTAAAAACCTTGTTTTGGGAAGTCTGTGTCTCAGCTAGCAATTTCTGTTCCTAACTATGCAAGCATATTTCTTCCTGCACACATATTCACAGTCTCTTTTTTCTCCACAGGCAGCCTGAAGTGCTAACTCAGTATTCATTGTTGTCTACTTGCACAGCTTTTGGGCTTAAAATCTGCCACAGAAACTGTCCTGTTTGCAGGCTTCAAAGCTAACTGGAACAGTCCTGTCAGCAATTACAGCTGTATTCTGGGTTCATTTCAGTAGCATTATGTCCTAGTATTGTAAAAATAATGCCACAAGGGAACCAACATGACTGTATTTATACTCATGAAGTTGATCATTCTATGAATGAATTGGACCCAATGAGGGCACAATTAGAAAAGTCTCAATTTGAGAGTCAACAGTAAACATTTGGCTCTTAGAGTCAGGCAAAGTAATGCTTCAAAATCCAGAAAGCAGTCCTTTCTGATGCAGTGCCTCAACAGCAGGCACAAAACATATGATTTCATTCCCTACAGAAGATGCAGGATTTGAGCTATTCCCTGGAATATTACCCAGAAAAGGATAAAATCCACAATGATTACATTTTTAAGCCCTGCCTTCTCAAATGTGACCAACCAATAGGAATCACAATCGAGTGAGGCCAAAAATGAGGATAATTAATGCAATGTTTCCCTTGAAGTGGGCTGGACATTTTGGTGAATATAAAAATAGATGATAGGAACTTCTATTAAACATAAAGGTGGTCATCAAGTCCACAAAGGCAGTATAACCTTTTTTTCCTCTGGTCTAAGACCACCACAGCTAACAGCAAATGGCAAATTGATCTAAGGACTTCAGAACTCTGCATGGTATCTGCAAGAATCCACATCAAAAAATTTCTAACACAATGTCTATTTGAGATGGTCCTGCAGAGAAAACTCTAAGTCAGCATTTTCTCCAAAGAAAATCTTTCCCCTAAAGCAAGGACTCAATTTTAAAAATGAAGAGTTGATAAAAGGTGAGAAAAACAGCAAACTTCTCATTTAATGAGGAGTTTAACAATGAATAATCATTGAAGAATAAGATGAATTGGCTATGCATCAGCATAAAGATAAGCCCCATATTGTACCAAATACCTGACAAAACAGAACCTCAAACTTCTATTTATTGTCAGAGGAAGAAGATGACATATGACTTGCACTTGACTTTAGAAAAATAATAGCTTTTAGGATTTTCTTTTTGGGCATGAATTCAGAGACCATCAGTATTTAGATGTTTGCATCAAACAGACAACAGGATATACTCTAGCTAAGTTTTTAGCAAAGTTTCAATGTGTGGGTGGCTGAGGAGGGGTTATAGTAATTTCTGTTGTCAGAAATAAAAGATTTGCACTGAACACACTGAGCTGTGCCTTACTTACTGAGAACTATTGAAACATCTGCTTTACTCCTGAACTCCACAACCCAGCAGTGCTCCAGGATTACCACTTCAGAGGCATCAGAGCTCTGTGAGACAAAGATGACAAAACATTAGGATTTGGAACCTGACTGGGAAGTCCTTCTGTTTGGCTGTTCACAGCTGATGCAGCACATAGATAGAGAGACAACAAAGAATAACCAGGCAGATGGATAGAGGCATTCTTTAATTACTGATCTGTGCCATACTACTTCAGCTAGATTAGTTATAAAAGGAATAAACTTTTAGTAAAGACTATGCAGGAAAGTTTAAAAAGTAACTCAGTAGTTTTTTGTGTTTTTTTTCATACTTCAAGTATTCAAAAGCTTAGATGCCATTTCACTCCTAAGCAAGTCAGGCAAGCCCAACTCATTCAAACTTCCATATTTACTAATAAGGCTGAATCAAATGCCAGATTCTATTCAAAGAGTAGGATATTTTTCAAGTGAACAGGATAACGCAATCTTTGAGAAGGCATTTCTCTTCAATTTTTATTTGAAAGGGATTTCTTTATCTTCACTTGAAATTTCGAATATGGTCTCTGGCTATGCAATTCAAATGACATTAAGTGATATGGACCCATTGCAGAGTGCAATAGGATACAAATTACCACTATCATTTTTTGTGAGTGCTTTGCAGAGGAGATGCAGACTCTCCTAGTTTAGTACGTGTGACTCATTTTTCAGAAGAGTAAAGCTATCAATCACTCCCTCAGAATTAATCTTTTTTCCCCTTAAAGCTTTTATTATCCATTTTTTATCCCTAACATCTGGATACAAATAACCCTTTAGAGCATGCAACCATTCATTCCCTTCATTCCAGGTTTCCAACATGAACATCACAGAGCTCATTCTCTAACCCCTGCAGAATCTCATGGAAGTAATGTAAAATCTTATTTTAACATTCCTTCCTCAGGTGCTACTTTATTCCAAGTGATCCTAAAGATGAAAAATTTTTCATATCCTAGACCTATTTTACCAAAAGCCTGAAATTTAGTTTCACACACCTAACACTTAAAGAATTACTTCATAAACCAGTTCACCTGCCTTGTCTATCCCTTTCTTGTCTATCCCTTTCTCTGCATTTACATTGTGTTGTTTGGCCTGCCAGAAGCAGACTCGAACTTTTTGCCTAGAATTTCATGTTCTTTTCAAGTGGATGCGTTGCCCCTGCATTTTCTCACAAAAGGACTCCTAACTTACCTAGTAATACCACTTTCTTTCATGAGCAAATTAGTGAAAATTTAGTACACTAAGACTGTAAGACTGACTACTAATATAACATGTAACACTTGAAAGTCTAATGATGATTGCCTGGAGAATGTCTATATTTAATCCCTCTCACCTCTTACCCCTTACTAAATGAATACACCAAACCCAGTTATCAAAATACAAAACAACATCCAAAGGCAACAAGAGGTTAAAATAAAACAGAGGAGCACGAAAAAGAAGCACGTTATCTTATATTGATATGTGCCAGAATTCAAGAGAGAAGCTGTAATAGACTAAGAAAAAGCAAGCAGACTTTTCTAGAAACCACTTTTAAATTGATTTCTTGGAAATATTATTCAGGCTGGCTTGGTCTAAAAGGAGAGTATTGTTATGTAGATTGAAAAAAAAAAATTTTTTTAATTAGTTTTTTTAAACTAACTTTTTTTTTTTAAAGAGAGACAAGGAGAAAGTAGTGAAACAATGCAGTGAATTTTGGGAGAAATACAAGTGCTACTTCAGGAACTTTTTAATTTATAGAATCCAGCAAGTCAAGCATCCATGGTAGCTCAGGCGACTCTCAAGTGCTGTCAAGTCAGACATTCTTTGAGGTTCTAACAAGGAAAGCAAAATACAAGTCTTTATGAGCAACAGCCAAAGTCAGTTTGGGAAAATAAGCAATAGTAGTCCAAAAACCAAACAGGAGACTAATTAGAAAGAGTTTTCCACTATTAGCAATGATGCTGGTAACTATTTTAATTCTTTAGATTTTGAAGCGCTGATAAACCCCACTTTTTCAGGTAGATAATGTAGTCTGAAGGTAGAAAGTTTGAGAACATTTAACACTCATCTGTGAATACAGAAACCAAAAAACCTTCTACCTGCTCTCTCAAAAAAAAAAAAAAAAAATTCAAATGATCCTTAACACCTTTTCCACCTTCCATCCCTGCTTTAAATGGTTCTTCTGATGATATTAATGCTCCACAGATGAAATACACAAACATGAGAAGTCCCCAGACTTAACAGGGATGTATGTTTAAGAGGAAATGTTGAGTGAAGCCTGTCACTGTATAAAGAAATGCAACTCCCTCTTGGCCTGGCTTTCAGGCAAGTCAGGTGTTCAGAAAGGCCAGGAATGGAGAAGCACAGCTTCCATATAGTTTGCTACAGCTGCTAAGACTTAAAGAGTTCGTATTTTGATCTGTATATGATAGGCATAACCCAAGCAAATTGGCAAAGGGTTGGCAAAAATAGCTTTCAAATAACAGACAAGAATTTGTGTCAGCGCGGTTTGTCTCACAATGCAGTTGATATGCAACACCATCTACAAACATGAGAGACAGTGAGATTTCAAGCTCTCTACGTTTTAAGACAGCAGATGTTGCAGCACAAGAGCCTCTTTTTATAGACAAGTTACTCCCTGCACCAGTGGAAGCTGGAATGAAGCAATGTTGCCACTTCAAATGAATCTGAGTGCTTTTCCAAGATACACAATGAAGAGCAGTGATCAGAGGACGTGCATTTCCTTTTTCTGTATGTGAGAGGGAATAAGAAGGGAAACAAGAAAAAGGGATGAAAGAGCATAGGGCTACCAGAAAATAAAGCACATGTTGCTGCAAAACATTTCCTATATCCTGACACAAACCTGAAGAAAAATACCTTCAGGATTACTATTATGGCAGACTTATCATCATTTAGATGAGCTATGCTATGCTCTGTCACATAAAAAGCTAACAAGAAATTTACTTACAAATGAAATGACAAAACTGTAATCAAGGAAACCATTATGCATATCTGATAGAGGATCAGCTTTGTTTTTCAATACCTAAAGAGATCAAAAATTTCTCTCATTTCAGTGCATAACATGAGCTCATCTGGACTAGCTCTTATTTTAATTTTTTCTACGTTTTATTTTAATAAAAGGGTAAATCCAAACTATATGGTCTTTATGTGTGGAAAACAGGATCAAAGTCAGATCTGTAATACATTGTGAAGGTCTAATATATTGGGATTTTTTTCTTCCTGCCATTGGTACTCTTGGATAATTGTTTTAAAAACCTAACTGCATCAATCCAGATGCCAAACAACAACTAGACCTTGAACTACTACGTCTTTCTCTAAATACTGAAAAAGTCTACAGGCACTGCACCAGGAAATTATTTCAAAACACTGATTTCAGGATGCAATTCGACGATTCATAGATCTGAATTAAATATTGCAGTGAAACTGCTCAAGAAGAGTCCCCAAATCTAGAATTAGCAGAAACCTTTTCAATTCACTTTGCCAAATGACTGGCCAAGCTTTGCTGTCAGTATGGTGGCATAAAACTAAGGTACTACATTAATAAGTCCATGAGTGTCTGCTGTAACTATGAATTTCAGAGCGCCGAAGACACCCTTATTTCTGTGGAGTCCATGCCTAAAGCTGAAGAGACAATCACATGTATGAACAGGTGTCTGCTAACTGCATTTTCACACCTACATAACTGTACTGAACTGACATCCATCCTTCAAGTATGTTGCTCCAAATGCACAAACTGGAATTTGTGACTATCTTATTGCAGACTCCAGGCCTGCAATGTTTCTTTGGACTTGGGGAGAAAAAAAAAAAAAAGGAAAGAAAGCTTTCAAAAAATGAAAGCACTGGAAAACTTTTAAAATGTCAAAGCGAACAGCACGTTTCAGCTATTTTTGCATTCATATAAATCTGACTCCATGTACCGCTGTGGGAGGGGGGAAGAAGTGTGTCATTGTGAACTGGTTTTACAATAGGAGATTTGCTGGAGGCAGAGAAGGGGAAAATCTACTGCTAGGTATGGTATATCACGTAAAGAACTAAACTGACAGTTAAAATTAGAAGTGAGATTCCTCTGTGTTAAAACAGTTAAGTAGAAAAGTAAAGCTATAGCACTGTAGAGAGAACAAACACTACAGAAAGTAAAATCTCCTCTAATAAGACATTATTAAAATCCTCCACAGTCAACTGGGGGCGAGGGTGTGCATGTAGTGTGTGTGAATTTCACAGCTTATTTCTTTTAAAAGCATATTTTCACAAACTTGAAATATTTAAAAGCCTTATAGACTAGAGGTGCTACATACACCAAACTACTTAAGTTTTTTTTCACATCAGTTATTTTCTGCCTCCAAAATTTAAAATTATTCTTATGATTAAAAATAATTAAAGATAGAATTTTTACAGAAAGGCACCAAAACATATCTGAAATGAAAAAAAATATAGTCACACATATGTAACACAAAAGGCTATGCAGCAGAACACTTTCAAAATGCAAATGCTGAGAACTGGTTTCAGTTCTTACTTGCTATTAAAGAAAATATTTGCAACAGAAGAGTTTGCCTGAAGGGACTGGTAGCAGCAGGTGAAGTTATTTTGAATCCGCATCACCTCTCTCACCTCAAACTGCAAAGTCATCACTGTCCCCCACTTATTAGAAGGCAGATACAATGGAAGTCTTAGAGGAAGAGATGGTGACTGAGGAAGCCTGAAAGACCAGGTATTTGGGCATCTACAAGGCTGCTGTCAGTAATACACAGGCTAAGAGCTCACCTTGCAGCAGTGGAGAGCAAAGTGAGGTGCCTGCTCCTCATGAGGGACCCTTCCCTAGTTCAACCATGTGGCTACAACCCAAGCATGTAAAACCGGCTCAGAAAAATCTCAGTGCCCTCAGACTCCTACCCAAGGCTGGCTTTTCCAGGAATAGAGCCAGAAGACGGTGAATAGATGGATGGGATGACACGGACACCACCTCTTGGCACGCCTACAGTGTGACCAAAGGTCTGAAACACGTGATGGCACTAACGATAGCTCAGCGTCAACCTAACTGGCTCTGACACAAACAGCAGCAAAGTACTAATGGCATTTAAAAAAGCACAAGCTGTACAACTTCCCTACGACCCCGAGTTTTTACAACTTCCCTGGTACTGGCAAATGAGCTAGTCAGACTGATAGTAGCTCAATAATGTGGGCATGTGCTCAGGACATGTTTTTGACTACGTTATAAACATTACCACCTACGTTTGCTATTTCGGCGTTAGCATAGACAAGGTTCATCACTCCACAGAATTAAGCACAGCATTTTTATATATTCAACAAGAAAAGAAGGAACAAGAATTATCAGGGTAATATCATTCACAAACAGAAAAGTTAATATAGTCTTAAATTTACTTCAGTGTATTTCTACAGCAATATGTCCATTACTGAATAGAGTAAAAAAAAAAACCTGTTCTGATTTTGAGGTATTAACAAAGGACTCCACAGCAATCACAAGCATATAATCTGCAGAATAAAAACCAGCCCTCTAAATGCTAGCAATCAGTATTCAGCCATCTGAAATCTCCTTTAATATTATATATTCTTCTGCCATAATAACATTCCCATCCTGTGTCTATTAAGTAACGCAAAGCCTATGACCCAAGCTGTGTGATAAGGAAAAATATGCTTGCCGGGCACCTGATGAGGTGCTTCAATTACTCCAGGCAAGCTATAACCTGGTAGTTCATTACAGCCACCGTTACAAACCATCAGCTCACTTGAAAGATTCTCACATCATCTTTTACAAATAATGAGCTACCCACTGTGATTAATCCATCATGCAAGGCTACCCGATACCAACTTCAAGCTGACAATATAATACCACTAATCTGCATTCACCCTGGAAAATGTTGACTGATGTCACCAAATAAGTTCTGCAGAACAGAAAACTACCTTTAATAGACTATTACCTCCAACAAATGTGAATACCTAACCAAAAACAGTTTCTTTTTCAGTTTCAAAATGCATTTGTAATAATAATAATGTACTAATACACATTCACTCAGTTGATTATTTCAGCTTAAAAAAATAAGTCTCAAATTAGCTTTTCTAACAAAGTTAGTTATGTATAGTTTAGATACTAATTAGTTAAGTTTTTCAAAGTTACATTCTGTTGCAAGACTCCAGTGATCTATCATAACACGTACCTCAGATAATACAATTTTAAAAAGAAAATTCTCCCTCTCTGTTCTACACTTTTTGGCAGTTATTTAAAATATATGGTAATAATCTTTGCTCAGTTCCCAACATATCGCCTTTTTACTTCAAAAATGTTAAGATACCCTGACCACAGCTTTGCTCCCAAAGAGATTACAGTAATCCTGTGAATTCTGGTATGTCTGAGCACATGCATGCTTAACATAAAACTGACATACAATATTTCCAAGAGAACAGCTGTATCAGACCCAAGACCCATCATTCTGCCTGCAAGTGACATAGGAAGTGTTCAAGGAAGAGAAAAAGCAGGGCAGCCACGTGCAGCCCTCTTTCAGTTCCCTGCTGTTTTCACATCAGGGTTTTTCCTCAGATGCCTTTTCCACTCACTAGCTCTCAATGATGCTCTTCTTTCCTGAGAGCAGCTAGAATTTTTTCCAACACATCTACTTTTAGCATCTACAGCAAGTTATCACAAGCAACTCCAGTATTTCCACTACCCACTCCATGAAAAAACACCTTCTTTTGTCTGTGTGCAATCTAGTTCCCCTGGCTTCATTTAACATCACGCTGGAAGAGGCAATAAACCATTAAACTTTATCTCCTTCTTCAAGCCGTTAATGATTTTTCAGATTACTATCAGAGGTCATCACCTTTTACACAGGCTGAAAAGTTTTATCTTCTTCACTCCTTGTCCTGAAAACTCATAATAGACCTTCCTCTGGAACCTTCCCAGCCTCTCTATGTCCGGTGGGAGGAGGGGAAATGAACTGCATGGTGGATCTTCACAGACAGAGCGCTCTGCTTTGTTCTCTCCTTTTCCAACATCTCCTAACATTCAATTTACTTTTTTTAACACAACTGATCATCCATCTGCCCTCCTAATGGAAATCTAACTCTCTACAGATCTCATTCTGTGGCAGAGAGGCAGGAATAAGTGCAAAGCCCGTTATTTTGATGGGAAACTTTTATTATTTTTCTTCATGTGTAACTTCACACTTATGGATGTTGACCTTTATCTGCAACTTTATTGCTAATTATTTAGACTTGTATGGGCATTCTATGATTACTCACACTTGATCCCCCCCATCCTGACTATTCAGTGAGTTTAGTATCAGACTTTCTCACCTCACTGCCTACCTTCTGTTCACCATTTATGCAGATGTGACAGTACCAGGCTCAAGACACATCCCTGCTGATGCACTCCACTGTAAGAACTGCCCAAGCAGTTCCTAGACCTTATATCTTATTCAACTAGTCATGTATGTAATAGGAGAGAGGAAGTCTAGTGATGGAGTGATCAGCATTATTTGTATCAGAAGGTGAGAAAAACTACATTGAAAGGCAATCAAAGATTGTAAGTGTATGAAGTGAACAAATATAGTTGCTTATAGAACCATTTTGCCTGTGCTCTTGGAAGTGAAAGATGTTTTGAGGACTCACACAGATAGTTGATTTAAATGACGCACAAACTGCATGTGCAATTATTCAAATACATTTAAAATATGAACATCACAAATGACAACACAAATTACAGCA
Source organism: Empidonax traillii (assembly GCF_003031625.1). Lineage (NCBI taxonomy): Eukaryota > Metazoa > Chordata > Aves > Passeriformes > Tyrannidae > Empidonax > Empidonax traillii. The sequence continues at coordinate 417,683 of NW_020955363.1, read as the reverse complement.
CAATATGGCATTTTAAAAATATTTCAAGTGCAGAGAAAAACAAGACCACACTGCATTTCACTGGTTGGCCTCCAACGAGTAGGATGTTTTGCAAATGAACATTGCAGAGAACTGTGCTTTTTTTAAGACTTAGCTTCATGCAACACAGAACTCTAAAGAGAGCCTCAGGATGGAGCTTTTAACCCTTCATAACAAAATATACTTTTTAACCTTTCTTACATTTTCCCCTGAAAGTTTTCCTAAAGTGAAAAAATCAATCCAAAATTCACTAAATGCTATCAACTTTTCCCGTAACCTTAGAATAAAAAATTGAAATAGAAACAATGCAAAAATTAAATGACTTGAATAATTTTAATTATAAATCGTAAGTGCTAATATATCCAATGTATGTATTTCTAAAGATAATTCCTGCTCTTCTGACTCCTTGTACTGCCCACAGTGACGTTCACTTTTATTTGACAGCAAGACAATTCTCTGTCCCAACCCCCCTGAGCTTTAATCTTCTGCAAAGCACTTCCAAAAGAAGTAAACAGAATATTTTTCAGGATGCTTAAGACTTGGCATGCTAAAAGATAGGTGTTGTGTCATTAGCTATAGTCCCTAAGAGGATCAGAAGAATTCCTAGCAGACCTGTAAGGCCTAGCAGACCTAGCAGGCCCAACGTCAGCAAATGCCAACTTCTAAACAGGGAATCAAACAAGTATTTTAATTCTTTTTAAGCTTCTTCATGTTAACTTTCTCACTCTTCCTCCAGCTTTTGTTTTTCCTCTCATCTCTTTCTTGCAGGTAAAGAAATGGTGGCCCTCCAGACACTCCCAAGATCAAAGGGGCATAAGAAGATATGCCAGAGCAAGGATGCCTTTAACCTGCATGTCTGTGTTATTTGTAAGAGCAGCAGAATTAGGCCCTTAAAATACAGCAGATATGAATATAAAATATCATTTTTGAGCCCCCAGACCACACTGAAAACCAAAGCCATTACAGCCACGGAAAGAATGATGAGGGCTTTTTCTATTTCCCAGAAAAAAGTTTTCTTCTCATGTTCCCATGCAACAAATAAGTCACTTGACATAAAAGGCAGAGTGAGCAATTCATGTGTGGGCACCCAGAGAAAAACCACCTAGGTTATAAGCTCTCAATTTAGAAAGCTTTCATCATACTCTTTGAAATGAGAGAGACTTACTAAATCTCATCAATTTTAGCTTTAAAAAGAAAAACATTTCCCTTCCCTCCTGATTAACAACATTTTATTTCGGACATGGTACTGGCTTTCTGGCCTTCATGATTACATCTCATGAACTCTCTCACCAAACAGGACCTAGTAAAGCATTCATATGACAAATTGCAGAAGTTAGATGTTTGGGAACCAGGAGACAAACACTGTAAGCAGCAAGACTAATTTGGTCAAAATTATTTAGTCAAAATAAGTATCAAATGAAATTATGAAATCTCACAAATACTAAGCTCGCTCCAATTCATTCTGAATAAGCATATTTTTATAGAGATTTTGGAAACACAAGTACCTCAGCACAAAAAGGAAAACATCTTTTGCTTTACTAGAACATCATATATTCCCATTTTAGAATATTTGCAAAAATGGTAACTAAGCATGAACAAATGTTTAAAACATTCACAGAGACAACTGACTCGGGACAAAACCAGCCAGATATCAGCAGAAGGACACTTCTCATTAAACAGTTGTTTCATCCCTAAGCTCTGAGGCCACCCTCCAGGGAAACCTACACAGCACTTCTCAAATACGAGCTTTGGAATAGAAGATGCAGTTTTACAAGCAACTAAACTGATGTAACAGCAAAAATTCATAACTCTGCTAGATACCAAATACATTCAACGGGTCAGAAAATAAAATCTATGAGGCTCAGTGTGATCTCTCCCCTCCACAGCCAACTCCTCACCTTCCACCAGCCATAAACTGCCTGTCTCTTACCCTCAGGAGGCAACTGCTTTCTCAGCTCTTCCCTCCACCAAGAACACCCTGTCTCTCTCCTACCGCTTCCCTTCCCAGAAGCCACCTTTTGTTTCCGAGATGGTAAAACCGATCTGTATTTAATTGAACTCTGAGCAATGGTCTTCACCTTCTATCCAGCTTTGAATACTGAAGTTCTGATTTCAGACCTTAACAAAGGCATTTGTGATCAAGACCTTGACACTTCTCAGCTGTGTCACCCCACAGCCTCCAGCTACTGATCTCTACCATGTTCTTGCATCAGATACATCCCCACTATCATTGTTCAGAGTAACTGTGCACAAAAAGAAAATAGGAGTAATGAGCCCATAAAAGAAGTTTTAGAAGAGGTAATTTCAACAGTCAGGAAAGAAAGATCAATAGGTAAGTATGTGTGAGCAAGGAGGGTACCTACTTGTTCAAGCAAGGACACCATCCCATGCTTAAATTCAAACTCCATTTAGTGACTCAATGTGCAGTTCAAATGAAGTTTTCAAAGGTACCTTTCAAAGAGTAGCACTGGGGTTTCTAACCTATTTAACAGAAAATCTTTTTTAAATAATGATGAGTAAATACATTAAAGCAAACTTTTATCTATACCTAGACCTCTTCCACTTTGTCTCCATAAATCTCTTCTTTCTACATTTTACAAAAATCAAAGTATATTTAATAAGGAAACCACAAAATTCAGTCCCAAACTGCAAACTCCAGCTATGTAATCTGTATTTGAAGCCATGAGCATGAAGAACAAAAGTGTCCACCTGCAGAAACTACTATCAGCCTTCCAGATTCTCAAATATTAAAGTATCACGGTCTACACTCAAAGCAGAAGGAAAAATTTATAGAGGCATTACAAAAAGTTAGATTACTCAAATGCAATTCTCCAGAAACTGACTGTTGATTACAGCATCAACAGGCCTTAAATATTTCTATATTTACATCTAAATACTGTTTCAATACATTTCATGTGCCTCGATGTAGTATAGTCTGAGGTCTACAGTACCACGTTTTGGCTATAAACAGTGAGCATAAAATTGATTGTTAAAATTAGTAGTAAGTGACAAGTTCTAATATGCCTATAAATACATATGCGTCATAAAATCATTATAAATATATTCAAAACACTGATTTAACACATGTATTCATAAACATAAAAAAAATAAATTGCAACTTCCATCTTTTAAAGCATTCCACTTAAACATGGAGGCTTTTTTCAAAATAGTCTACCAATTAATAGTTTAATTCAGGATTTTATACTCACTGGGAAAGGACAGCTAAATGCTAAGTGCTTTCACTTCCAACAGACTCTTTAGTTTGTGTGTTATAAATGACTTTATCACAAGGCTGTGAAGCAGTTTCCACGTAAAGTTATTAGTGGTACTTTTATAGTGACACAAATCATTTAAGATTCAAGTTGAAAAGAACTTTAGCATTTCCTAAACTAACATTACCTGAGGAGTTATGTTTTAAGGGAAAACATCAGGACTTCTCAAAAAAAAAAAAAAAAAAAACAAAACAACAAACCACAACTGTAGAAAAAACAAACAAACCCAACCCCACCCACCAAAACCCAAAAACTTAACACCTTAGTGAAAGTAAACTAAATTTCAAAAAAATTATACATAGTAAAAAGAAAATTTTCCAGAAAATTCAGTAGATCACAACTAAGAGTTTTCCACACTGTGGTGGTTTTAATCTAGGCCTTCCCTGGTTACCAGTTTGTAACCAAGGAAGGGGCAGTATTCCCAGTATTCCATACAATTTTTACGTAAATTGTGGTATAAATAAGAGGGGAGGAGTGGCCTTTGCTCTCTTCTCTTCTGCCGAAGTTCGGAAACAGTGGGTCCCTGCATTAGTCTCGCTTATCTAAGGCTGAGGCCTGCAGCATCCACTGACCTGCCACGTGGAGGCTTGGGGAGTGCTGGCCGTGTGTGTGTCAATCTTGTTTTTTTTCTAAGGGACGTAGTGAAATTTAATAGTTATTTTACTAATTCTCAGGTTTAATTACGTATATCTGCTCGGTGTCCTTTTTTGTTCCCTTTTATTCCTTTTCCCCTTTCCCTATCCCTTCAGGAGGTATTTGGATTCCCTTTTACTGTGTACATAACATCTTAACTATAATATACATAAAAAATATATAATTTTTTATATAACTAACTTGATTTTCGAGTTCTTCAATTTACATAATTTTTTTCCTTTACCCTGGTGAAAGTAAAAAAAGGAAAGAGAAAGACTACTACTAGAAAGTTGGACATTTGGCAAAGAGTCAAGTCCGAACCATCACACACACCTTCCACTAGAAATGAATCAACTTGTTTCCAGGCTAGTGCTCTGAAACCAAAGTTCCCTTTCATAGGTTCAGAGGTTGCATTAAAGGTTATTAGAACTTAGAAAAGCATTTACACAAGAGGAAGAAAAAGAAGATACATGTTGATACCTGTGCACAAGAAGCAGATGTTGGACAACTGACTGGTTATTTTCACTTTAAACATTAAAAGGTAAATTTAGATAAGTCCATCCACCATGTGAGCGAAAACAGAGCATCAACCTTTTCTCTAATCTGTTTTCATCAGTCTGTCAACTGTTTTCATTTAAGAACGTTCAGTAAAAGTGGTCTATAAACAGAGATGGAAAAGCTTTCCCAGGAAGGTAAATGGAAGGAACAATATGGAAAGAAGTCACTGAGGTAAAATTTAACACTAGACTCAAGACAAAGAAGTGCTTGTTCTTTGGAAGTACTCATGGCTGTTTAGAAACTTACACTAAAAAACAACAAACAAACAAACAAACAAAAAAAAAACAACAAACACAAACAAAAAACCACACCACAAACAACCACCAACCAAAAAAAACACACATTAACATACATAACTGTTTTCTTTAACTTCCACCACAGAAAGTTGAGAAAAAGAAAAGTAAGGCTATTTCACAGACTACTTCTAATGAAACAAATGTCAGACTTTTTCATCACCAAGATAATTGTCTCAATTTGCTTCAGAATTTATTCCAATAGTCTACCTGTTATACCAAAAATGCTGCACAGTAAAGAAACCAGGCAAGAATAGAAATATTTTGAAACCTTTGTTGTTTTCCAGGGAAAGAATATTGCTTATCACTTCAGTTACATCAGTATGTTAACAAGAATTCAAACTGTTAATTTCCTAATCCGATTACTTTGACAGAGAAAGAACAACATTTACATCACAACAGAACTCAGAAAACTCAAATTGAAAAATGCCTAAATAATTAAACCAACTACACAATAACTACTGCATCTGAGCAAAGGCCCACACAGCACAGTATGGATCTATGATGGCAAACAAAGGCAAATAAACAGGGAATTCTTTAAAAACAGGGCAAGCTCATCATCATGCTTCTCTAAAATACCTCCAAGCTTCTTCTAGCCTTGTTAAGGGACTTTTCTGAACAAATGGGCATCTGGGTTTAATGAATTTGTATTGATTCCTTCATCATTTTGTATTTGCCAATACATTCACTTCTTCTAAATTTTCTTTTTTTTATAAATTCCTTATTTTTTTTTCTGCCACTCCCTTGGCTTTTATTTTAAATAACCTTCTACAAAAGCCATTCTTCTAGTTTGCTGTACTGCCATGACAATCATAAAGCAAAAATAAAATCCCCGGTGAAACTGTATTTGAAAACAGTTGTAAATGAGCAGAAAGCATACAACATGGATAAATTTATTGCAAGCAGAAGACTATATGGATCATTGCAGAGTTCCTACAAAACTACATATATTCCTTTCATTTTTCCCTCAGAAAACTTGAGTTGGGCAACAAAACACAAATCAAACTAATGCAAGAATCCTATCTTAAACTTTAGGAAATATTTTTAACCTGTGGCACATTGGCTAAGTAGTGCCATGCAACCTTGTTTGGAGAGACCAATTTCAGCAGTCAGCAGATCATCCCCAAGGAAAACTTTCTGTACAATGTCCTGATATTCTGTCTCGGAAGTCTGTGCATTGAATAGGCCAAGGAAGAAGTCACAGTTTGCTGGCAGAACTACACATAAACAAGCACTGACTGTAAAATTTATTACATGTATATAATATATTATACAATGTATATATTATATATTATATATTCTATTACTAGGTTAAACTTATCTCAACCCAAATGTGTCTTGTGACTAATCCCAAGTACATTTGTTTCCTGGGAAAAATAAACAAAGGAACATTTTTAATATTATATCGTTCACCTTTTTTTTTTTTTTAGGTTGTTGGTTCACATCGCACTTGAAGGTCTCTTAGTAAAATATTCCAAAATCTCACTGGCAACGAACAGCAATTTTACTGCATGTTCCCTGAGCAACCAAATGATGAATAGCCTTTAGCTTGCCCTTCTGTATTTTCCTTCTTCTTCAGTCATAAAAAGACATCTTCAAGTTTCTGAAACAACTATGTCAAATACTGAACTACAGATTACCATAATTAGGTTTCCCAGAGATTTCTCAGAATAAAATTAAAATGCATTCATGACTATTATTAAAAGAAAGGTGCAGTCAAGAGCACTGGATTAAAAATTACAAAGCTGTAAAGTGTTCTGGAAATGTCAATGGTTGTTGCAACGTAACAGCATAAAAACACCTTTACAGAGCCAAGTTTAACCTTCATCTGGGCTACACATTCTTACTTGAAGCTGTAGCTACAGGTCTCAAAAAGTAGAGGAAAAAAAACCTGATTCCTAGATGTCATCATTTATCACTGCACTCAAACAGCAAATAGCAATCCTTCCAGTGTACATTTTAATTGTCTAAGTGCAATTTCAGCCACAGTATCCCCCCAAAAAACCCTAACACACCACTCAACCCAAAAAAAGCCACACACAACCCCTTTTTTCTTTATAGATATCAAAACATGCAAAATCCTGTTTGGAAATCTGTTTCCATCTATGTATAGCTTTCAACTGGATGCAAACACAAAACACTACAACTACACATGCAAAGTATCCACCTGCAAATAGAAGCACATACAATGCTAACACAGTGTTACACATTCAATCCTGCGTGCTTTTAGTTAGAGTTCTCCTTGACCATGCTGCCAAATCCTTCCAGAAACGCTTTCAAGAGCAGTTCACGTACAAAGTAGAGACACTTAGCGAGCAGCAAAGTGAAGAGCTCTCAATGTAAAATCAACACAATGCTATTTCTCATGCTTCCACTTACTAGTTTCATTTTTCATCTAGAGCGAAATAGAAAAAATGTTTCCCCAAAAAAATTTTACAAACATTTATCTCATTTAACAACCTCATCACTGCTCTGGCATTTAGCCACCCTCAAAAAGCCATTTATTGCTTCCCATCTCATGGAACTGCTGTGCCTTAAACATTGAGTGAAGTATTAGATATTCCCCAGGAAACTGATCAAAATGACACAACATAAAGGGCAAGCAGCAATCTAGGGTATAATAAAACAACAGCACATTAAAGAATTAGTACAATATTTATACTCAAGTTGCACAGAAGCCCTGTGAAGCTACTTACAACATTGACTTCCCACTACATCTATGACATTACTATTGATTTAAATGTCAAAGCAGCTAACAATGACTTTTCACAGTGTTGCAGAAGGTGCATGTTTATCATACTAAGATGCTGTAATCAGATCTGATAAGGTGTGAGGAGAACCCATCAGCTGAACAAGTCAAAGGTAATTCCATGAAACTACTTTGTTTTGTTGTGTCAACCCCCAGCTACACTTTAGGACATTATGAGCTTGCAGACAGCCTGGTAAAATAACATGGCTGACACAGCAACATTCCTGCACGTGCATTTTCAATTCTCTTGGGCAAACACCACTTAATCCCCACCAGCCAGAACCCAGAGATGAATGCTGTCATGTCTGTGTTGTCAGGAGATCAAAGGAATTCATTGTCCAGCTGTGGCCCTGGATTGCTACTCCGTGTGGGAATGCAAACTATTTCCTTCTCTTTTGGAATTTTAACAAAAAAAAAAAAAAAAAAAAAAAAAAAGCATATTTTGTACTTTTACAAGAACCCCTACAGATTTGTTGCAAATTCCTGTTTTGGGGAAAGGTTGTAGGTACCAGCTCTCTCTTTACTCAGTACATTAGGCCTGGAGCCCTGGGTCCCTAAGTCTTCCCAGGCCCTGGGTCCTGCCCCTCTACCACCTTCATCTTTCCAGAGTTTGGGGCAAAAGGGTGGATAAAAGCTGTGCAATATTGATTTTGTCAATTAAGTCCTCAACTGAAAAAAACTTCCTAGGAAGTACTGAACTTTGACTAAGTGGATTCTTATCCTTTTCAAATTTGATAACCACATTTGACATTTGGTGAAAATAAAAAAAAAGGAGATGTCTATAATTCCATTCAGATCCTCTCATCTCTCATAGTTTCCCTCCTGCATCAGTCTTGCTATTAGTACTTATTGCCAGTGGCAAGCAAAAGAAAAATCTGACAGCCATACGAGTCTCATCTCCTTGCACAAAATAAGTTTGGCATCGCTCTGGGTAAATCACAGCAAGACTGTCTCAACATACAAGACACATGGACAATGATCTTCATCAGAGATGTCCATGAAGAGATCAGGAGGAGGGGAAGGAAGGGACATAAAAGCAGCAAGGAGAAAGCCCAAGATGTTTTTCAAAATACAGAAAATTATTTAAAAGATCTGGCTCCAACTGTCATTTCCAGAGACAGTGAAGCACTTCTGCAGGCCTTTTTTGTTTCATTTTTCTAATATCAATACACCAAAGACATGAAACCAAAATTAAGACTTCAAGTTTTTTTAAGCTTGTAGCTATAATTACTCTGTTCTAAGGATCAAATATAAATGCAGTAATTTCTGAGGAAAAAAAAAGAATGAAATTAAGCTCATTCCACCTAATCTTTCTCACAATTGCCAGGGACATGCACAATCAGTCTTGAATTCTTTACCACAGAACTTTTCCTTTTCCTTGTGTCAAAAAATTATCTGAAGTCGTCAAGTAAAAAGAATCAGCTTTCCAGAATATCTTACCATGTCAATATATTCAAGATGAGAGCTAAGCTACCATTTAACCTCTTTTGCCGCAGCTGAACTGAAACACACGGAGCACTTCCTTAAACACAGCTAGAGTTTAATCCAGGCAATGGCTAGGAATGCTAAGCAGCTGTATCATATCAGTAAGTCCACACACATAAATAAATCTAAATTTTCAAGGCCGACTCTTTTATGCAGTTTTATCAACAGTGGTGGTATCCCAACTCCTAACCAGAAAACCACTGGATCCAGATGTGCATATAAGAAACACACACACTGCAAATGCCCCCCTCTGCCTCTCATTTTTTAATCAGTGCTTAAACTGGAAATTTGCTTTTAGGAGAAAAAGCAATGTTTTTATGCTGAAAGTTGATGCATTCTCTACATCACAACTGTTGACCTCTAACCTGAGAACACAGACACTCTAAAGTAACAAAGTAGAAATGTCTTCTACAGGAGGCAGGAATTTTCTCATTAGAATATTTCTTATATTCATTTTTTAGTTGTGGAAAATATAAATAAACTTTTCAATAGCCATATTAATGTAGAGAAGTGTCGTGTTTTTACTGGGCTCCCCAAAATTAAAATTTTCTTGAATCCATATTTTTAAAAAACATCTTTTGCTGGTATTTCCTGGCTATGCCTTAAAAATTAATATGAACTAATCACAAATTATTACATTTCTCATGCTAATTTCAAGCTTGAATACATACTGTCCAGAATTCAAGTCTATACTATGATACCACAGCCATTTAGGCAACACTATATTTTGATTTTACCTCATTATTGTTGAAATTATTTTTGATTCTGCCTTTTTTTAATGGAATACCTAAAGCATCTTTCTTTTGTTTTTTTAATTGTGGTCTTGTTATTGCAATGTGGCACCCTGAAAAAGAGTTTCACATAGTTTATTTATCTTCAGACACTCCCATCCATCATGTCTTTAGACCTTACAACATCTGTACTCTGTCAGAGACAATGGCAAAGGCCAGCCTGAGTCCAGAATGCCAATGATTTTAACAGACTCTTTGCATGATGAGATACTCCAGCCACTGGATAATCACTGGTTCATTATCTATCTCATATTTTAACTCAAGGTTGCCACAAAAGCCTAATTTTACAATTAAGTGTTTCTATAAACACAAATTGCTAGCATCAGGTAATGTGAAAGCAAAGTCATACTAAGTTATGAAGATATAGATTCAAGGTTTGGTTGTCTTCCTCAATTTAATTTCCTCTTTTTCTTTTCAATTTCTGAAAATCATACTATATCACTGAGGGAATATATTGAAATTATACTGCAATTCTCACTAAGTTAGTTTTTCCATCATGTACATTGTGGTCAGCAGAAATATAGAAGTGCTTCCACCTTCACTTAAGGGACTGGATGGTAATGCAGAGGTCTGAGGATACACAGGCACATAAGGTACAGTTAAGGGACCAAGAAGTCTTGCAGAGATTTGCAGCTCTTACTACAATTTCATTTTCTGTGAAGAGATGCATGTAAAGACCACAAGGAAAAGAAATACAAGAGAAGAGGATGAGCCTGTTATATGACCAGTTCTCCTCAACACTTCCCACTAGCAGGGTGGCTGTGGCATCCTCCTCTTCCTGGGCTCCCACCAAACACAGCTCACTCATAGTCCCAGAAAGCAGCAGAAACCCTGGTGGTTGACACAGTCCCCAGAAACTGCTGCCACTTTAACAACCTAGCTTAGCATCAATTCCACTTGCATTTGAACCTGACAACATCCAGTGCAGCAAGCTGTAAAAACACCCCCAAACCCCCCACACTAATTTACACAATATTTCATTTGGGCTCCTTTTATTAGGCACAGATAACAGTTACATAACTACTTGTGCCACTTGGCCTTGATGTAAAGTGTTTAATGTAAAACTTATATCTTAGCATCTTGCCATTTGTGAAGGCAACAAAATTAGTTAAGCTTAATAACTCAAAGTACAGTAGATGTTGTGAAATGTGATTTCTATAACAAGTCTAGCATTAAAATACACACCCACATTTTACATTTAAAATGAAAACTTATCTTAGGCAAGTATAAGAAAGTGAAGGCTGGAGATGGGTGTTTTACCTCTGAGATGCTTAAGGAGACTTTTGTTTCTAAATGATGAATAATGCAGGCAACAGACTCTTTGGATGCAGCCAAAGAACCTCTCATGACAGGCAACCAGAATATAAATTGCAAGAGAAACTGCAAAAACCTCAGCAGCTTCACAGTGTGGTGCTAAAGCATCACAACCACGTAACAGTACCAAGGAGAACACCCTGCCTGCACCTCAGAGAGCAGCAGAAGTAACAGTAGAGCCATCCTGCTGAACACATTCTATGCCTTGCACACCCTGTGCTCAGTAGAAAGCACAGTCTGAAGTAGCAGTGTCTGAACAGTGACACTGGAGAACAGTCAGAGGTGATCTGATAAGAGGGCATGGGTAAGGTCAAGCACAAACAGTCCCACAGGAGGTGCACTTATGGGCATGTCCTAACACAGATGAAAGTGCATATGCTCCAGATTCTCAGCTGAAGTCATTCTATGTGAGAAGGAACACACTCCCTCCTGCACCTGCTAGTGACTTTGTGGTTAATCAGAGCCACAGTAAGTATAGGGTGTCCCTACAACCTTGTGCATCATCAGCACAAGTAACAAGGCAGCAAACACTAGCAAAGGGCAGGATCTATGTTAACAGCACCACTTTCCAAGGAAAAAGTACATGGAATCACACCCTTACTGGAAGATGAGGGCAGAAAAGACAGAGACAAATGGCTTTAGCACTTTTCTGACTTAGGGTCTTCTTTCTTATAAAGCTCCGGAGCAGCACAGCAGCATTACAGAGCTGGATCCAACAGGAAGAGTTACCGGCGACCATTGCAATTACTATCCAGCACACCAGCACAAAAAGCCCACAATTTAAACAGCCTGTGTATTTTAAGTTCCCCAGGTTTCCAGTACAGAGACAGAACCTTGCACTATGCCTGAAGACAGTCTGTCATGCGCCAGCAACTGCAGGCAGCTGTGCTGGGCTCCTTCCAGCTGCTCTCCCGGCTCTGCACAAATTGCTGATAAACCTTCCTGAGAGCAGTGCCAAGCACTACTTGAACTTCAAGAGGCCATTCATTACCAATTCTTTGGGTGCACCAGAATTTCAGCCTTAAATGAAGCCAAGCGGACCTATATAAGCCCGTCACTTGGACGTAATGGCTGTAAGTTACTTGATACATGGTTATAATTACAATGTCTTCATTCTGCCGGGAAAAAACGGTGTGTTTCACAGAGTAATTGCACTGTGAAATCACCTCTCTTCAGTACATAAACTGAAACTAACTGTGCTTGAACCACAAGACTTCAGTTGCTGAAATCATTATCACTGTCATGGCTATAACATGTAAACCTTTCTCACCAGTTTGCAAACACCATAAAAAGACAGTGTTGTCCTGAAAGATTATTTATGATAGGTAACACTACAGTACAAGAAGGTGATAAGGAAACAGAACAACAATTGTGTATCAACATCCCCTCTGAGTTTTATTTATCAATAAAAAGTTGCTAGGAATAAAGTCATCTGAATCAAAGTTGAATGACAGAATTGCTGCTGTAAAGCAATTATCAAAGACCAACTATGTAAAACTTGTGAGAAGGTAAGTAAAAGGTCCCATTAGGCATTTCTACTCTGGGCTAAACAACTTGATGTGGCTTGCTAAGTATAAAGTTCTGTCATATTGAGATCCTGCTGCTTCTACATCACTGGATACAAATTTCCTGTTAAGCCTTTAGGCTCCCTCCATTCTAAGTATTAGTTTTAACCCAGTTCTGGCCTCATAAAACACAAATCCCCAAACACCCTCTTCCACGGAAAAAAAAGACTAAGTTCTCACACAGAAGATCAACAAATAAGCTCACTCTCATCTTCAGATTAGTGAGAAATCAGACAAGCTATATTCTAACACCACATGATGACTGAACATTCTAGGAAAAGTCTCTTATTCCCACCACTCCTCCTTCATGTTGGGCAAATGGGCTTCGGCAGGAAGAAAAGGCCAACATCCAACCTGTAGGAGATGTTTCCTTCCTGCAGAAACAGTTCAGAACATACTCAGGAGCAGCAGCTCTCAAGGACTTGGGGGTTAAATTTGGGCCCTGCCCAGATCAGCCCATTACCAAGTCCATCAGTTTGGCTGCAGTTATGAAGTTTCAAATGTGTTATTTCTCATGAAAACTATCGTACAGGGAAATATTATTATTATTATTATTATTATTATTATTATTATTATTATTGAAGGCCATGATTTCTACGAAGATGGATCACATATGACGAAATAAGAAAACTGCTTTGGTCTGTATAGTATGTTACGCTTGGAGAAAACTTGTCCTATTAAAACAGGGAAGATGCAAAAAGAGAAGTCAAGATACTGTACATCGAGTTCTGTGATGTTTGAACATTTACACAAACACACACTTTGCAATAATACAATACTTACTATAGATTTGTTTCTAGGATTATTGGGTGACTATTTAAAAGCCATTAAATTTTCTACCAAGTAATTTTTGCTTATGTTTTATTACCTATTTTATCACAACACCAAAAGCACCAATTACATAACTCTTCCAGAGCCAAAACTCCAGCTTATACCTGCAAGGGTGCCAAAACTCGCAGCTTCAAACTCCCAAACCACACCCAACTCAAAAAACCCACTAAGCACACAACACATACAAATTTAAAAAAGGAAAAAAAAAACACAGTTAAATTGTGTTCAAGACCACTAAAAGCAAGTCCAGTTACTCTATTATGCCATCTAATATCTAGTACTTGATGTATTTTCAAATTCTCGTTTTTCAAGGCCAGGTTGGATGGGGTTCTGTGCAGCCTGGCCTAGGGGAAGGTGTCCCTGCCCATGGCAGAGGCATTGGAATTAGATGAGCTCGAAGGTCGCTTCCAACCCAAACCACTCTATGGCTTTTATGATTTTATCTCTTTAAAGCTCTCACTGCTAAACTTCTAAAAGAAACCCTAACATGACTTACAGCCTCTTGAACCAGGGATGCCAGAGATTTTTTAGGAATGAGGGATTTTGGAGCAGCCTGCCACAAAATCCAACAAATTTAGTCTCATTACCATCCACAGGTGGGTGTATCACAGTATCTAGTTTTCCTGTCCTCCCAAATAGTAGTCTTCTCCCCCTGTACTTCTAACCTTCCCTGCCACACACTTCTTACGATCATTATGGTATTTGCTCTGTGAGACTCCCCATCAGCAGCAGCAAGATTTAGCCTGAAGACAACTAATCCAGTCATGTATTTCTCTGCTAGCTTAGAGAACTGAATCAATTCCAGGACCATCAGGAGAACCACAGTGGCGGACACAGAACCACACTACTGGGACCAGGGCAGAATCCAAGGAGCGTGATGACTTAATTTTCCTTAAACAGCAACGTAGTGTCAAACTGCTCACTACACTGCATTGCTTCATCCGTGGATTTAAACCAATAGTTAATGATAAATCAGTTTTATTTCAATGTTAGCGTACGGTTAGGAAAAAAAAGTATTCATATTCTCTGTTAATATGTTAATGCTTTTCTCACACCTCTTAGAAATGTCTATTTTTTGAAGTGAAAACACTAGTTCAAAAACATATTTTTCAGCAAAGAATAAACAAGAAATTAATTCCTTAATGAAAAGGATTGCACAGACACAAAGCATACAGGATGCTCAATTTAGGCCACATCAGAACTTTAATTTTCATTTCCTGGCTTCTTTCCTATTAAAATTTCAATTTGGCATTCCAGTTAAATGTGTCCTTTCAACTTAGATATGATAGGCTTTAAAGCTATGCATTTCAAGTTCAGTAAAGATCAAAATATTCTATTAAAAGACCATCATCAATTAACTGATGTCCTTGAAGTAGGTCAAGCAAACTTTTCCAGGCAAATAACATTTAAAAAAAAAAAAAAATTGCACCAAGTAAACAAAACAGAAGCCCAAGAACAGACAAAACTCCTTGTCCAACACGTTGTATTCCCTGCTGGAATTATCACCACCTCTATTCCACCACAGCTGCCAGCAGTTTCTGAATACACAATGCAGTCACAGCTGCTTCAGTGACATTGGACCCTGCGAAAAAAAAGTACTTCTTAATCCCGGTGGCTGTGAGATGTTGTTGTAAATCCAAAGAACATCTGCCTCACCACTAGCTGAACAGATATACAGTTTAATTTTGGTGCAAGGTAATGTGAGCTTGCAATCTGCTTTTGGCTTCACCTGTTTTTCATCAGGAAATAATCACCATATTAACATTAGGAACTGCCAAAACATTTGCATAAAACAACAATTAACTTCAAGAGAACACACATGCCAGTGCTAAACTTGACGATCACATGGTTCCATTATGTTGCAGTGCTAAGACTGTGATTGAGAGATGAAAAAAAGAAAGGCAGGTATGATTAAAGATAAAAGATCACAGGGCATTCTTAGCAGTAGAACTAAATCCCAGATAGTACATTCAATTGCCACCTACTGTGGTGAAGCACTTAAATTTTTATAATAATTTAAGATAATTTTCTGTGCGATATTTGGAATGACAGCTCTCCAGATCCTCCATGACAAACTGCACTTTGCTTCTGTTTAGAAATTCCTCACAATATAGAAGCAAAGTTCTGTAATTCTTATAGAAAGAGCCATAATACACCTTTAGATATTAGAATAAAACCAGCACTTTCAAATGAAAAAAAAAAAAAAAACCACCACAACTCTTTGAATGGTGTAATCAATAGAAAGCATTCAAATCCTAGCTCAGTCCTGAAAGTAACTATAACCTCATTTCAGTTTCTAGATTGCCCTCTGGAGCTGTGCCCATGCTACTGATGATGTCCAAAAATGAAGAAGCAGCTTAAAATAGTAGAAGTGCAGCAAACAGAAACCAGAGTCCTTACTCAAACCAGTATAGGAAGAATTCAGGTCATCTTGTTATTTCATAAGGACAAAATTATATCAAGATTATGAACAACTTTTACTAGAGTCTAAGAAGGTGTCTAGTAAATGCTCTGAGCAAACTACTTAAGCAACCAGGCTCTCTCTGCTTCAGACAACCAGTTTGAGATGCTGCCTAATTATCACAATACCTTGAGGTTTTCTTCTTAAATACTTGACAATTTCTGCTCTTGACTCAGCAGTATATAATCAGCAGGCAATATAATCAGCACTGCTCAGTTGGGTTAAGTGCCCAGTGACAGCAGTGTTTCAGAACTGCTGAAAAGATGCTCCAGACCTCATTCAAACAACTTACCACTGGATGTGAAATCACAGCCACGTGTTCAGCTGTGAGGGCAGCAGAACCCAGCTCTGTCTCAGGGAGCAAGAGGTCTACAAACATTTTTAACCAAGTCACTTTTCACATGCTATGTCCCACCTAACAAGCACACTGCTATAATGCTACAAAGACATAATACCAACCAGCTGCAGGCTCATTGTGCACCTTGTGTCTTAGAGGAATCAACTTCCATAAAGCCATCAAATCAGACACTATTAGGTTTCAGTCATAAAGACTTGCTGTACTACCAGTCTTCCTTCCAACTAGCTCGCAGATGTCACAGATCTGCATTCCTTAAGTATCCTGAAAATCTCTAATTTTTCCATCTAGACTAACACCTGTCTCCCCCTCAGGAAGCTTTCTCTGCAATATTAAATAGTTTCACTGTTATCTAAGGATGAGAGGAATGAAAAGAAGTCCTTTCGCTTGCTCAAAATCTTGGACCTGAATCACTGCCACTGCTATAGAGGGATCCAAGTGATATCCCACAGTAGGCCTGAAGAGAAGCCCTCCTTCTAAAGCGACTTGGACCAATAAAAAATTAACATCTACAAGATGCCTTTGAAACACTTGAAAACCACAGGGGCTAAAATCAGCAGATTCCCACTACCAATATCTCCATTCTATGAACACTCAACTGATACCAGCTTCTAGAGGTGTCATTCATCTCTTTTAAGCTCACTTGTGTTCCAAGCTGTTGGTCTGGGTTTTTTTTTTTACTATAGTCTCTAAAACTTTCCTACATTTCTAAAGACAAAAAAAAAATTACTCAAGTACAAACTCCCAAAAGTTAAGCAGACTTTTATTGAATAAACCTGTAAGCTCTTAGGGAAAAAAAAAAATAAACAAAACTCAAACAGGAAAAAAAAAAAAAAACAACCCCACAGATTCTGACAAACCATTTTCCATTAATTCATTAGTTAAGGTTTAACAGCATATCCTTTAATTTCCTTTACCAAATTCTGTCAGGTTAGTCCTTTAAAAAAATGTCATAGAAATAACATTTCCAAGAAATAACAATTCCAAGTAAAACAGGTACAGTAATTATACCTGCACTGTCTCCTGTCACATTCTAATCAGCCTTATCAGCCCTACAATACTTCACATTTCAGAAAGGCGTATACTCCATAAACACACACCAAAATTATACAGCTAGTCTGCAGAAACATAGATCTGGTTCTTTCAACTTTTAATTATTATTTTGATAGGTTCACAAGAGGGGAAAAAAAGTCCACATATAACTCAGGTTCGCAGCAGAAAGAATACAGAGAAACAGTATCTCTTTACAATTCAAAAAACAGGATCTATAAAAAAAATCCAGCTGATGCTTTTGAAAGAAGAATTAACTTTTTTTCAATATTCTGATATAACTCATTTTCAGTCTAAAGCAATGAGGCCTAATCTTCCCATCAACTGGGCGGTCCTTTTCACATAAGAGGAGAAAGTCTCTTATGTCTCAACAAACCACTGTAGATTTCATACTGAGGTTTAGCATGAGAATTTGATGAAATTCTTGCTAATACTGCTCACTTCAAAAACTGAATGGAGCACACCCATAAAGAGAGCACTCCAAATTACAGCATATTTGAACAATAGCAGCCAATAGTACCCCACAACAAGCACTCAGGAAAGCAAAACTCAATGAACTGCAGGTGTCTCACTAGTTCATAAACAAAGTTCAGCACCAGTGTAAATATTCTCATCCTCCTCAAGCAGGAAAACACACAAAACTAAGAACACTTCTAGTTCTGAATGAGAAGTGTGTGCCGGATGGTTCATCTTAACTTCTGATAAGCAAACAGGAAAAAAAAGAAGAAAAAACACTGCTGCTTTTCTTTCTGACACTTGATCTCAGTCTTTCAAATGACTGAAACCAATACTTGTGTGAACTAGAACAAAAAATAGTCTATGAGTTTAATAAAAAGAGAAAATCCTTCCCCAGTTTCACCATGACCTCAGCCAACACGAAGCATATGGAATCTGATGGTAATGCTACTAGCAAAGTACCGTGGAAAAACGGGCCTGAAAACACGAGGAAAACTATGACCTACTTTCATATATAAGTATCTAATGTTTCCCAAAGTCCCAGCTTAACAACTCAATAAGATACTTTTGTGCTCAGTACAGTATCAAATGAGAGGCTTCTCTAAAGTATATCCTATAATCTTGAGCAAAACATGTGAAGCCAGCCAATCTGGTTTCTATCTTCTGGGAATCATAAGGTTTTTTTAAATAAATGTGAAATTCTGGGGGGAGGGGGGAAAAAAAATATGGTTGAATTCTGCATTTCAAGTTTAACAGATGTTAGTCCTAAAATAAACTGGCTGTGAACATACACATTTAGATACTCAATCCTAAGGTCTGCTCCACCTAACAGTCTTTCAGGAAGGTTTAGCCTGTTTGGTTCAGCATTGTGTGTTACTACACACCACCTTCCAAGACAGGATTTCAGGTTTTCCTCTTCAGAGACATCACTGATGAAAAGTAGTCAGGACTCAAACAACTGAAGTTTTAAGTTCAATATAAGGCAATTGTTGAGTGTATCCATTTATTTAGAATACGAAGAAGTTAGCCTTGTATCTTACCACTAATAGATTCAATTCATACTACCTTACCTCTCGTGGCTTTTTTTTTCTTTTGCTGCCAGCTTCATCAGATAAGATGCTGTTTATATTTCTTGGGCATCGTAACCTGAAATCCACTATCTCCCATCTGCAAAAACTGGTATGAAAGACTATTCACCCATTTCTGTAAACTACTTCCAGATCCTTCTTCAAATGAAAATGCTATGAAAGAACTTAGTAGTACTTTTTATGTTTGGGGACGGTTGCAGAATAACCGCTCAGGTAGTTTTACGTAACATAATACAGAGAGTTTTCTGTGATGCATAGACAAATCTTCTCATCTGGCAAGAGAATGTGACAAATAACCGTACACACATTAAAATAATACCAAGAGTTTTAAGAAATGGATAATCTCTAGGAAGACTTATAACTCAGAGAAGCTGTACTGATCTAGGACAATACTCAACTGCAGCTATAGATTAACATATTAAATATTAAAGATTTAATCCAAAAAATAACTAGCAAATCCATTCTTAAAGCACATAAAAATCATGCATTCCTCACGCAAGCAAGTATTAATATATCCTACCAATTAATTGACATTCAACTTGAACAGGAAAACAACTGAAACACACATTATAAATGCTGTTGTAGAGCTTTTTCCTGAATGCACACATGAAGCAGGTGAACTGTGAAACTATCTTGTTCCTTATCTCAAAACCAACCAAAAAAACCCACAAGAAAGTAAACCCCAAACCACTGTGATGTTGTTTTGTTATTAAAAATTGTCCTTTTCTAAACCATCAAACACAGAAGTTCTGGACACCATGCACATGAAGTCCCCAAAGAGTCAAACACTAAAAACTTGACCTAATTCTTCCACTAACCTGCTGTGACACAGTGGCTACCAAGCTCCCTACATAGTTTGACGAGTGTTAACCACTGCACTCTAACGAAGCAATTAAGCAGTTGTGGACGTACTGCAGGAAGATGACACCTTCCCCACCTCTGCAACCAAAAGAAACTTCAGGACTGCATTACCATCATCACCAACTTTGGGGATTTGCCACGATGAATCTCATTGTTAAGACAAGCAACTTCAATCTGAAATTTAGGCTACAAGAGAGGCACTGCTGAGCTCTGGTTCTCAGTGGAACCCTGCCCGCTGTTGCTCCCCTAGGTATGAGGCAGGAAGACTGTTCGGTTGCACAGAGGTCAGAAAAACAGGTAATCCAGTTGTAACCAAGTGGCTACATGAGTGCTAAAGCTTCATAAAGTGTTGCCAAAATTCTCTGTTGCACTTGCAGTGGTGGTTCACATGGACATCGCATTTCATCACTTTTACTGTGTCCCACCTCCTCCTCCACCCTTTATTTTCCCCTGTTTTGAACACATGGCTTGTATATTTCTTTATAATTTCAGACTAAAATCTCACCTTTACAGATCAGCTCTCCTTGGGACACAAAAATGATGACAGCACTTAGAAAGTTTTCAGCTGTGAAAAAACTGTCAGACCTTACAGAAATATTTATTGCACGCAGAGCCATAAGAGAGCTAACACAGAACACAAGTGGGAGCACTGTTGTCAACATAGGAGGCTGAGAAATAAAGTTCAGTGGAAATTAAAGAGCTAAGATGCATGAATCAGAAATAAAATGAAACCCAGCTTGAATACGTGTAAGAAAACACACCTGTGGGAATAGAGCCTCAAATATAAATGTACTTGGTAAGAACTACTGCTTAAAGATTATGAATCATGGCAAAAATTCAAATATCAGTATTAAATGCACTGCACTGTTATGGAAGCTGAATGATTTGTGTGATAGGTAAGTGAGAACATTTATCACTCTTCCGGGCTACAACAACACTGAAAGTTTCCTTTCACGCCCCTTAAAGCAATTCTCTGCCCTGGAGAAATTATTTTCAACCATTCATTAAACATTCAGTTTTATTCCTCTTACTGTTTTCCTACTATTCAACTGGATCTTTTCACTTCCTCTCCCTCTTCTCTTGGTCACAAATATACTGTTCTTTCCTTCAAAGGATACACCCTTTCTCTTAAAAGATCATCAGCCCATCAGAGCTGAGATGGGAATTGCTTTGAAAATCATCACGACACTCAATAAAACAACAATAAAGGAGAATTAAATAGAACATCCATGAACGAACTGTAGGTGATTATCCAGTGACTCACAGGAGTATAATCAGACAAAAAAGTCAAATTCAAACAATTTGAAAGAGAAGCTACAACCTTTCTGAAGTGTTTGAGTTTTATGACCAGATATATGCCTTAGGGGGAAAAAAAAATCTTATAATTATGTCAAATACTTTACATTGAGTTATTATATAAATCACATAGAAATTATCTGAAAAATACATCTAAAATATCCTTGAGATATTTTTAAACTTATTTTTCCATCCTTTTTCATATAGTCTTTTAAGTTATATTAAGAATACATTCACCACCTTATATGATGGATTTTAAGTTACTCTTTAAAGATCCTCTTTTTATTCTGAAAAATCCCTAAGTGTAAAAGATACTCAAAATGTAGTGAAATTTGGACTATATGAGCCTCCATAGTATCTATCATAGTATCATTAAACATTTATTGCCATACTAAGGAAATTTCCTTTCCTTTCCTAAAGACATAATTGAAAAATCAGTCCTAAGCTCTGTATGAGCAGCACTCCCTCTCCCCCCTTTAAAACTGGAAAATAATCAGACTCCTTGGAATATACAGCATGGAACTTTAAAAAAAAAAAAAAAAAAAAAAAAGGTAAAGTACTTGTGCCAAAATATGCTCAGCACACATATGAAAGAATCCAAATATTAAGAACAAAAAGCTAAAAGGGAAAAAATGTATGTGGCTGCAAAACTCAAGATTTGTAATTCTCTGTCATTTAAGAAAGAAAGTATTTCTGCATTCAAAGTACTACCTGGTGAAGAGGATTGTAGGATTGTTCTGTACAGTTAACTGAACAGTTCCAAAAAGCTTCAAATTCCCAGTGCCACAACACTGCTGTCACACTGTAATACAAGAGCCAATCTTGAAACAAATATGACTCAAAAGAGCATAAAACATTTGAAAACTATAAATGCTAAAGAGGTGTGACTTTAGATCAACAAGTCATCCAGAAACCTTCCTCACTTTTTTTCAGGATGGCATCATCTCACCTCTGGCCCCAGGTTTTGATTTTACTCAACTGAAATGATACCACTAAAATGCTTCAAATTATTTTGAGAAACAAACTTTATAAAAAAAAAAAAGAAAGTTCAAAATGGTCATTTCCAATCTTCTTCCCAAAAGCCTCTAACTCTGCATAATCTGCATGCTGGCATTGGCTGGACTCCCATAGAGCTCTGCTGCAGTTAACAAAAGTAGGAAAACAAACCTTCATTTTTCATCTCTTTCACGAAGGCTCCACTTAGAGAGACAAATAAAAAGGAAAGTAAAAATAGGAAAATCAGTTTAAACACTTCTGTAATGACTTATTCCAAAACATGGGTTTAGACCATGTTTGCTTGAGAATATAAACTATTTCTCTTGTACATTAAAAGCTGTATTTCTACTGCTAAAAACCCAATGATGAAATGATAAACCACATCTAGCAGGCCTAACTTGACACTGACCATGATCTTCAAAAACTCTTTAAAAAAAAAAATCCCAAGAGGGTGCATTAAGAAGCACAGAATCTTAAGGCATGCTGAGATATACAATGGTTTATTCCAGCTTTTTCAGCTGACGACTCCATACATTTTGCCACAAGCAACCATGATACAATAAGCAAACATCTGTGGTCAAACAGATCCCTTACAATTCGTCAGTGACTCAGGGATTACATTAAGAAAAAATTCAATTTCCAAGTTCAAGTTTTGGATCAAGTTACAACCCACACATTCAGTAGAATCGCTGTTACAACACAGACAGCTATTTTTCTGTAAAAATTCGTAAAGGATGGAGACAGCAAGAAATTATAATCTTATAATACCATTAGCTATTCTACACTTTTCAATACATAAAACAATTTTCTTCCTCTTATAACTTCAGTTATTGTAAAGGCATTAAGAGAGTCCCTTTTTGCCAACAAAGACTTATACCACTACTTGCATTAAAGTCACTAAGGGCTGAAACTAATTCAGTAGTTTTCCTTTTTCAAGGCTATGTAAACCACCTATCAAAATAAACTACTCCACATCAGTAAGCTGCATGTAACACATATTGCCTTATTACAGGCCAAGCAAGACCCTAGCAAGACACCAGTGTACTGCTTGCATCTTTGCAGTCACGGAATCATAGAATCAACCAGGTTGGAAAAGACTTCTGAGATCATCATGTTCA
The DNA here is from genome assembly GCF_003031625.1 of Empidonax traillii. NCBI lineage: Eukaryota > Metazoa > Chordata > Aves > Passeriformes > Tyrannidae > Empidonax > Empidonax traillii. Next base: position 394,493 of record NW_020955363.1, on the reverse strand, counting down.
ACCCTTGATCCGCTACCACCGCAGTTACTAGACCTATGGCACTCAGTACCACATCCAGTCTCATCTTAAAAACCTCCAGGGACAGAGAATCCACCACTTCCCTGGGCAGCCCATTCCAATGCCTGATTACCCTCTCTGTAAAGAATTTCTTCCTAATATCCAACCTAAACTCTCCCTGGCAGAGCTTGAGACCCTGCCCTCTTGTCTTACTCATAGTTGCCTGGGAAAAGAGACCAACCCCCACCTGGCTACAACCTCCTCTCAGGTAGTTGTAGAGAGTGATGAGGTCACCCCTGAGCCTCCTCTTCTCCAGGCTAAACAACCCCAACTCCCTCAGCCTCTCCTCATAGGGCTTGTGTTTAAATCCCTTCACCAGCCTCGTTGCTCTTCTCTGGACCCGCTCCAGCACCTCAATATCCTTCCTGAACTGAGGGGCCCAGAGCTGAACACAATACTCAAGGTGTGGCCTCACCAACGCAGAGTACAGGGGAAGGATCACTGCCCTGCTCCTGCTGCCACACTGTTCTTGATGCAGGCCAGGATGCCATTGGCCTTCTTGGCCACCTGGGCACACTGCTGGCTCATGTTCAGCCTCCTGTCGA
>NW_020955363.1:379507-393529 GCF_003031625.1 Empidonax traillii | reverse complement strand
CCACCTGGGCACACTGCTGGCTCATGTTCAGCCTCCTGTCGATCAGCACCCCCAGGTCCCTTTCTGCCTGGCTGCTCTCCAGCCACTCTGTGCCCAGCCTGTAGCGCTGCAGGGGGTTGTTGTGGCCAAAGTGCAGGACCCGGCACTTGGCCTTGTTGAACTTCATCCCATTGGAATCAGCCCATCTCTCCAGTCTGTCCAGGTCTCTCTGCAGAGCCCTCCTGCCTTCCAGCTGATCAACACTCCCCCAGCTTAGTGTCATCTGCAATGCTGAGGAAGCCAGTTGGAATCTAAGACACCTGATAATGTTGGAACCAAAGGAAGTTCATCTTGCTGCTTGGTATTTTCTACATTCAGTGTCTCATTTCTGCCCCTCTATGGTTACGAGCAGCCTGTGTAAAGCAGGTCAATGTACCTTCTGCTGCCTTTTCCAGGAAGAAGTTGAAATGTCTTGCTTTACCCACGAAGACAAAATCATTATCCAATTAAATTTTTACACAAAGCCATAAAAACCAGAAAACCTTCATTTTCCTCGTGTAGTCAAATAAAATAATACTCATCTCTAACATTAAAACTCTTCCTGAGTTTTCTTACACATCAAAAAAAGAGCGTTTCTTAAGCACCAAAAATAAGTAAAAAGAGGAAATAAAAGAATTAAGAAAGACAATTGAATTGAGACTTGGCTTAACAAGATTTCTGTCTCTGTATCAGCTAAGTCTATCTAAAAGAAAAATAGGGAGAAAGAAAGGAAATGCTTCTTATATAGATTGTCTCTGTTCTTTAGAAAGCCCTGAATTTTATTTATGGACACATCCAAACAGTAATTCCTCCAGAGGTTTAAACAGTGGTTCTGACAAGATTGACATAATTTAGACTGCCTTTGGCTATGACTTCAATCTAAATAGAATACTTCAGAAATGTGACAAGACATCACAGTACAAACCGAGACCATAATAAAGATAACTACTTCCACTGGTTGAACAGATGAATCTTGGGCAACAAAGAAGCTTTTAGTTTGGGGAGAGGGGGGTGTTACTCAGGGTTGTTGGGTTGGGTTTGTTTGTTTGTTTGTTTTAGTTTTTGGGGGTTTGGGTTTGTTGGGTTTGTTTGGGTTTTTTTTAAAGAAATGTTAACCAAGTCACTAACATGATGTTTCAAGACCAGATTTCCACAGATTTTCAGGGGTAGTTTAGTGAAAGTCTTAAATGGACCTGGAACCCTCAAGCCTCAATAAAAACAGCAGCCATATCTAAAAGGCCATCTTATTGACTTTCTTTAATAAAAAGTTTCCAGTTCTAAAATCTAAGCTTAAATACTAATAAGAGAATTTGAGCAACCCTACCTCAGCATGCAGTTTTCAGTCTCCACAGTGCCACATTTCCTGCTTGCAGTTCTAAATGGCACAAGACGGTGCAGTTTTAATTCCCACAGCCAGCAACCAAAATATTACAACACAAAGCAAGTATAAAATACAGGTAGTCATTCCTTGCTATACTTACATGTCCTCTGAGTAAACAGCAGCAATGAAGAGATGATGATTTGTAGGCTGATGGTAAAGAACCTAATTATCCGCACATGTAGAGAACTCCATCCTTTCATCTATCGTATCACTAAAAGCAGTACCACCAAAACCTTCAAAAACCACTACTATTTGATCAGTATGATCAGTTACAGTGGGTCACACATATTACAGAGAAAAGCTGTGGTACCTTGGAGGGTAATTGTTAACCTTGGCTGATTCAAAACATGTACATTCCAAGGCTCCATCTTAGCTTTAAAACCTTTCCCAGAAGCAAGAAAGTTGACCAAGAAATATCTCTATCCTGCACTTAGTGCAAACTTGCCAATTTAAAACCAAAAAAGATATGTGGTTCACCAAGGTGTATGAATATTTGTGGGGTTTGCATACTCTTAATCCAAGAAGTATAACAGTAGACTGAGCCAAGCCTCCAAATCACAAAAACACAGGGAAACACATTGAAAAATTGAAGCTTACAAGATTTTACTCGTTTTGGCACAAGTTTATGCCATACCTTCCAAAAAGGTAAGAAAAAAAAATACTACTTTCTAGCAGGCAATATTTTCATTTGAAGTTGGCCATTTATTTCCACTGTCTTGCATAAGAATACCCTACAATCCATCAGTGGACACTCAAACTAATACAGCTCTGATCTACCGGTTTTGTCTTTCTGAATAATTTCTCTTTATTGTAAAGGAACTCTCTCATTCCTCCCCACAGATAACAGTATTTTAAACCCTTTCAACAAGAGCAGTTTAACTTTGCTACTAAACAGCTGGCAGACAACAAAATGGAGCAGACAGACTGTCATATGCAGGCAACAATCACTTGAATCACCTCATTACAGGAGTTCTTAATTCACTTAATTGCAAACTCTATGGCCATTTTACCTTTATTACTTATATTATGGTCAACAAAAACACCACAACCCATCGATGAAGAGTTACTAGCAAAATTTAAAACTCCTGTAAGTTAAGCATTTCGATTTTTATACCTAAGCAAATAAATACTACAACAAGTGATTTCTTTTTCATTTAAAGATTTTAACATGACACAGTCCAAAGGACATACTACTTCAGTGTGGGAAGTTGCCAACAACGTACAGGAATCTGCAATCAAAACAGGATCTACATCTTCAGAGAAACGATTTCCAAAGCATGCAAGTACTACACATCCTGCATTTCAAAGGCCACCGTGCCACTTACACTCAACAACATCATTCAGCTTCTGCCTCTCTGGAAGTTGAAGGCAGAACACTGAGTTACTGCCAAGTGAACAGGTTATTGAACAGTATCGGCTCTTTCGAATCAGCAAGGTCCTTGTGGACCATTTCACAGCAAACCTGGTGTTGCACAGAGAGAGAAAAGACATTTATCTCACAGCCTCTGCCACTGCTTCTAATGATTTAATCTCAGACTTGATTAGCTCATGTGAAGTCTGACCTTAAGAATTGCCTGTTGACAGAGGGAAGTGGAAGAAGATCTCATCTAAACCACTGACCACAATTTCTCCCCAAGCTTCTCATTAGCTCACCATCTCTGAAAAGTCAAAGAAAATTATTGCACTAGTTATGCCTTCACTGCTGGCAGGACAAGGATTCAAGAACACATTGGGTATGTCCCACAATTCAAACTTGACGTATTTATTGTGCAGCACGGTCAAGATTTTTCTGCCCCACCATGTTCAGTTCTGGAGCGTCCTCAACATCTTCCCTTCAGCTTACTTGTGAATCCAAACAGGCTGAAACCTGGGATTTGCAGACAGACACACAGAGGGGCTAAAGGCTCTGCCAACAAAACCTGCTCAGTGTTTTTAACACTCCCCAGTCTGAAGGTGTCAGTCTTCAAAGTGAGAGCCTCAGGAGAACAGAAGGACCTGAAATGGCAGTTTTACGGCCTTTAAAATAACCTGAAAAACATTCAACCAGTAATATCCTTATAACCATTCATGAAACACGAAAAAGTACAAGCAATTTGGCATTATTCCACAACTAAATAATTTAAATTTCTTATTTCATTTGGAATATTATACTCTACTGTGTTTAATGAATGACATTTTGCAACAGCAGTGACTGCCTGTCTTTTAAAGCTCTCAGACAGCTGAAATCTTCTTTTCAGTCATCTATTTTGTAACTTTGATCTGGGGAGTAACACAATCATAACATAAACAAAGCTTTATAGACTACTAAAACATTCTTTAATAAGTCTCAGTCATCTGGTATGTGTTTTCTAAGAACGTTTGGGATTTTTTAAATAGTTTTTTTAATAATAGGAAAATTGACCTCATGGACTTCGTTTTGCTCTCTTCTGTACAGCAATCCTAATTTTCATTTCTGTTTTTTCATAATTTTCAAGTGTTGCACAAAACCGTATCACAGAAAAGCTGAAAAAGTGTCTGGCATCAGGGACAGGCAGTCACATCCAGATTCCTGCGACCAATCACTCAGATACATGGGGCAACCATATCTTTATTTAGCCAATAGAGGTTAAAAACAGAGACTGAGTTTCAGTAAGCAACTCCACCTACTAACAGACTTCAAAACTACAATGTGCTACACTGATTTAAAAACAAATAACTTTCTTTAAAATAGTAACTAAAAAAATCCCATAGTCTACTACAACAACCTAATACATTACTGGTATTGAAATCCTACTAAAAGCCTCTGAGCAAGATCAGAGGAGTTTTGATGGTTCCTGGTCTCAGTATTAAGCCCCACATACAATGTTCAAGACTCAAAACTGTTTCAAGTCTCCAACTTGGATGCATACAAGAAAACTAATATCCCAATTACAGTTTCTTCCAACAAAGCCTTGGGAGAAACTTCAACATCTCAAACTATTTTTCAGGGCTCAACCACAAATCTTCTACTTCTGTTTTTCTTGATGTTCAATAATAATAATGGCCAGTCTCTTCACGAACGAAGAACCGGGGAAGGTCTTTCCACCTTCCAGCCTGCGCATTGGATTTTTTAGGTGAGACACAGTGTGCGCGGAACTGAGCCCACCCTTTAATCCTGAGGTTCATCTGCCGGGGCCAAGCACGCTTGGACGGTGGCAGCGAGGTCCTCAGGACGTAGATGGATTGTCTTAAGGGCTAACGAGCTCCATCTGCCCGGGGAGGGGCCCCGACCGGGAATCGAACCCGGGTCTCTGCAGTGACAATGCAGTGTATTTTCCCCTGGATGTTTATGAACAATAATACTGAAAGCAGTATCTAGTCTGGTTTTTTTCAGTCCAAGATTATGAGTGGGGTATGTTAAGTGACATCTAACCAAAGACAACAGGACAGAATCACCACTTACCATACTATGATAGATAAATATATCAGAATCATAGAGTTGGAATGAACATTAAAGATCATCTACTCACAATCCCCTGTGCCACAGGCAAGGACATCTCCCACTAGACCAGGTTGCTTATCCAACCTGGCTTTGAACGGGGGGAACCACAACCTCCTTGGGCAACGTGTCCAAGTGTTTCAACACCCTCACAGTCAAGAATTTCTTTCATATATCCAAACTAAATTTCCCCTCTTTCAATTTGTATCCATTACTCCTTGTCCAATCACTACAGTTCCTGATGAAGAGTCCCTCTCCAGCTTCCCTGTAGGCCCCTTCAGATACTGGAAGGTTTTCAGAACCTTCAGGTTTCTATGAGGTCTCTTGCAACCTTCTCCAGGCTGAATTGCCTCAACTTTCTCAGCGTGTCTTCACAGCGGAGGTGCTCCAGTCCTCTTATCAACTTTGTGGCCTCCTCTGGACTTGCTACAACAACTCCTTGTCCTTCTTATGCTGAGGCCCCAGAGCTGGATGCAGTATTTCCGGTCATGTTGAGTTTTTCATCAACCATCACCTCCAAGTCGTTCTCCACAGGGCTGCTTTCAATCACCTCTCCATCAAAATCTGCAGGTGTGTCTGGGACTGCCACAAACCAGGTGTGGGATCTTGCAATTTGCTTTGTTAATATAAATATATCAGAATTTTTAAAGCTAAGGAAACAATCAAAGCTTCCTTTCTTCTGGAGTTACTCTTTTGAAGTCTCCGCTAGCAGAGGTAGAAACAAACACAGTATTTCATACACAAGGGAATCCTTTCTTCGACATGAAAGTACACAGGTAAACTAACTGAGAAATTCATCAATTCTGAAAGAAAAATCTGTGCAATTCATAATTCTTCATGTGAAAGCTGAGAACATTTCTCAGACCCAGGTAAAAAAAATGAAACAGACTTGGAATCACAAAATCATTTAGGTTGGAAAAGACCTTTAGAATCATTAAGTCCAACCATTCCCCCAGCACTGCTGAGCCCACTACTAAACCAAGCCCCCAAGTGCCACATCTTTTAAATACCTCCAGGGATGGTGACTCAACCACCTCCCTGGGCAGCCTATTTCAGTGCTGGTCAACCCTCTGAGTCAATAAATTTTTCCTGATATCCAACCTAAACCAGCCCCGGTGCAACCTGTGGCCATCTCCTCTTGCCCTGTCACTTGTTTCCTGGAAGAAGAGACTGACACTCCTGTTTCAGGTGGTTGTAGAGAGCTTACTTACTGTAATGGTTCCCTATTTTGAAGGGTTACCAAGGACAAGATGGAACACACTATTTTGGGATTTCATACAGTAAAAAAGTACTTTCATAGCCACAGAAGTTAGAAAAAATGAACCAAAGCTCATTTATTTCACTTGGATTCCCCTTAAGGCTCAGTGCTGCTGAATGCAATAAAACTACCTTTTAAATTTCCTTTCCGTACAGAGGAGAAAAATTAAAAAATCCACTAGCCTGAAGCAGGTTTTCTTCCAGCCATGACCACCATTTTCTCTTCTAGAGACAGACTTTGCTTATGAGATACCAACTCTTATAGTGCTGACAGAAGAATATTAGCCTTTTCTTCAAATTTTTGCTCTTGTATACATAACCTTGAATTTTAATGAATTACTTTGATCAAAAAAATCTATTAAGGCTTTGTTTCCATTTGGTAGTTCCAATACCAGTCTTATGTTAAATGACAGGAGTTAGTAAAATAAGTATCATATGAATTTTGATAAAGATTCTACAAGAAATTATAAATACACTGATTTAATTTACACATTATAAATACACTAAAAACAGCCCGGAGAGCTTGCACTCTTAGTACAATAGTTTGCAAAATAAAGGAGAAAAACCCTATATTCTTTTTTGCCCTGAATTTGGAGCCAGGTGCAGCTCACACCACTGTTGGACAAGTAAGTGTGAAATGCACCATTTTTTCTACTAGAATACAGTTTCCATTCTACTCAGATTATTTACTCTCTCATTTTAGCAGAGGCTGAATTAGAGGAATAGATGAAAGGGATATTTCAGGGTTTTGAGGAGGTAAAAACATCGAGTACAAAAAAGACAGTAAAAGTATTCATAATTATTGCATATATTAGTGACTTGGTTGGAACTTATCACAGAAGTTCGGCCCAGTGCCCATTTTCATTGCATTTAGAATTATTAACCTTACTTATCTGCAGAAGGAAGACAAGGGGCACAGCTCAGCTGAATGCTACAGAGGGAGGGGCAGGGGAAGGAAGGACTGCTATTAAATTTGAGCAGAAGTCTTTTCACTACAGCAGGTTTTGCTGAATTGTTATTAAAACTGAAAGAAATAGCCCTGGGATAGGCAATTCATTTCTATGTGCCAGTGCATTATTTGATTTGTATATGCAGATTTCCCAGCTATTGTCAAGGCCATTAGAAACCATCTTTCTTTGCTACAGTGTAGGTCTACTAGCATAGCAATATTCTTCTGAATGCAGACAACTAAATCATGTGGAGACCTGATTCCTAACACTAGCCATATTATTCCTATTATCAATTTACAAAGAAAATGTGTCTTTTTGTATCCTAGCTAAATCTGTAACTACCAGGATCGGTATGTTATGCTCTCCATTTCTTTTTTAAATTTATCCATCCATTCTTCACCTGCAAAGCCCACAGATATAATTAGCGAACACGCTTTTAAAAGTATCCTGAAGCAAAGGAGTCTGCTTGCACATTGAGAGCATGACCATAACAAATCAAAGTAGACCATCCCTCCTCTAATATTCCACTGTTATCTGAAAGTTTAGAGAATAATTCCCTCAAGAACAGATTATGATACCTAATCTGTGCCTGGTAAACTGCTACCATTTTCATTTCCATCTGGTCATTTCTAGAATCTCATTTTCATTCTAGAAGGGATTGACTCCAGGAGAAACAGAAGGAAAAAAGGCCAAAAAACTCCAAAAGTAAAATTTACCAGGTTTCAAAACCAACATTTTTTAGGTAATAATGTTTTATTCTACAGTCCAGTGAACAGTACAGAAGACACATGTATTTGAAGAATCTTTAACCATGTCTCAACGCTTCCCACAGCCCTCAAAAACAGGATGATTCTTCACTCAGCACACATTCTCCTCTTCTGTTCCCCTGTTCTGCCTCTGGTATTCAACATGACCCAAAGCATTTAGCTATTTTGTAAAGACAAATATTTAAGATATTTTACATGGGAAGGTGTTCATGTAAAACTTATTATTCATGTTAAACTTAGCAGATTAAATAAGAGAACTTCAATTAACTGCCAGTACTAATGAGAAAGAGGCAGCATAACTATTAGGGTTAAAGAAATTAACTTTGCCACTATATCACAAAGGTGGTCTAAGTAATAGGGGCAATCTGAAAATGCTTTGTAAAATAAATTTAAAATGAGAAAAATAAACCACCACTACTCTGCCCTCAGACAATTACAAATAATAGATCTTTTAGAAAACTGACTTTAAGCAGCACTTGCCACCAGCATTTTAGAAGCCTCAGCAGAACACAGAATCCCCTACTCCACAATGCCCCAAGAGCTACAATGACTTGACTTTAACTGCACAGCACCTTGAGGGAAACATAAACAAAAACTTTGCAAAAACTACTGAAGCATAAAAGCGCTCACAGCTTGTAGCACACATTAACATCCTTTAAGCCATTTATGAACTTGGAGTAAAGAAAAAAAGAGAGCCAATTGCTTTTTAGAACACATTTTGAAAAACAGTGAAGACTGTCAGGGGTAGAGTGAACTATGTGCTGGGCTAGTGCACTTTTCAGCCATCCCCTCAAGGTTACACGCTGGATTCCCAGTTCTGTCACTCAGAGAAAAAGCAGTAAACGGCAAACTCTGTGGCATTGCCTCACCTAAAGAGAGGAATAGAAACTACTTAGAGCTATGCTCTGTGCACCATATATTGTTTTCCTGTAGCAATAATTTTGGCAGGTTGAAATGCAGTTTTGTGATGCCTTCTCAAGTGTTTTATCAGTGCCTCCCTCTCATGTCCTCACGGGTACACACACGCCTGTGTTTGCATGCACAGAAATTCAAATATCTGACTTGAAAAAGCAACACACTGAGATGCCACACTTTTTTTTTTTTCAGGTAATCATTTAGCAAAAGGGATAGCAGTCTGCTGCATGCTTACAGAACCTCATGGACTGTCTGATCTAGGGCAAATAATCACATATCACTTAGAGCAAAGACAATCGTTCTCTCTCTAATGCAATCAGCATCCTGCTTAAAGCATAAATTTACCGGGGTACTTGACAGCAGAACCAACCTCAGCCACAGTAGTATATATCCAAATCACTGTGTCAATTTAAAATGAAGATTTCTCACAACAAAACAACTGAGTTCCAAGAAGAATTTCCGAATCACTTTTTCAGATTTTTAGGATGTTTAAAACCATTTTTTTCACTTCTGAAATCCAGTTACCATGAACTTATAGTTATTTGTTTATATTAAAAACTATGGGATGAAGGCATTAGACACACTATCTAGAGATTTTCCATGTTTTTCATCTCTACATCCTGCTTCTTTGCAGACAAGAGTATTGCTCTGTGCAGTGGAGCAGGTTGCTACAGTCTAAAGACAGAGTAGATCTAGGGCAACTCTTAGGGACTATAAATCACAAAGTACTACACAGCAAAACAGAGACTGGGAGAAATTTTAAGGTTAGTTTGACTTGCTCATGATATTAAAGATACTACAAATGATAATATAAACCCCATCTTCAGTCCCGCCTCTGTCCTGCATAAAACACTTGTATACCAAATCTTGAGACAATTAGCTTGAAAGATGCCCAAAGAAAACAAATTAACCTCATCCATCCTCATCAGCACCAGATGAATTAATTATTTTTCTTCTCTGTCATGTACAACTGCCCAAATTAGAAATGTGCAAATGACAAATTTCAAGGATGAGAGCCAGGGAAGTTATGAACAGAACAGGAACTGAAATGAGCAAAAGAAAAGCTGTATATATATAGTCTTCACATCAAAGACATTACACATTACAGATACAATATCAGTGGCCTTTCCCTGTTATGCCAAAACCTCATGTAGCATTAACAGATGCAGATCTGCTGGCTGAAGTCAAACTGCACTAATCTAAAACTAATTAAATTCAGTTGCCTTTTTGAGCATTTAAACCATTTGGGTGATGATAATTAAAACAACAATCATAGAATATCCTGAGCTGCAAAAGACGCACAAGGATCAAAGTCCTGCACAGGACCATCCCCAAGATTCACACCATGTGCCTTAGTGTATCGTCCAAACACTTCTTGAACTCTGTCAGGCTTGGAGCTGTGACCACTTCTCTGGAGAGCCTGTTCCAGTGCCCAACCACCCTCTCGGGTAAGAGCCCTTTCCTGATATCCAGCCTAAACCTCCAAACACAGCTTCAGGCCACTCCTTCAGGTCCTATCCCTGACCACCACAGAGAAGAGATCAGTGCCTGCCCCTCCTCTTCTCCTCACCACAAAGTTGTAACTGCAGTGAGGTCTCCCCTCAGTCTCCTCCAGATAAACAGACCAAGCGATCTCAGCCGTTCTTCACACAGCTTACCCTCAAGGCCCTTCACCATTCTCATGGCCCTTCCCTGGACACTCTCCAATGGCTTAATATCTTTCCTACATTGTAGTGCCCCAAAACTGCCACAATATTCAAGGTGAGGCCAGCCCAGTGCAGAGCAGAGCAGGACAGTCCCTTCCCTTGATTCACTGGCATTGCTGTGCCTGGTGCCTCCCAGGATAGGGCTGGCCCTCCTGGCTGCCAGGGCACTGCTGACTCATATTCCACTTGACGTCAAGCAGGACTCGCAGGGCCCTTTTCCACAGTGCTGCTCTCCAGCCTCTCATTGCCCAGTCTGTCCATACATCCAGGGCTGCCCCATCCCAGGTGCAGAATCCGGCACCTGTCTTCATACAGAGGACAAGCAAGATGGAGGCATCATCGTGTTACTGCTAAGCCTGCAAAATAATAAAACTAAAACTAAAAAAGCTCAAGATACTAGAATTTTTTTAGAATCCATAGCAAAATAAATAAATCCACCTGATAAAACTACTATTACTAGTCAGTGTGTCACCTGAGCACGCAATTTTTACCTGGTACTGCTTCTGATCTTCAATAAAAACTCCATCCCTCAATATCAATGTACTTGCTGTTCAATACACCAACCATAAAAAATACTGCTGGCAACCCAGGAGTCGACCTTTTGCTTTAATCTTCCATGATCATTTCTCTACATGGAATACCCTAAGTAGATGCTGTTTTCCATTCCAAATACTTACTTTTCTTCAGGACTTTTTTCTATGTCTACACACAACAGCATGTTTCTTTTATTGGGTTTTCCTTCCATATTTATATTCTTTCTTATCATAAGCTGCATACTAATGACTAAAGAGCAGTTTATTTATCAGTAATAAAGTTACATATAAGAAACATCTACTTATTCATGGCAAGATTAGAGTATGAATTCGTCTTCCCACAAAATATTCCCAAATCAAAACACATCAAATTAAATAGCAAAACCCAAAATAAGCACAGTTGAATAGACCTAAAGCTACAAAATGATTCCAGCTGTCAATTTTTCTGTGTTGCCAACAACTAATGCTTCTGTCCTAGAAGGATCAAAGACAAAATACAGAAAGAGGCTTTAAAAACCAAAACAACCCACCCACAAACAGAAGGGGAAGTTGGGTAACAGACATGCAGCAACATTTCTTCATTTATTAAATGTGTACATAATTCCTCATAAGAATACTTAAGGGGAAATTGTTTTGGTTTTTTCCTGGAGTTTCTCCTGCAATATGCAGCTCATCTATGGAAGCCACAGCTTGTTACCTTTCTAGCCATTCATGGCTACATACTACCTGCCATTTCCCAGAACAGATCGATTTATGACTCTGATTCATATTTTTGAGAGTAGTTGGAGGGATTTTGTAAATAATTTATTATTTTGACAGGTATTTACATGACAGCTGATTTGTATCATGATATTTCTAATGTTTAGATGAAAACAAAAATTTATGAGAGAGAACTGAAAAACAGTTCAACATGAAACCTTTGTGTAACTAAAGAGATTACTTTTCTATAAGTTTCCTACTTGAGGGAAATGGCTCAAGTCTCCAGAGCAAGGGCAGGCCTTCCAAAGATCTGCAGGAGGGCTAGTGCAGAGGCCTCACCTGCCCAGCACACCTTCAATCCTGCCCCACTGCAGGGAAACTTCAGGCAACATGATCGAGCTCCTTGGAAGACCTCAAAGCAAACATTTGCCTTTCTCCCAGACAGCTACAGCCAAACAACCCTCCTCCTGCACTGCCTGCTTGGATTAGTCTTAGTCCAAAGATACCTCTTGGATAACACTTACTAAACTTTAAATTATAGGACTAACTGAATAAGATGGACAAGCCTGATAATACATTAAATTACAAAAAGAAAAAAGAAGTAAAACTGGAAACCCCACACACTTGCTCTCTGCAGTCCTTGTCTTCTGGTCATGAAAAAAATCATAATTATATGATTCTCACCCAGCCTCTATGGAAGTAAAACAAACACAACAGAGGACAAGTAGAATGCAATTGCATTTATACTGCAGAAAACTTCAGCACTTTTGTGGCTAATATGAACTTAACATAGTTCTGTAATTTTTTTTGAAATAGCAATAGCTTTAAATTTCTGAAAAAGTTTCCTTTATTGAAAATGACATTTAGGAGTCCACTAAATTTGAGGCCCATCAGTTTTACACTTACTATTAAGAAGGGTAGATTTAATTCCATGGCCTGTATTTAAACTGCAGGAAACTCAAGATCTTGCTGTCAATAAGTCAACCCAAGTCACAGCAAATTGACACTGTCAATGCCCACAGAATTTGCATCCTTTAAGCAGCAAAAAAGAATGGAGTAGTTTTGTAGCTGTAGCCCAATATATCTTCAACTTCAAATATTAAGAAATGCTCTACTTAGAGGTAAAAATTGGCTGGCACTGTAAGATAAGCTACTGATTTAGCTGGTTTGCTAAAAAATCATTAGGCTCAAAAGGTTAAATGGGTGTTAAATTAGGAGCAGATTGATAAAATTTGATTTAGGAGGCACAGTATTTCTTATTGTATGGTGAAAAATGAGTGGGTGTTAAAGTCATTCAATCTCTCAAACAACTAGACTTGTCAGTAGATGGCAAAAGCAATCACAGTTTGTTAACTGAATCATTTTAATGTTTTCCAACCTTACAACATCCTTTTTAACATACATAAAGTAAATAATAACTTTCTTTAATAATGTGGCAAGGTATTAGTTCATTATATCAGTTACTAGTCTGTCTGTCTTGATGAATAGTTAGAGATAATTATAGTAAGAGTCACAGTAAGAGTCACAAAATATGTCAGGCTTAATGGCTTCCTAAAAATTGCAACATAATATTGATATGCCTCCTAACACTGAAATTATGCAGCCTCTAAAACATGGATCACATGAACATGAAAAAATACCAGTACAAAATGAGAAATGAATACAGCTCATGCAGAAAAGGGTGTTGGGGTGAAAGTAGAAGAACTGGACAGAACATGAACAAAAAGAGCTATAGGGAAAAATAAAACTAGGAGGGAGATGGAGAATCCAGATTTTCATACAAAACTGGAATAAAGAACTACCTCTGCCTCAAGAAACAGGAAAGAAAGCCAAAAGAAAGATTATAAGAAGGAAACTGGAAGACACAAAAAGACCTGAATAAACTAAATGACGTTAAATCACAGATGAGGCAACTAGACTAAAACAGCTGAAACAGATATTATCCTTGCAACAAATTGACACAAATGAAGCCCAAGGAAAGGGTTAAATAACTTATATACCAGCGTAAAAATTCAGTTTTAAGCATTCAGGAAACACAGAACTCTGGCATCTGAAAAAAGGGATTATCAGACCAACATTTCATATACTGCCAAGTGCTTTCCATATAGAAAGCACATTCCCTTTGGGGCTCTTCATGCCTAGAGCCTTGGACAGGGGGCTCTGGAACTGTGACACTTGATAAGCAACTCTTCCTCTCAGGCCATTTAATGACATCAAGTCCACACATGGCAAACTGCATTTCCAACTCTCACTTACACAAATCAGGAAGAAAATGAGACAACAGTATTTAGGATCTGCCATAATTCCAATTTCTTTTTTTTTTTTTTTTTTTTTTTTTA
>NW_020955363.1:289235-379431 GCF_003031625.1 Empidonax traillii | reverse complement strand
AACTCAACTACAATTTGTGCAGTTTCTTAAGAACAAAAGGTCACTCACTTCTACTGAGAGAAGTCAGTGTGCAGAGGGCAATGCTATTACAAGAGACAGCAGGTGCCCTGCTACAGGTGAGGCAAAAGAACCACGGAAGGTAAAGCACATGCTGAACACTTTGAAAAAGCACCCCTTGAGATATAATTGCACATATATTCCAATTCCAACTTCAGCAAGCAAAGAATCCATAGAAAGGATTGATATTTTCTTTTATATTCATCACCTTTCAAGTTGCTGTATTCCCTAGGCACCTTTCTTCACTGACCCTTACTGATCCTCTTGCCCTATGTTTTACATTAACCAACACTATTCCATTCATGTTCCTCCCAACAAAACATTTTCTACGTCTCCAGTAGCCATGATTGCTGTTAGAATATGATTTAGCAGTGTTTTAATCTCCCATTTGGCAATCTCAGCTGCTGAAGGAGCACTTCCATCACAGCTGCAGCTGTGCCAGGTACCATCCTCGTATCATGCTATGAAAAGTACGGCAGAGGGATGCACATCAGCATTCAGTTCCTGGAGAACAAACCTATCCTGTTGCTTGGCTTCCAGACGGCTGCAGCAGCAAAGCAGAAGTACACAGAGTACAACTGAGTCTGTTAGGAACAAGCAAGAGCAAAAAGAAAAAAGTGACTTCAAGACCTGAAAAGGCTCAGGCAGGTTTCTAACTTCCTGAGGACTATACAGGATAAAATAAGACCTAGCAGAGAACAGTATATCACATTCCAGTACTGTAGCCATCCTTAATTAATCCACAACCTCTATCTGTGCAGAAACAAATATCTGAAATAATACATACACTGCAACCATCATAATTAAGCACTTTTAAGGTAGCTTGGTTCTATTTTACATTTCTTTCTTCTCCTGAAGGATGTTGCCCTACCTTGCTGTTGGTAGATTGCAATGAAAGATCTTTTCTTGAAGCAAGATCATGAAGTAGAATTGTAAATGTTTTATAGTACGCTTTCCCCTCAAAAAAAAAACAAACCCCACAACAGAATTTATCACTACTGTCATTAACAGGCCTAAAAACTTGTCCTGAAAATTTATAAAATAATCCTCTGAGATGTTCCTAATCTATCCAGCCAAGGATACCAGATTCTTAGCATGCCATAAAAACCTGTCTTTTTAATAATTTCAATATTCATGTTGTTCTTGCCTTATTTTGATTAGCCATCTCTCTCACTTATCCTCAGTACACTCAATGTAATAAAGCACACTCAATTTTATCTTTCAGTTCAGTACATATTTTTAATCTTCATAAATATATTCAGCACATACTTTATTTTCCAATTTCTGCTGCCTTATCTTTGAGTCTTATCCTTGAAGAAACAACCTCAATTCTATTATTTTATCAGTTCTATGCTATTTGAAAACAAGTGTTTTAATGATGTCTTTCATCCAAGTTAGTTCATTCTTTAATTTTATCATGTTTTGTACTATTTGGACATTTTTCCCACTGATGAGAAGACTTAACATTCTTCATTTGCATATGGTATGTGCACATCTCACTCATGTAAGAAATCAATGTAACATACAGCAATGTTGAGTTTAAATTGGAATTATCTCTAGTATGCCATATACTAAGGGCATAACCCTAAAATCCCAAAGTCCACAGTACTCTCACTGAAGTCCAAATGAATGGCATTTGGGAATCTTTTGGGGAGCCTAATAAATTATCTGTTCCTCAGTTATTTTAACCTACATTACTGGTAGACAAATATGAAATTACATACAAAGTTTAAGGTGATATATTGCTGAAGTTATTAAATAAAAATAAACAGATATTTTTCGGTATAGAATATCAACTAATAAAGCAAGCTGAACTGTACTACAAAACTTTCATCTTCAGTAAGACTACAAGGAAACATAACTGCACATTTACACACATTTCAACCACAAAATCTAACGTCACCAAAGATAGTCAAGTGATACAGTAATTGATATCAACAGGAAGGAATACTGGTTTTGGCAGCATGCTAAACTCCAAATAAAATTCATAATAAAGTTCATGGGCTGCATTTGCTGAACTTGGTTATCATTCAGCTCTGTAACTTGAAACTGTTACTCTAACATACACTATTCCTTTTAAAATTCCCAAACAGAAAAGGTATATTGACACTGATTACAAGATAAAGATGCCTAAATTATGCCTTTGGAGAGCTCTGCTCAAGCAGTAACATTTGTTTAATGGAAAGTTAACCTGAACTAAACTTGAAAGCTTCTAAATTCACTTAATCTATACTAACTTTGAATTAGAATATAATATCGCCTTTTGCATAACAGAAACTACACAAAAAGTCAGTGTTATAGAATTCCAAAAATATACTCATTCTTTAAATGACGAAAAATGCATTTTTGTTTCTTAAGGTCTTGAGTCTTATTTGAAATGCAAAGGACACTTTTTGCATGAAGGAATTTTCAGTTACCACAAAAAAAATTATTTTCTTCACTCCTATAGATCTCTCTTGATCTTTTGAATCTCACTCCACCAGGCCTCAGCACACAGGCTTTTACCAATTATGGAAAGATTTCCAAATATTGTTCTCAGCCAGCTTTTAGAGGCAAGCTGGCCAACAGAGTAATAAAACCTCAAACTCATTATTGAATTCAAGTGATGTGTCTTTGCCTTCCTTTGCGGAGAACCTGAAGCAATTTAAGGAAGCTGACTTAGGCAGCTACATGGCTTGTTAGTGCTTGACAAATGATATTCCAATTTAAGACTTCTTCTAATTTAGATCTTTTTCTTTTCCTTTTTTTTTTTTTTAATTAATGGAGGAATCATTCACCAAGATGACAAATCCTGTAGAACTATGGCAAGAGAAGTTGAGAGAACAGTCTTGACTTCTCTTCCAATTTCTAATGTATGTTTGCAGAGATGCACTCAAATGCACAATGAAATGACTGTCATGCTGCTCACTTTTTACAGGCTATGTTAAGAAAGTTGGAAATTGTTACGAAGCAGTTCACCTTGATTTCCTTCTAGAAGTACGAGCGTGTCAGTAGAGTTGATCAGAATTAAGGCTTTGTTACAACCTGCTGGTCTGGAGAGCATAAAACACCTCATTAGGATGGTCTGGTGAGTTCTAGGTAGAGTCCAAGGCTTCCATGGGTCTTGAAAGGTGGTCTGGCCCAAGGCCAACTATGTCTATGGCTTTCAGATGGCACATTACAAGAAACACGCAGAAAGAATTGCCAAGATAAAAAAAGGAACAAACAAACAAACAAACAAAATACAAGTAAGCCACCCAAAAAAACCCCCCAAACAGACCACAAACACCCCTTACACACAGACACCTGAATCTCCCAAGAAAAAAAAAAATCTATGCAATTCTTTTCCTTTTGTTACCAGTTAACAAAGTTCTGCATTTATTCCAGTTTTATGGAACACCTCACTCTAAAATTCTACTCCTTCCCCTATTGTAAATGTTTGCTCTCTTACTGAAGATTTTCATATTTCGGAGCAGGAGAAGAAAAAAAGGAAAAGCCTTGCCTCTAATTCCAGTCTATCTCTTTTTAATTTGAAATGGAAAAGGTCATTTACAACAAAAAATACTGGGGATATATTAATGCAAGGGAATGAATCAAAATGGGAACACCTGACTCTGAACATTTCTAAAGTTTAAACCACTGCCAAAAAGTAACATTTTTTCCTTTGACATCATTCTCCAATTCCTACTTAAGTATGTCTTTTATAATTCTGAAAGACATAACAGCCAGCAATCCATCAAAATGAGAGCTGCAGTTTCAGATATTCCATTTTCCTATTTTATAAGCCACAACAATATTACTTAACAGGCAAGAGCAGGCTTCTGTTCAACAGTCTTCTATTCACTTTGGATCAGAAAATACATATTCCTGTACAAGTAGAACATTTGAGTATTTACAGTTTTGGAACCCCTGCAAGACTGGAAAGAAAGGAGAAGTAGCCAGCAACATTTTAGAACAATATTTCATTGAGCAGATATTTCACAAAGTTCTGTATTTCACTGGTTGTTATAAGGGAAAAAAAAAATTAAAAAACACCCTTCTGTTCTGAAAAACAATAAATATTTGGAAATTCCCCTTGGGGACAACTTCAGGCAATAAACAAAGATCACATACATGACTCAATACTAAGCCTTTTTGTTCTTAGCTGCACAACTCTAAAAAGTCTTTTCTAACTTTAACGTAATAAGTTCCTATCTTTAGATAGGCAAAATTTTAGTATCTTTTAGAAGTGGACAGTGATATTTTAATATTTCCATAACGATGGAAAGAAGACAGCAGTCACAATTTAGGTAGTGTCTAGCACCAGAAAAGAAAGCTATAATCTTCTTTTAGGGGTGGGAGCTCCTTTCTCACAAAAGGCAAGAAGAACACAGAGAGGAATAACATTAAAGTGGGGAAATGCAGAACTCAGTGCAAACTACGTTGTCTTCATTGGCCTCTTCCATGAGACAGAGAGACAGGAGAGGCACATGAAGTGATAACTCTGTTATAGCAGGGTCAACCAGACAATCCTCATTCAGGATAAGTGAGGGGTGATGAAGATCATGGAAGCACAATTCCCACCCCCTTAATCGGAATTTCTAGCATGCATAAGCTCCTTTCTGTTGATTATTTATTTTACCCTGCAATATTTATATACAAATCATGCTGCTTTCTTCATAAAAAAGAAGTCCTTGCTTTTAGGTTATGTTTTCCTACATAGCGAGCAGGGAACAATGTTTTAAAATGTTCAACCACAAATATTTGGCTTAGGAACACAGTTGAGCAGTGAAGTGATCCCTACAGAGTCTTGCCATTTTGAGCTTCACACTCAAAAATCACCTTCTAAAAAGAAGTTGGAGAATAAGGTATAGAATTAAAAAAAACAACTGAGTACACGAGGAAATCAAGTAACAAAATAATTGTAGCTCAATTTATCCAGTATCTAGTATTAATTTATCTACTTCACATAATTTAAAACACATACTCAAAACCTCTTTTGAAAAAATTTAGAAGAATATTCCTCTATCCAACAAAAAAGTACATGTAAAATCTTGCAGAATGGGGCTGAAAACATTCAAATTATGCAAAAAAAAATCACAAAAAATTATGCAAAAAAAGATTTGGATTTCCTGTTATTTAAAAGGCAGATAAAGAAACCGCTCTGAAGAATATTTCCAGATCCTTTCAAGTTTTGGAAGATGACAAACTCATTAGCATTAGCAGGTCAGACACTTATCCAACTTATTTCCAGCACCAAGAAGAAGGAAACTGAAAACATTTCCCGCAAAACTGAATTAAGTCTAAATTAAGTTTTCAAATGTGAAAATAGAGGCTAAAAGCACAGACAGTTCACAGATTAACAAAAAATATTTGCATCTGCTATGAATTGGAGTGGTAGAGGGGCACAGACATCCAAAAAAAATTTAAAAAAAATCAAAAAAATCAGACTCTCCATGAACAAAGTAAAAACTAAAGGCAAATAACACATTCCTGTCCATGATACACTTGATCCTGGTCTCACAGTGCTTTAAGAGTTCATTCAACTTGGCTGAACACCAAAATAAAGTATCTCTGACTAAAAAAACGACACATTATTGAATCAGGTATGAAAGTCCATCCTGCCTTTTTGCCAGCAATTTTATCCAGGGCAGGAACAGGCAGGCACAAGGAAATATGACCTATTATTTCACAGAGTAGAAAGACCTGTTGTTCCCAACAGAGACATTCAGCACATTTCAGGTATGAATCTACTTAAAAAGACCAGCATGTGACCCCATGTAAAGAAAAGTAGTTAGACTAAAACTGTCAATAAGGACAGAAATACAATACAGTGGAACAGAATGGCACATCTACATATCCGTTGAAGTTTTTTATTCTCTCTCTTCAGCTATTTTTACTTTTAAAAAAGAAAATAATTATATTTTCTTATTACTCCATGTACCTGAAAGAATTAATCAGCTTATTCATAAACTTTGGAATTGCTAGAAATGGCCATACATGGCTATTAAAACCATGTTCAGCAAAGTGTAATCTATCATAGCTTTGATAAAACCCAGATCAAGTAACACTGATTACTTACCAGACTATTGATCAAAAGGTCTTCCTCCTCAAACACAGAAAATCTCATCAGTAAAAACTGATTGTACACTGTATTTACCTCTCTAAAATTCATTCTAAAATGCCAAACAGGTTGGCCTTGCTGAATCCAATTACGCCCTTGAACTACATTGACATTAATCCTCAAAATGTCCCATTAGAGTTTAAGTCTTTTTATTAAACCTTTCTCTGTATCTGGCAGATATCCATAAAAATCAAAGACTGTGTCAGCTAAAAGCAGTTCCACCCACTAATTTTAAAATGGTGGTGTGTTCCTGGCTATTCAAACCATTTCATTTTTTTCTCCTTCCATTTCAACTTTGTAGCCCATCAACAAACCTACCCCAGCCAAATAACTCCTGCAAAAAAAAGAGACGGATTGAACAGTTGCAGGTTCTTCATAATCACTGGCACATCTGCTCAACAAAGCAGTGCTCCTGCACCCCATAATCCCTACTCCAATGAAATCAAACCACCTAAAGCAGGCAGGACATAGGAGCTCATCACTCA
This sequence comes from Empidonax traillii, assembly GCF_003031625.1. Classification (NCBI taxonomy): domain Eukaryota; kingdom Metazoa; phylum Chordata; class Aves; order Passeriformes; family Tyrannidae; genus Empidonax; species Empidonax traillii. The sequence goes on along the minus strand of NW_020955363.1, from coordinate 372,807 downwards.
GACATCATGCTGTGGCGGTGTCTGCAATGCACTTAACAGAAATAGAATTAATTGCAATCCTCCAAAGAGCTGATCCATTAGCACCAGCGTGTTAGGCTGTGAGAAGGAGACATCATGGGTAATGCCGAGGCACATCTTCCCTCACGGGAATACTTCAGAATGTTTTTTTCTTAGGAAAGCTTTTATACCCTTCTGAAATAGTACATAGATATCCATTTTCGTTTAGGAGCTTTTGTGTGTCACATTTGTTCTACTCTTTATAAATATTTCTCTAAAGAAAAGGTCAGTGGCAAAAGTCTACAGATACAGTCAATATCAGGCAGACATTTCAAACAGCCAAGACAAGACAAAGTCTAAGAACTTGAGTAAGCCTAGAACAAACTAAAGGCCAGATGCATGTGATTAAAAAAAAAATCCAAAAACAACAATAAACCACCACACACAAAGGAAAAAAAGCAACCCAACACTGAAAAGTACATAAAACAAAAACATACCACCGAAAGAAATGAGGAAACCAATTAGGTGTTTATATTTAATAAAAATCCTAAACAATTCAAAAAACAAACACAAAAATAACAAAAAAAAAAAATCCTAGCAATTCTTTTAATGTATAAGATCCACCATTGTTTTCCTCTTTCTAGAAAAGAAAATAGAGCATGTCAGCTACAGACGGTTTTCCCCACCTTCTACCTCTTCTCAACTTCTATTAGATAGCTACGAGAAAGCTCTAACTATCATCAAGTGCAAGCTTTTGATTACCCTGGGTAACATTTTCAGTTTTCAAAAAAAAAAGTTACCCTAAAAACCTAAAGTTAGGTTAATATCTTGGCCAATCCTTGCTTGTGGCTATGATTAGTAAATCTTCCACAAGTAGGGACACAATAATAAATTTCAAATCTTTCTAAAGAAGAACTACACTGTACTGGGCAAATGGGTAGACATTAAGACACAAAATAAAATAAAGCTATGAAAATACAAAAATAGGAATGTAAAGAGTTAACAGGTTTTGTTGAAGTCACACATCACAAACCTGCTAGAATAATCAGAAGCACTGGTGTAACATACATTAACTGCATTTTAAAAAATGTTTACAAGGTCCTTGACCAATTGCTTGGAAAAATTATACTGCAAAGGCATAAAAGGGAAGCATCTTCTATTAATAGATGCCCAGGAACAACGATGTGTGTAGTAAGGTGATAACATTTGCTAATGCCAACAGAAGACTAACCCAAAACTGAAGGTAAAGCTATAGGCTCTCAGTATCCCCACCAATCAAGTGATAAAATATTAAGTGAAATTTAGTGTTATAAGGGCAAACCGTACACATTTGGCAAAACACAACTACTTTTTTAACATTGGACTTCATATTAGCTGTCATCACACTGCACATAAGATCTTGTGGCACTGTGGAAAATTCAGCTCAGTTCTCAGAGTTGGTCAGAAAAATAATGGGAATAGTAAATAGTGCTGAAGCATGGCTGCCCTTCATCCTGCTTAGCTGATCTCCTCTTTCTCATGATATCCCCACGCTGGTAGCAAGATGGCACAAAGATGTCACCCTTCATCCCTAAGATCATTGCATCTGGGTTACAGTTGGGCCCTCAAGAGGAGTAAGACAGCCCGTCCTTGAGGAGGCACCTTCCAGCAGCCATGAAGCACATCCTAAATTAACCCCAATTAGAAGGGGGAGAGGAAAAAAAAAAAAAAAACACAACATGTGGACAGAACAAAACAACCCTTTGGGCTTCACTTCCTTGAGATCAGACTGCTCCCAAACTTGAGAGCCAGTGCGGTAGCAAGCACTAGCTAGTTAGGATCACCTGGGATGCAATTTAAAGAGCAGCACCCTGCTGTATGTATATATATGCACAGCCCATCTCCCTCCTGCTAAATACAACCCTCACTAATGAGTACATGGTGGGGAAGGCACAGACTAGCCAGAAGAGCTTCTTTAATGGTATATTGGGCTTCACCCACGAGTTCCTTGGGCTGGCTGCCATCAATCACTTTGCAGCTGCAAGCTGTCTCTAGCTGTTCATAGACTCCTCTGGCTTCCCTTCTTCACTCGTCATCCAGCTCATAAAAGTCTAAACTGAGGTTAATCAGCAGCCCCTGGCTTTAAAATCCTGCTTTAGGCCAAGAATAAAAGCAAGTTTTGCCCTCAGTGAATTACTTCAGAAGAGTGTTTTTCCTTAGGATTAGTTAACATTAATGTAAGATGTTCATTTGGCTGGTAACCTAAAACTATTATCTGAAGAGATTGCTGCTGCCATCTACTGACAGCTTCCATTACAAACAAAATTTAAAGCAACTTAAACAGAGTTATATTCTAAAATGAAACAAACTGATGCAACAGGAAAGCCCAGTTTGCACAAACTGGCAGCCAGGCTACATTATCTATCCAACAGGATAATAGAACATGAATAATACTTCACATCAGGCACAGATCCCTTTCAGTGAACGGAGAGTTTAGCAACAGTATCCTGAAAAACTTAAACAGAAAAAATGTGATGCAAGCAATTGGGTTTTGGGACAGTTTATTTTTGTTTGGTTGTTCTTTTTAAATAAAAGGTGAGGGTCTCTTCCTTAGGCTAAAGATCACTCAGCACTAAAGAAATGTAGGCATACTATTGAAAGATTAACTTTTAACTTTCTTTCACTGCGTTTTCTCTTATGAGTAATATCCCAGTTCAGATTAATGTGCCAATTCTGTGCTTGGTTTGATACAGTTTTATCTTCCTAAGGAGATCTTCACTGGAATGCATTGTGAAGTGAAATAGTCTCATAGGCCAAGCAGCTCTTCTACAGTGGATACCAACTTCAAAACACAAACCAAAACATTTCCACGATTCCCTTAAGTGCAGATTTGCAGACTGCAGCAGGAGCCATCTCTTAATGCAGCATGTTAATACACTGATATTATTAGCCTTCCTCCATCCCTAGGTTTCTTTCGTATGTTAAGAGCTAGTAGTCAGTGAGATGAATGCCAAGTATTTTAGTTGCCATCTACTCAGCTAAACATTTTCAGCTCAGTGCTTGCACACAGCATTTCAAAGGCTCTTTTGTTTAGCTGTCAGGTCTTCTCTAACCCAAACCAGGCAGCTGTTACAGTCATCTCTAAAAACCATAGCTTCCATTGCATAAACTGTCACCCAAGTCTCCCAAAATAGCTATGGAAACTAAGAGAGTCCTGATCTTGTAAACTTATCTCAGTGATACTCAGTCCCAGGACTCTCAGCAGTCAGGCAAGAAGCTGCTCAACAAAAACATCTGCCAGACCCCATTGCTCTTTGAGGACCAGCACAGACTTCACTGCAGCCCCAAACAGAGCAAGAGCCAATGAACTGAGACAGAACCACATGGGGATGCTCTGTAACCTTTTGTTAAATACAGTTATCTACACAATTATCTAGTCTAAACAAGACTGGTGCTTGATTACCATCAATTATGTAATTGTAACATAGACAGTTACACATATTATGTAATCACAGCACACCAATTACTGCAGGAATAGCAGAGAACACAAACAACTATTTACAAAAATTAGACCTAGCTAATTCTATTAGATAACACAAATTCAGGGATTTGCTCAGATTAAAAATTTATATATATCGCCAGAGGGTTTATGAATGCACATCAGGGATCACAGCACCCTATGATATTATCCACTGAACAGATACCGAACATAGATGTTAAACCACAAAAAAGGCAAAGTTTACACACCACAGACACGCCAGCCCACATCAGACTACATGAGAGCCAATGACCATTAAAATAAAATGGTATTGTCATTGTGAACTTCTTGCAAGCATTAGATGAAAAAAGATTCGTAAAGGCAGAATTTAGGGGAAGATAATGAGATTACACTTTTTACTAAGTGTCTTGTTTTAGTACTTTCTTGCTGATTTCACAGGTCTATAAACACATGTGCTACGTGCTGGACACAGCTCAAAATCAGAAGAACTTTAAGCAAAGCTTAAATGAAGAACGACAAGTAGAGTACTGGAGACTAGGGACAATCTTCACAGTGAAAACAAAGAGCTTACAAAAGGAAGGACACGAGTTCGATGCAAAGGAAAGAGTAATAGGAAAAAAAAAAAGGAAAAAAAAAAGACCTAGGAAAGTTATTTTTGCAAGAGCTCTAATGCATATAACCAAATGTCTTCTTTCCCAAGAATAGGAGAAGGATATTTCATTCAATGAAAACACAAAATTAGATTATCCCAGTCCAGACTTCTGGGCAATACAGAGCTGGAAAGAGAAGTCTATCTTAAAAGAATCTGCAAAACACACAGTCAGAACATGAATACTTAGAAACACACTCCTGTTGAAAGCAATGCTAAAAACAGTACGAGTAGTAGGAAGTGATCTTTGCTTCAGCCATCAAAAGCAATGGGAGGAAGAATTTGACAGGAAAGATTAAGCAGCTGTTTGATTCCCACTGAAATTGAATTCGTGGCTAAATGCACAGGAAGAGGTCTCTGAAAGGCAAGATGAAAGTGTAGTTTGGACAAACAGGTATTGAAGCAGGTCCAGATGCAATTTAGTACCAAAGAATACACTGTTTAAAGTTACATTTTAAAGTTATACTTTTTCATATATGCTTCGACTCTAGGTACAGCACAGCATTAATCCCTCAAAAGAATAAAATCAACAGAAGAAGTTGAGAATGACTAGGAAAAAGCAGAGCCACAGTCAGGGGGTGAGCTACTATTGGAAGTGACAGTCACATGAACAAGAGATGCTTCTTAACTCTCATTTAGAAGAGGTTATTCAAAAGATTAGAATAGTAAAAGACTGTTCGGTAGAACGCAAGGGATACCAACAGGACCAGGGAGGATACTGGGATGGAAATGCAATGGGTAACACTGTAAAAAAAGTAGCAACAAACTTCAGATATCAAATAGAGTAATGGGCACAGCTGGGCAAGCAGGCAGGTGAAGGACAGGTAGGCACAAAGAAAGGAAGGAGAAAAGCTTATGCTTACACCACAAAAAAAAGTTAAAGCAACAGAAAACATGGAACAAATTAAGCAAGAGATGAGAGCAGACACAGAAGAAAACCGAGAGGCAGAGTGGGTTATCAAAGCAAGCACCGATTATATGAAAGGTCTGACTCTAACAGTGGTGGAAAGGAAGAGAAGGGTTTCACTATCAGGAGAGCAAGCCAGTAACATCTGGAGGCAGGAAGGAGAAGCAGCAAGATAAGGGAGGCAATCAGTAGGGCTTGCCAAGATCCTGTTAAGATGGGAAAAGAGAGATATAAAGTCTTTCAGTTCATAGTAAATACAGGAGAAAATAATTACTATCATTACTCAATGGTTATAAATTGCATTTTGTGGTACTGTTGGAAAGCAGACGGCAATGACAGTCAGCACACAGACCTTAGTGGTGCTGCACAGATACTCAGTAAAAAAAACGAAGTGTGCTCTTTCTACCCCAAGTAGACATGGTATTCTGGTGTCACAGGGCCTTCAGGGGTCTGCAGGGCTCCTCAAATGGAGTCTGGGTCAGCACTACAACTGCTGCAGAGGAACAGCTATTAGGGAAATCAAGGGTTATACTTGTCTACTGTCTGCCCCAACTATTCCAGACAACTTAATGCTCCCCACACCATCTCTTCACGAGCAGAGCGAAGACAGCACCTTCCTCCCTCCTAACACTGCATTGGCATCATCTACTTCATGCTTAAGGCTGGAGTTTACAGCATTCAAGTAGCACAGAATTCTCTGCAAAGCCTTCTCCCAATCCAATAAGGCTGAAACTATCTCAAAATGTTTTAAAAAATACCTTTAGATTAAGGCATGCAAAAAAATAAGCATTCAAACATGCCTTCACAGTATAACAGAAGGGGCAACATAACTAGTTATTTAAAAAAAAAAAAAAAAAAAAAAAAAAGACCCAGTATAAGTAAGGGACTTGAAACATGAATAAGATATCACGCTGGCCTGAATGCATGACTACAGTAACAGGACACAATACACTAAGGCAGGTTAAAAGTCCTCGTGGCAACATCCCTTCTCTCACCACAACCAAATTCATTTGAGTTTTTACTAAACACTGCCTGATGTTTACATACATATAGATATCCATACATGTATATGCACAAGGTTATATACAAAATCAATCCAACAGTAAGAGGACAATTCACATCCCAAATAAAAGCTGGCAGAAGCACAGACAACGTTGGGGCTGAGAATACTCAGAAACACACTGAGACTTCTGAGCCATGCAAGGGGTGATACAGCTTCCAGATCTGCCTGGGCCACAGTTTTGTAATTTCCCCCCTTTTTTCTCCATCTAGCACACTTCCTACGATAAATCAAAATCTTACTAACACAGTAAAAACATATTTCACTGAAACTTACAGACACAGATTCACTAAGCTCCTTCTCAGCTTACAGATACTGCAGCACACGCTCATAACTAATATCATACATGTAGTATATAGCCTAAAAACCCCATATCAGCAATCACAGTCAAACCCAGATACAGCAACACTTATTCAGTTGCTCAGACTTTAAACAGACACAGAGCATGCTCTCAAAAATTAGAATCACTGATGAAAAAGTGTTTTATAATAAGTACCTCCTTAGCCAGAAGGGACACTTATTTCAAGATGCTCTGGAGAGATCACTGACTTACAGAAGGCTAAACCACACACACAGAGAAAACTTCATATTCTAACAGACCAGAAAAAGCTGCACAGCTGCAATATATATAAAACAATCTCATTCTAAGAATATTTAAAAGATATCGAATTGGAAAGAAAAATAATAAAACTCTACAGCTATGCTGAAATGCTGAAAACTCATTGTGTATGCCTGTTGATGCAAGTAAGATTCACTGACACATTCTCACATTTTTGTGGCAGAACTTACACACAGCTATGCCATGCAAACCTGAGTAACATTTTCACAGCTGCATTACAACGTAATTCACATCAGAGCCTCAGAAATATGTCATTATTCTACTATTTTACCTTGCATGTGATTCTCTGGTTATTGATTTATGAGTCAATCTGAAATCTTACTTTCAGGCTTTTCTTGCCACATTACACTTGTGATAAATGCTGTAATAACATAATTTATGTTAAGCTTTCACAAACATTACAGGAAAGCTTGTGATTATTGACAGCGCAATCATTTAGGTTTGCTCATCAAACTTGTCTACAAAAATCTTAAGCCCAACAACGCACTTGGTTTAAGGAAAGTTAATTCATTACAAGAGAAGTCTCAAGACATTCACCATCTTTTACATAATTCTCTCTGGCACTGGGTGTATCACAGCGCTCCAGTTTATACCTGTGTAGTTAAGTCCACAGATCGGGTCTGGCAGAGCTGGAGTTAAAACTTCCCCCACAGCAGCCCCCATGGTGCTGTTCTGTGTGTTGGTACCTGGGAAAGGTGTTGGTAACACCCCTGTGTTTCAGCTACTGCTGAGCAGGGTTCTTACAGCACCATCTCTCTGACATTCCCCCCTCACCAGTAGGCAGAGACGGCATAACCAGGACAGGCGACCCAAACTGACCAATGGGATATATTCCATACTACATGATGTCTGCTCAGCAGTAAAAGCTAAGAGAAGGGAGAAGAAAGGGGAGGCACTCATTAATTACATTAGTCTTCTGGATCAACCACTATACAAACTGAAGTCCTGCTTCCCAGGAAGCAGCCAGACATTGCCTGCTGATGGAAATAGAGGGGAAAAAAAAAAATCTTTTGCTTTCCTTTGTTTCTGTATCCAAAACCTTTGCTTTTGCTTAAATTGCCTTTATCTTGACTCACAAGTTTTTTTCCAACTTATTTTCTTCTCCACATTCTGCTGAAGAGGGAAATGATAAATAACTTGGGTGGGAAACTGGTGTTCAGCCAAGCTCAACCTTCAATATAAATTCCTTGAATTTAGGGTGTCAGGAAACAAACATGTACTACAGTACAAATGTACCATAAAAGTTTGCTATCACAACACTGTTTAGATTAGAGGAAAAAAAAACACAGTATTTATAATTTTATGTGTGAAATATGACTGATAATTTAAAATACTTTCAGCACTCACAGCAGCTTTTATTTTCATTTTCAATACAGTCATCCATAAACTAAATTCCTTTCCTTCTACATGATAATTTTTAAAAATCAATACATCACAAAAGTCTTAAAAGGTAACTTTTCACACACAAAAGCAGAATGAGTTTATTGAGCCAGCACATGGACAAACTGACCTGACAGATTGGAATGGTTACCTCCACGGGATCACTAAACCTCAAGCTAAGCAAGATTTACACAATAGACACTAATGACTCTGCTAGAGAATCCACTACAAGCTATTGATCAAAAATCCATTTTTAAATAAATTCCTAAATACATATTCAAAAATAAGCAAGAATGTCACAATGTTTACTCAATAGAACATAATGGGCCCTCTGGAGCTATTACTGAGATGCAAAAACATAATTGTACTTTTTAGTGTATCTTTTTGTGCGTAGACTGCAAAGTCATTTACAAATCTGGTTAAGTATCAGCACTACTATTTGGGAATATTAGTTTAAACATTAGGGAAAATGAACCATAGATGGGTTAGATAGCTTCTTTCTTTGCATTAGTAGCAATCGCTCTAAATTCACCCATATATGGCAAACAATGATTTAGGCTGAAATCAAGCCTTGAATGCACATGAGGATTAAAATAGACTGAGAAAGGTCAAAGTAATATGTTTATTTCTTTAGTGGAAAGAAAAACACAGAATTATTCTGAAGGACCTATGAACAGTAAACAACAAGGAAACGACACAACATGACATAAAAATGTGCAACGTTTGTTTGTTTGTTTTGGGTTGTTTTTTTGTTTGATTTTGGTTTTTCAAGTGAACGATTGCTATAAATTCTGACCTGTAATTAAAACAAAAACCATTAGACAATACTGCAGTCCTCAAAGAGGTCCAAAACTTCTAATCCAAAGTCCCCTCCTATGCTAATAAAAAAAGGCACATAAGTACCTAATACTTATTACACACATTAGCAACTGTTGCTGAGCAATCCTTCTCCCTGTTTCCCACTCAACATGAGTTGTGGAAGAAAGCATCTACCAGGCTGGGTAGAATCTAAGTAAATAAGTAAATAACCCACTTAGCACATAATTTAAGTGAGGCACATAACACTGTCTAGTTCCAAAACCCTATTTTGGACTGCAATACATAAGAATTGCTCCTCAATTAGCACAACAAACTTGTTTCTGAAAGCCCTGTCCCACACTAGGTTCCCCAGCCCAGACAGCCACAGCCAGTTTCCAGTTCTGCCTTCAAAAGCAACATATACTGACTGTGTTCATAGGATGCAAATGCACACATCTCCCACTTCCTTGGAAGCGGACACAGAGCCTACATGCTTTGTGTGGTTTGAGGACTTCACACAGGAAGCTATTAGCAATGTACAGCTCCCACAGGGAGCTGTATCTGTGGCTGATTGACTTTGTCAGGCTGCCACCCAACCCATCTCCTTTATCACCCCCCCTTTTAAACAGGACGGGGGGAGAAAATAAAATTTTAATGCTTGTGGGTCAAGATGAAGGCAGGGAGATCACTTGCCAACAACCATCACATGCAAAACAGGTTCCACCCAGGAAAAATTAATTTAGTTTACTGCAAATTAAAACAGACTTGGGTAGTAAGAAACACAGACAAGAACTAAAGCAGCTTCCTCCAACCCCCTTTACTCCCAAGGCACAAATTCACTCATTTATTCTCAACTCCCCCACCTCCCCTTCCACACTTCCCAAGTGGCACAGGGAAGATAGGGAATGGGCCTGTAGTCAGCCCGTAGCAGTTCCTCTCTTACATCCCTTCCTCCTTATGCTTTTCCCCTGCTCCAGCAGTCCCTCGCATGGGCTGCAGACATCAAAAACCTTCTCCAGCATCAGTCCTCTCCATGGGCTACAGTTCCTTCCAGAAGAACCTGCTCCAGTGTAGGCAGGCCATGGGCTGCAGATTATTCACAGCATATCCATGTACCCCAGCATGGTCTTCTCCACAGGCTGCAGGGGAATATCTGCTTCTCCACCTGGAGCAGATCCTTCTCCTTTTTTGACTTTGGGGCTGGTTCTCACACTTCTCATGCAGCATTTTGCCCTTTCTTAAATACATCTTCCCAGAGGCACCACTTGCTTTGCTGATGGGCATAGCTGTGCCCCACGATGGGTCCGATGCCGAGCCTTTGAGCTTTTCTAACAGAGGCCACTCCTGCAGGCCCCTCACTACTATTACTCTGCCATCTACAATCAGTATAATATGGTGGGGAACCAATCTGGGGGGAGGGGGGGAGAAAACCAGCAAAACAAAGCAACCTACCTACCCACACCACACACACACAGAAAAACAACAACAACAAAAAACCAAACAAAAAAAACCAACAACAACAACAACATAGAAAAAAAAAAAACACATAAAAACCCCCACACATACACACACAAAAAAACCCACAACAAAGTCTACGAAGGGAAAAAGTTTCACTATCAAATGCTGATTGTGCCTCAGGACTACAACTAGGTCTTCTTAGTCCACTCCAAGTCCAAAATAACCAAGTCCACTGCTAGACCAAAGAAAATAAATGTCCTTAAGGTGCCTAATAGGTCATTCTGCTGCATGCATATATGAAAAAGCAGAAGAATAAACCACATTTTCTCCATGAACTGAAAATTTACTTCCATGCTACTTGGGATTTACAGCACAGATAAGTCGGGAAGCATCCTTTGCAATTTCATAGAGAAGATTCTTCTTCTACAAGTAGCATAATTTATGTGCATTTGAACTGGAATGAGAGTCTGCCATTAAGCATTTGTAAATGCAGACATGCACGTGGCTCTGACAGCAGTTAATGAATAGCAGCAAACCAGTCTTTGCTTCATGACAGTGACTTGTGGAGCTAATTGTTCAGCATTCAGATGAGTTTCCAAAACATCAAAATTACTTTTCTTCCATGTCAAGCCATAAACCAAGCCAGATTCCAGTAACAAAAATAGGAACATGGTTTCATTGTAAGCCATTGCCCTTGAATCACTCAGTGGTCTCTGTACCGAGCCTAGTAGGTTGTGACATTTTAAAACTAAGCACCCACAATATCTCACCACACTTGGGCTTCACTGGCCAATCATTCTATGATCATGCATTTGTCTGCCTTCCATTTCTAAGTCTGTTACTGTGATCTCCCTAATTAAAGAAAGTACCTGATAAAATCACCTTTTGAAAATGCTGACATTAATCATGTCACCAGTCTTCTTTGATAAGCTAAAATTTGTCAAATCTCCTGGCTCCTTCCAAAACTTCTGCAAATTCTGAAAACCTCTTTAAACGTGGAAACCAGAATAAGACACAGTTTTCTAGCACTGACCTAGATGTAGAACAAAAATCACCCACCTATTTAACCAGTTCAGGCAAACTCTAGCATTTCAAGGGGAATTCCCACTTATTTACTGCAAGCCTAAATCATTTCTGTAACAAGTCATTAATTTGTGTCTCGCTTTCCAAGTTTCTTAAAATACAGCTTTGTATTTGAACAGCCTGAGTGGCCCTAGAGGGTTAGTTGATTTGCTGGTCCAACTGATACAGTCTCATTCCATCCACCTGTACTTCACCCTCCCATTAAAAAAGAAATATAAATTAAAAAAGAAAAAAAAAAAAACACACTATAAAAAACAAACACACTTAAAAACCCCCAAAAACCAAACAAACAGAAAACTAATCAAACCCCAAAAAACCACCCAAAACTACTATATAGCACATGAAATCAAGTACCAATGCTCACTAAACCTTCTAGTATAGTATAGGAACATTTAATTCTCCAAGTCTGCAGAGCCAAACTGAAAGCTACACTTGATCTTCTCCTCCTCCTCTCTTCACAGTTGCAAAGTTGATCAAAACATTTCCTTAAACTGTTTTACAAAATGCCAAGGCTCCCATGAAAATAGGACACTTGGAGGAACATAGAGTAGAAGACAGTATTTAGAAATTTAAAGCCCTTTACTAAAAATAGTTTCTGCAAGTCATACAGAAGAACGATAACATACAAGGCTGTGACAAAGGGGTGGCCGTGAACTTGCTGTCACCTACATATACTTGTCAGACCATTTACCACCCAGGAGAATGCAGCTGTATGAAACTCAAGGCAGAGAAACCTTTACGTCTCACCATCTCATTTTGTTTGCACACATACAGAAGTCTCTCGCATGCTCCTGAACGGGGCTTTGAAAGCAAATACTGCTTTAGAAGTATGCCATATGTGCACATTCATCACTGTATTAAAATAAGCCACTATATCACACTGAAAAATCTTTTAAATAAAATATACAATCTACCAAGCAGTACAATTGTTTCCATCCAACTGCTGGTTCACACAGTATAAAAATATTCTGGAAGCCAGTTATAAAATACTTGCTGTTAAAACAGGTAAGCGCCTCAAGCTGCATCCTATTCCCTAATTCTTTACAATCCAGTGCTATTTTCAGGCAACTAAAGGAGCAAGTCCATAATATCAGATAGAGTAAGAAAAAGAGCAATTCCACACTCAGTGCTTGTTCATTCCAGAGGATGAGTGGCCTCAACTCCTAATAAAGCCAATGACAAATGAGGGCACTCAGCAGCTCCAGCGTGTCAGGGTCAGACCCTATTTTAACAGTCCCTTCATGTCAGGAATAGAAATGCTTTTTACAGCATAGGAAGAGAAAATAATACCATTCTTTATCACAAACTTAGTTACAAAACCACACTAAAAAATTGTAGTGGGGTCTGAAATTGCATCTTGAACATTGTCACAATATCTCATTTTGCTGTGAGATTTTGCTTTCATTATTCCAGTGGATTTGGTGCAGTAATTCTGGATTTAGACCCATGTATGTTATGAACAGACCCTTGCCATAGACTATTTATGATTCAGCAAAAGGATGTTGACATCATGAAGAATACCCAGTGTTACAGACAGCAAACAATTGATTTTTTTCATCTCCACTCTTCCAATAATAGTGATTTATTTTTTTGTCCCTAAAAGCACAGTGCCAATGTAGCTATCATGAAAAAGGATTACTCAAGTTCTCACATTTCAGACTAGCACATCAAGAAAAGCAGTAGGAAAATGAATTACCTTATTTTTCATTAGAAAAAGCAGATTTCCTTTCAGTCGGCACCATCTCTCCCTCGGTTCTGTATGCAAAAAAGTAAGAGATTAATAAAAACAACCTTTTGTCTTCACACATTAAATGCTTCTCAAAGAAGATGCATTAGTTATAAAGGGCAGGAAAAAAAAAATCATTAACAACGCAAACAAAGCCAGCTTCACTCAGCGGCTGCCTATGTACAGCATGCTGTTAAATGCCAAATAACTTCCCAGAAGGTTTCTTCTACTCTGCAGCCGAGAGTATTGGTGACTGCAGCACATACTCATCGGTGTTTTCTCAGCTTTTCTCCCTTCTCCTCACACAGGAGCAGAAACAGGCACTTTAGCATGGAACAGCATTTGCTTCCATCATTTCAGGAGATCAAACATAATCCACGTTAAGACACAAAAACACTGGCTATTCCACTTAGGTTAGAACATGCTAATCTGAATTCACAATTTTCAGAAAGTAAAAAAAGGGAGTAAAATGAGACCCAAATATTTATAGTCACTTTGCTGTTACTATTCTACTATACTTTACTAAAGTGCTTAACCAATGGGAATAACAACGTATTTTTGTTTACATACACATGTAGACATGTAATCAAATTTTTGAGAACAGGGAATGTTTCACAGCTTTAGGGTCAGCAAGTGGGTCAAAAAGCTTGAAAAAGTTATTCTTCCATAGCTAGATAATTTTTAACATGGCTGATTTTTTAAATATGTGTATCTGTAGGTACATATAGATACCTAAACCTATTACAAACATACACAGATAGAGATCTTGTGGACAAATGTGGTGTCTTCAGAGATCATTTCCTAAAAGAGGAAGAAGCCTTTTTTACACAAGATGTATTCTACATTTTGAGAGGGCATATCTCCAGACAGCAGCCAACCTGGAATTGATAGGGAGCTGGAAGAACAGCTGTACCCTAAGGCCATGTTATTCTACAGTTGCCTCTGCAGAAGTCTTGTAATTCCCTCAAAGCTGGCCACCACTAAAAACATTTTATTGAGCAGGAGGACATCTTGTTACAGTCAATAAATAAAAAAAAAATTCTCTTTTCCTCTTGATAATTTCAATGAAGATGTTTCAGTAAGCAACATTTGAAAATCAGAATATCTTCTTCCCCACAAGAAAGTGCGAGGTTTACAGTCACAGGTACTGGGACTCACGGAAATAACTGTTCAATGATAACCTGGGTTGGTTTGTTTGGGTTTTTTTTAGAAAAGGAATTGAAGTTCCTGGATCTCTTCAGACCTACTAAAGTGCAAGGACAATACAGAAAAGAGAATAATATAAATTGATGCCCATCCACCAACTAAAAATCTGAACACAGTTATCAGATCCGAGTACTTTGCTTTACAGTGCAAGTACAGGAGTCTGCTAAGACTAAATTGCATCCCCCAGAGCCACGTGGGCATCAGGAAGAAGGAAAGCTATCACATTTACACTGTAGCTTTTTCTGATAAAAAGATATTTTTCTATATGACTGGGAAAGTCACTACCTTATAAGTGTGAAAAATAAGCAAGTCCAAAGATTAGTCAGACTAACAATGACAAGTCTGTCAGTAGATAGGATATGCAGTAGTCAGCATGCCTTGACAGAAATGACCCTTCTTCCCAAGGGATCATAATATGATTGCTAGGAGCCAGAAGGATTTACTGGGCAATAGGAACATCTTCCACATGCATAGCTTCTTAAACACTTTGCTACAATCTGCTCCCCCTGACTATGGCACAGATAATCCGTGATACTGAGCTACATAAGAGTTTGGTCTCTCTCCAGTTAGTGTCAGGTTTTTAGCAGTATTAAAAATACTAGCACTCAACATAAAAAAAATTCAAAACATCCTCATAAACATTAGATATTCACTGGGCAGGGCTTAACATGCTGCCTACGATGAATACACAGGGTGGAAATCCTGTTGAGAAACCCTAAAGCAGCCAGATGAGGATGCTCCCAAAAGCCCTTGTCCAGGAAGTTTGCTCCACCATCCGCAGGAAACTCTGACTATTTATCATTAGGAAATGTATGTCGTGGTTTTACCAGGGCATGTATAAAATTTTCTGAAAATGTGGCACAGAATTTGCTCCATCTCTTACCATAATTGAGTCTGTGGTGGGTTTGGGTTTGTTTGGATTTTTTTCTAATAAAATAAAAGTAAATACAATCACAGTGAAGACCAACTGGGACAAGTGAAAATAAAACATTTGCTGTTGCTGAAATTATTGTGTTAGGACCGATTTTACAGCCAAGCATAAGCTATTTTCTAACAGCTACTGAGGGAATAGACTTGTTCAAGCTTACTGGAAATTGAAAGACATTTAAAATATGATCATAAAAGCCTGAAGAAACCTGCAAAGGAGGTGGGAAGTGAGCCATGGAAAATCTATAATGATAAAAGAAAGAACATAGCTTTCAGAGGTGGAAGGGGCAAGTTCTGAGGAACTGGATAGCTAATCTTTAAAACATGGCAACTAATGGTTGGTGACTAGCAATCAGTAGCAGAAAAAAAAAATACAATCTTTGTTTACAGGACAAGAATAATAATGTTTAAGACTGTGTGCTGTTTCCCTGGCGCATGACAAAGGGAACTTGAAAATTTGAGCAAATTAAAGAACTAGATTTAAGCTTCATTATTTGGAAAGGTAATCAGCACCACTCAAGCATCAGTAATGAAGAAAACTAAAAACGGGTATATGTGATTAGTGTAACTAAGCCAACAACTGCAGAAAACATGCGCATCAACCATGAGTAGTTTTCCGCACAAGTCATTGTTACCTATTAATTTTTCATCCCCAACCACTCTGCAAATCTTCAGTTTTCCTTCCTTGTCAAAACAACCTGATGGTTGCCTGGCCAGCAAAGCCAGATGTTTAGCATTGAACCTCATGGGGGTGGCAGGGAAAAGGATGAAGATGAGTAAGAGGTGGAGGAGGACAATGAGGATGCTAGGTAATCTGTTGAAGCTGAGCCAAATCTAGGCAGCAGATATGAAGGTCAACTGAAACATCAAAAACAAAACAAAAAACAAGAGATGCTGCTGTTTATTGTGAGTTCCACTCTCCTGTACACTCCAAACACTGTACTTTCTATCTAGAGTATGTGAGCAGAATAAGTAATAGGAAAAAAACAAGCAAAGTCACATAGGTGACACCTCACACTTTTTTTCAAGAAAGAAAAAAAATCCTTCCTTTTCAGTGGCCCTAGAACCTCGTGCAGAAGCTGTAATTCTACCCAGTATTACCAGTTTATCAATACCACTAAAAATATATTTTGGCTATAGGCATATAAGTAACTAGAAAGCTCAGGTATGCATTCATGGAGCAGGGTGAAGAGGGTAGATTGTCTTGGATTTCCACCTCCCTCACAGGAACAATAACCCTAATGAAATACAAAGTGTTAACTACAAAAGCTCATAATGTGCTCAATTATTCATGTTTTGCTATACTGACACTGATTGCTTCTTTTTTGTTCATGATATATTTTCAGAGTTTTTAAGTCTTTTGGAACATTTTCTTCTGTTTTCAGGAAATCAGCTGTGTCACCTCCCCCCCACACACACACAAAATAAACCCCAAACAATAAAACTAACAGCTTTCATTTATTAGAACTCCATCTACTGAAATTAGTGAAAAAAGTACACCTGACACTTTTATCTAATACATCTTTGTTTCTCAGTACCCCTCCTCTACCTATTGGAAGTTATTTTAATACTGAATTCCATAGTTGGGATTTTGACTAGTGGAAGTTTGGAACCAAATATTTTGGTCTGAATTGAAGTTAACACAGCACCATTTCACATTGCTGCAAGGATGAGAAAATAAGGCCACAGAAGCAGTTCTAAAGAGATCTCCTTTTTAATCCCCAAAACATTATATGATCTTAATGTCCAACACTTTTGTAAAGGCCTTTCCCAAAAAAAGGATTCTTGGTATAACCTTCACACAGTCCAGCAACTGAAGTTTATCAGATGGATTTTAATACTCCTATACAGTTTAAAAAAAATTTTAAAAAAAGGCACCCAATCCTCAGCACATGGGCTTCAGAAGCCAGTTTCTGTCCCTAAAACAGAAGTTTTTGTTCTTCAGAGGACAGCACCGGTATCTTTATCTGGTGAACTAAAACTCTTAACAACTCCCAGACAAGTTCCTGTCAACCCCTGATCTGACGGAGAAGTTACATTTTCTGCACTGTATCTTTCTGTGGGCGCTTGCATTCCTACTTTTACCTACTTTCTTTTCTCAAGTCCATCCCTCATACAAGGACCACTGCTGTGTCCTGCAATTCAGCCATTTCTAATAGCACTACAACAGTGAATGCAGACCAAACTTAATTATTATTTGTACATATGAAAAATAGCCCAGTCAAGAGTGTGACATTATGAAGACAAATCTCCAAGTAATTTTCTCCTCCTAAGGAGGTTCTACAATTCTATAGAGAACTGCCATGCAGCTGAAAGGCTCTTTAGTTTCCTCTTCATTATCAAATCCCATTACAAGCAAGAAACAGAATGCATGCAAGCAGTCCCAACACACGCACAAGGAGTAGAAGGTTGCAGCTCCAACTTTTCCATTCATTCCCACACATACACCTTCTTCCTTGTTTTCCCCTTAGAATCAGCAGCTAGACTTCTTTTACTCCATCTTCATGCTTTCCCTCCATTTCATAATATTACTGAAATTAAAACATCATAGCCTTATGGTCATCACAAACCCTGACCTGCAAGTTACACCACCCCAGGATGCTGCTGTGCCCAGAGTGAGCTGCCCACTCCAAGGGAGGCTCCACCATGCAGGTGCACCTGGTTGCCAATGTTTTGTAAATTGATGGATTACAGCTGTGGAAAGATGACTCAGACAGCAGTCACAAAAAGGATATTTATCATACACTGTAATCTAACACTATGAGCATATCCAGCATTGAAGACCAAACCTATCAAGGGAACAGGGAAAGATGCTGGCTAGGCCACATGACAGGATTGCCAGCCACGATGACCCTTGAAAAAGGTTTACCAGGGCATGCAGGGGCTTTGGGAATGGCAATGTGTATATTCCTACTTGCCTCTGTATGCTGAGTGGACATTTTGTTTTACAGCCACATACTGTATTTTTAACAAATGAGTTTGCAATGGACCTAATTGTTTTTTAGAAAGCAATAAACAGGTTTGACAAGCTAAAAACTTCTGTGGTCTCCAACTGCTGCACTGTCCCCTCTCAAGAAGGCATCTTGCACACGTTTCACACAGTTCATTGGTAGCCCTCTTGTTTTAGAGAACACAGTTCTGGAAATTCAACAGCAACCTACTTACTTATTGGTTTGTGAACTAATCAGTTCCAGTCCATTTTATAAACACTGTATAAATCTACCTTAAATAGCACCTTCATCTGCATACAGTTACTCTTGATTGCTTCAATCTCTGAGTAGCAAGAACAAAGTCAGAACCTATGAGTCTGGTCCTAGATGGAAGAGTCATTGAAAACTATCAATGACTGAATAAACCCTATGATATCAAAGCAATGAAGGTTACTGGCTAAACCCTAATTATGTTTAAATGCAGTAATTACTATAATGCATGGACATCTGTATTCCACACAGAACTGCAAAACACAGAAGGTCGGGGATGAGACAAGTTGTAAACTGCTATTTAAGAAAGCATTTGCTTTCCAGCAAAGGGAAAAAAAGTGTCAGGTAAACAGAATGGCCTGGGCTTCTGGAAAGGCTATTGAAAGGAATAAAGAAACTCCAGGAGGAGATGTGCATATTGATTTTGCTATTTTCCCCCTCAAGGGAGATGGATTATATCTCTTGCACTCATATATCAGTATAGTAGTAATGGTCTAGAAATTACTTTTATTACGTCTGTGCATCACTTGCTCTGCATATGAGCCATAACATGCAAATCACGGGGGACAGTAAGAACAGTACACAGCAGTTAAAACCCTTGAGGCAACAGCCTCAGTACATACAAGCCAGTACCTTCAAATGCAAGGCAGCTGGGCCAGCAGAGTTCCACAGCAATAATAATCAAGGTTCCTGTTCCTGGGAGTTTGCCAGAGAAGCTAAACTTATCTGGCAATGTCTGAATACTATTCAGACCTAAAAGGTATAATAGATGGTAGGATTCAAACTTGGGATTAACTGAGAAACTCTATGCCCATCCAAAGGGGAACACAGCCAGTGTTGGCACACCAATAAAATTAAAGGTAAACAACACTGATAGACGTGTCTATCTGCAGCTGCAGCACTAGCTCTCCTTGAAGGAGCAAAAAGACTTTTTAGCTCAATAATCCATTTCCCTTCTGTCTCCATTTTGGAATAAAGCTCTTAGTCAGGGAAACTACTTAGTCCTATACTGCCTTTAAATGCTTGTCCTAGATAATTTCTTTCCTAGCATGAACTCAGATAAAAAAGGTATTATCTTCAGTTATTTAATACTGATGGTTCAAGAGACAGGCATTATTTAACGCTCATGGCTAGAGACAGAGGCATCCTGAATCTAAAGATCCTCTCAACACTCTTCCACACACAATCACCACAACCATAATTCATAGGTAAAATGGATCAGTCAATTACTTTGTGAGTGGCCAGGAGAGAAAGGTGGAAGAGTCTACGTCCTTGAAAGCAATAATTCTAGAAGAGATGACTGTTTTGACAGCTCATGGACCACAAAATTTATCAAGTTCTCTGCTGGATGTCCTCTGTCTCCCTGAATTTGCAGTTATAGTTTTCATGATCCCTTTCTATGGACAGGGAACAATCAGAATGATTTGATTCACATGACGCAGAAGAAGAGCCACAATGTGCTGTAAGTGTTAAGCACCAGCCTTATAGTTGGACATCTTTGATTAATACAATGAGAGAAATGCACATTTTAGATCCCTTGCAGAGATATAAACCCACCTCTTAACCTACACATAAATGTTAGAAGTCAAACAGAACTAGTAACATGTTCAAGTAATCTTACATTACAAAGAAGATTTATCATGCAAGATAAAATCTTGAACAAAATTGACTTCAGCACCTAAGACCAGCAGGAATAAAAGGTACCCATCAGAACAGTGTGCAGCTGATCTCCAGCTCTTGCACCCTGCAGGACAGCTACAAAGACAGACTTTATTAGTTTCAGATAATCACCAAGCTGCACCTGTCCAAAGAAGTGAGTGCAGGGGCTCACTAGTGCCAATTCAAAAAGAGAGGAACCATCTTCACGGCTGCACACACTAACCTGAAACAACCCTTTCAACGCTGTCTCTTAGAGTTCCAAGGGTTTGGGTTTTTTTATAGATCATAAGCCCAGATCAACACTGAAGAAATCAGTGTATAATACCTCACAGCTTTCATTAGTACTGCGTTTAATTTCAGATATTTTGGTAAAGTGTTAAAGTACAGGCTTTTTAATACTGCAGTCTCCTAAATCTCTGAAACAAAGTCAATAAAATTGAATGATTTCACTAGTTTAGCAATTTCAAAAAGAAAAACACTAGAGCTTATGTCTTCAAGTCCTCAGAGACTCTGCCAAATGCATTCTAAATTTCCATTCTCTTCCTTTGAAAAGGTACAATATTTTTAGTTCACATCATTTTGTATTAAGAACTTCTTTAATCTTTGCAACACACAGCACAGGAAACAGCCTTCAAAAGGAGAGGTGCAAAATCAGTCCATAGTTTTGTCTTCAAAACTTATATTCTTTTTAAGCAAAGAGACAGTGCTAATTCCACACACTGTCTTTTTATTAGGCCATAAAACATAAATAACACACAATCCCCCATTAAAACTCTGCTTTCTATCCCTAGTCCCTGCACAGAGAAACAACACACTACATTTTCTGTCTTGGACTGGGGAAATAAGAGTACAATGCAGAGTCAGCAAAAAGAATTAATGCGTGATGGGAGTTTTAAATACGCAGGTATATTGATATATCTAAAAGGTTTGAAAATCTATACTGTATCCAAGTTTTACCTTGAAAATCATTAACAAGTGATCAGCTGATATGGCTGACATAGATTCAGACTGTGCTCCAAAGAAGGTTTCAGGGATCTGCAAAGGCAACCTCACTATAAAGGGAGAAAACAGTAGGGGAACATTTGTCTTACAAAACAATCTTCTCTGCAGGTTTGGCTTGTTTTTCTTCCTCACTGAGGTAAGAAAGGCAAGACCAAATGCCACTACATACTAGGCTATTTACAGAAGGTATCTATTAGCAATACAAAGTTATTTCTTTCTATATGAAGATCCTTATCAGCTGGCTGCACACAGCCAAGCTAAGTGATTGTACCCATGGAAAAATTTCAGATTATTTCTAACTTCATCTTTTCACTTCTGTCTCCAGGCTGTCTTATTTCCTTCTAGCAAGGTCAAAGCTAGGGCTGATCATATATTGTCTGTAGTTTACACTTACACTTTTTAGGCTGCCAGTACTACAGCAATCCTTTTGAACAGACTATCACCCTCAACTACTTCAAGTGTTTCTTCCTACCATTTATCAGCCATTGTGGCCTTCCAAATAAAAAAATGACAGGCCTGCAATATTCAGCAAGTTAGTGAGTCATGAAACTTCCTAGGACACCCTTTACTGAGCATTGAAAACAAATTCGAATTTTGTGTGTGTGCATGTGTGTCTAGAGGACAGGTAACAAAAACAGTAAATGATTATCTGTTTTTTCCCAACAGTACCAGTGGTTATTTCAGTTGTATTTTATGCTGAATCTCACACATACCATATTGTAATAGCTTTTACATCATCATCCTCGCTAAGTTTTCAGTTCCATCACCCTTCCCTTGCTATGCCTTAAAAAATAACAGGAGCCCCAAAGACTGTCCCTAACCAGAGCCAGCCTTCTCCCAAGGGAGGTATGACCTTGTAATGGCATAATACAGCACCACAACAACCAACCAGCACCCTCGTTCTCTTTCACTACTGTTTGAAAGTCCCTTTCAAAAAGCCTTAAACCTAAAAAGACTTTAAAAGCAGAGTACCTCCTGGAAAAAAAAAAAAAAAGCTATGAGAGGTGAGCTCTTCTATTTGGAGACAGATAATGAAAAATTAAAAGCAGGATTGGCTTGAAGGTATTCCCTACAGCTGAAAATACAGCAACCACACAGAACTACTCTGTCTTCCCTTTAGCTGACAGACTCCCCAGTCAAGCAAATTCCTAAATGATTCATGTAGCTTCCCAGCATTCAGATGTGATCATTCTGGGGAGGGAAAAAAAAAAAAGAGTAAAATCTTACATTTTACTTCCTTTAAAAGGGGTAGTACAAATAAACCCTGCAAACAGGTATAACCTGACACACCCATCGAACAATGTACTTGCAGCTATTGATACTGATTCAACTGAAAGCCAGCCCTATGGAAAGGAAGTAATTTATCTGTTGTGGGAGTTGCCCCAGGTGGTTTACTGCACCACTGCTAGGCAGAGGATTGAGCAAGAAAGAGTCTACTGCCTTCACAAGCCCAGCCACCTCACTGTGACACCGAGTGTTCACAGTGCAACTTCCCTCTGGCTGCGCTGGAGCAGCCACTGACCCGACACAGGTACAGGCTCCTGGGGGAAGGGAGCCCTCCTTCCCCAGGGCAGCACTAAAGTCATCTTAAGGAACTGATCTTGATGGAAACCTGATCAAGCTGTTCCCTGATCAGGCTGATTACTGGCTGCAGAAACGCCAGCGCAACAGAGAGGACAAAAGTGTGTCCCTCCAGGAAAATCCTTCTGCAGACGGCCACAGCTGTGTCAGCTTAGTATGATGGTGTAACTGTAACTTTAACACAGCTTTACACACAACTGTGAAGACCCGGCAAGGGCTCCAATTTTATTATTCCAAATTTAGGGAGAGACCATGTGCTCTCCTGCTCCTCTGCTTTCCATGGGAAAGAGACTATTGGGTTTCATTTTCATTTCAATTACCTCTAAATTGACAGCAAGAAAGCATGGAAAAGTATAGCAATTAATATTTTATGATATTTAATATGAATAATTAAAAGGCAAGTAAAATACTCGGGGGGAGGGGGAAGAAGGAAATCATTATAATAAGTACATTCCCAATTTAAATATACTCCTCCTGAAAGTTCACAAATATCTGGTTAAGTACATTTCTAATTAAAAAGGAAATATCGCTGTTAAGACCATAATTGTTGAATAACTAAATCTAGGAAACAGTGACTTGGTGCTGTTATGTTAAGGAAAAACCATAAATCATTTTAAATGTGTCTCAGTAATAATGATTCAATTTTTTATATGCAACAGAAGTCTCACTTCAGCAAAAACTATTATGTCATTTGGGGAAGGGAATAGATGCAAAACAGTTACACGGAAGAAACATGAAAACTACTAAATATGTTGCTGCTTTATACTGATCTGGCAACTACAGCAAAAACAAGTCATTTATTGACTGTTTGATCAACAACATATCCTCAATTAGCAGATAGGAATAAAGTTTATGTATTTTAAAGGATTAATAACACCTATCAAGCAGACAAAAGCTTCATTTTTCTTTCAAACCAAGATGCTGCTATGCCCCCTAAATTCATCCAAAGTTAAAAAAGACCAGAAGAAACTGAGAAGTGATACTTTAGAACCACAACTTGAATCCAAGGACAAAGGATGATTCAGAAGATGATCAAACTCTTCCCAAATACGCAATCTTTCAATTAAGATTAGGACAACTCAAACTGCATATGCCCATACAAAAGATCTCCTCTGTGGCTTATTCCAAGACAACCTATGTGTCTGCTCAATTTGTGGCTGCAGAATTCCTTGGTATTACAAAAACAACAGACACCATCTGTGGGAAGTCAAAAAGCAACTAACACCTTCCCATGCAGACAGGCAATTTGGGAAGTGTAACACTTCACTCAAGTAAACTTAAATTTCTTAATCATGAATATCCATCACTATACTACCTGTTTTCACTAATATGCAGCTTTTACCTAGCTGGAAATAGTGAGGAAATAAAAAAATAAAATAAAAAAAAAAGTTCAATCTTATTTAATAACTATCAATCAGGCAATAGAGCCACACATTTATCTGGATTTCTGCAGTTATCTACACTGTAGTGTATGACACCCTACTCTCTTCAGCTATAAAGGATCATGGGCAAATGTTTTTGCAAATATTTTTTTAAACAACCTTAGTCTAAGAAGTTGGAACTGACAAATAGCCCAGCTACATAAAACTTGCTAAAAATACATGTTCTTCAGATTAAACACCTCATGCAAAGATAAAAAGTTCACAGCAATAACTTTAAAAACCAAGGTTGTCAAAGTAACACACTCAATACAAAATTCAAGAGTTGGTTTCATAAGATATTCATGCTCCTCAGGTACAGAATTATTCGGGTAAAAAGGCCGTGATTTCAGTGGTATGATAAAATTATTACAGAACAGGTACGTCTGAATTAAATGAGCGCCTTTGTATTAAACATGAAGCATAACCATGATTGTTACTAGAGGCAGTCCAGGGCTGAATGTTTCTCTGATGAAAACTGAAGGTGCACAATAGTACAAGCCAAGTCCCTTGACACAGAAACTGAGCTTGCCTCAGGATGTGAATGGCTGGCAACAGCCTCTTTTTCACCTGTAGTAAAATTGCATCCAATTGCCCAGCCTGGAAAAGCTGCTCAACATCTCGCTGAAGGACTATCACCTACATTTTAATCAGACCTACACGCTTTGAAGGATTCTCAGCTTCTGAAAGACCCTCTGGGCAAGAATTAACGGGGAAACTAGCCTGAAGGAGAGAAACAGAACTTAGAAGGGGACCAACAAACCCAAAGCACCAAAAGATCTGACTCTAAAAAGGCTGAAAAAAAGAATATCCCTTGGAGCTTCGGCTTGCAAAGCTCTGCAGCAGTGGCTACAAACAGGCTGTTCCTTGGTCACACTGGCATTCTTTGCTTTCCTGTCATCCCATCACAGAGGCAAAGCAGAACAACCACGGCCTGGCCAGAGCTTGGAGTAAGTTTTCCTCACCAGTCTGGGTGTTACGAAGGCTTTGGTATGTGTTTGCAGCGGGCAACGATGGAGTAGTAAGGCCTAGCCTGTGGAGACGGGCTTCACACATTAAGCACAGCTTGAAGAAAATGCCCTCCAAGTAAAAATAGTGGCTGGACTAAACTCAATCCCAATCCCTGGAGCAGTTATCAATGTTACTTGTGACATGGAGCCAGATTTTCGAGAAGAATATGCCCATACAGACAGAGTGACTATGTAACAGTACAGTTAATTCAGTACAAAAATACATTTGAATAATATCATAATTAACTATCTTCCTCCTCCTCACTGCACCATTCCATTACAATGTCATTGCACTACTGCAGACGTGCAGTTATTCTGATCTTAACTACATTTGCATACATTAAAAGATGTGAATCTCTTAAGATTTTAAATCTTTCAGAATGAATGCTTTCTTTTGTATTGGATAATCAGGGAATATTAGATAACTTACAAAACAAAAGTGTTTCTCAGGAAAGAATTTTCAAAAGAAATGCAATTCCAGGATGTAATTCTCAAAGTCTACTTGAAGGCTGCAGGCTTTGTGGAAAGAATCAATTGGACTAGGACACCACAAAAAGAAGGAATGTTTGGGAACAGAAAAGAAAGAACCAAATATACCAAGGTACTTTAAAGGTGATGGACAGGAAAAGCATCAGAAATAGTGACTGAATATGGCCTGGAAAGAGTCACTAGAGTTGGTGAGAACACAAAGGAGAGAACATATGTGGAGGACTGTGAAAGGAGAGCTCTCTGGGGGAGCTGCTGGTAGATCTAGAAGGGTAAAGGGGAGATAAGTCAGCAGCACACTGGAACCTCAGGGTCTAGGCCAGAAGGAAGTCAGTTTTTAAGATTCACCCACAACTTCTTCCAGCTCTCAAAACAAACCCAGCTAAGGTGGCTGGATCTGTGGACTAAAAATTCTTCTGCAGCTAGTAGAGGGGCATACTTTCTGCAACTGATGTACAACAGCCTTAAAACTGTTATTTCAAATAGAACATCAATGGCTTTAGGACTTTTTCCCTCCTGTTCTTGAATTTTCAGACTTTAGCCTAAACTATTTTATCCATCTTGCTTCAAGGCAGAAAAGCAACTTGGGCAGGAGTTTAGACAAAGAAGTTTAAGATACTTACATTCTCCTGATAAGTAGCTTTTACAGTCCCCTGAGAACATCTTAAAATTTTCAGACTGCACGCACACACACCAGCACGTGAACACCATTTTCTAAAAGTGTTCCACTTGATTTACCCAGCATAGGTTGCTGGATTTTCCCACCCCCTCCCCAATTCACTAGGGGGTATCAGTACTTTACAATAGAGATCCAAAAAGAAAATAATTCATAAATGACTGAAAAACTGATTTCTTCCTTAATTCCCTTAAGGCAGCAATAGGAGTATGTCAGTTGGAGGACAGGTGCAGTGCCAACTTTCTCTGGTTGCTTCTCAACATTAAATGTCTCTTTCCCTTCCCAGCATACAGATTTTTAAAATAAACAAACAAATCAAAGAAAGACTGACATTTTTCACTGTTTGAAATGCCACTAAGTTGGCACTTTCTTTGAGCATTCTCAGTAAATATGGCCAAAGCTTTAACTTCTGCCCAGAATTCCTCCTTTGTTTTAAACTATTTCCCCATCTCCCAGCAGTAACACAGACCCACGAGACTTCTTTAATAAGCTGTTTACTGTTTATTTGCTTGCCCAAAACCAACTTAGATATATTTAATTATTTTATGGGTACAATAACTGATTTCTCCTGCTCTACCAAAATAAGAGGATTCAACATTTATTTTGCTCTAGCAAAAGAGTATAACATTCATTCAAAAATCACTGTGTAGAGAGATGCACAGACAACTCCTTTGCCATTAGCACAAGTGTCAAGACCAGTCACATCATACTCTTTCTGCAGGTGGATGGAAAAGGTGTGAAGTCTAGAAGGAGAGCAGGTGAAAGAGGGGAATTATCATTGTCACCTTTTTATTTTTTGTGCTGGTGCTTTTGAAATGTGCGAGAATGAAAGACTGTTCCTACGATTACCTTTCAAACACAAAAGAATTACCAAGGGTCAGAAACTGTCAGGTACAGTATTATCTGCTTTAAAGGCCTGAAGTCCTATTAAAACATTTCTCTTGACATGGAAATGAAAGGATTAGGACAACTGTTTTTGTAAGTGTTGCAGTGGCATTTCAACTTAATTGATTTAATTCTCAGAAGAAATTGTTAACAGAAAGTTACTGCTTGAAAAGCTTGAACTATCTCTACAAAGAGAAAAACAAACTGACTTGAACCAATTACTTGAAGTTTCTGCCATACACCAAACAACCAATTAAACCTGGAGAGTACATGCTGGACACACAGGATTACTGCAACCACACTAGGGAAAAAAAAAAATTCCACCAAACAGAAAGAGCCCTCTGAATTATCAAACCTACCATTACCTGCAACATCAAAATCTAATCCTTTTCACAACATTTATTACCGAGCTCAAACCTTCTCCTTTTCTCTACATCCCCAGATGTAGAGAACCTAGCATCTAGATTGTTTTCTCTCTACATCCCCAGAGCAATGTTGTTCCAATACCTGACCTGGTTTAATGGCAAGAACCTTCTGTAATTTTCAAATTAAATGTCTTAATGTCCAAATTATCCACATTATTATGCCAACACTGACCTTTACTTTACAGTTCTGTTCTCTCCTTTTCCCTTACTGGGAGTGTCAAAGGAAGTCAAGTTTTGGAGTTGTTTTTATTTTTAAATTCATCCCCTGTAGAGAATACTTTTGAATTCTCATCATACTTCCCTGACTCCATCTCTCAGGAAAACATACAAGACCAAAACCATATAAATACTTAAGATATACAAAGTCTGAGTTGAAACTACAGTACTCAAACCCAGCCTCACCTATTCTTGGTCCAATGATTTATTTTCAAATTAAAAAAAAACTGTTACACCTCTCAACTGCAATAGCTTGGCCCTACCTACCATTATCACAAGCACTTATTCTCAAGGTGATATGCATGAATGTAGTTTCTCTCATGATGTAACCAATAGTTTTTATCTTTACACCATTACAATTACCTGCTTTCAGATCCACCACTACACCTACTTCAGAGATCTACCAACACCTCAGTAGTCTCTTAGAACCTTTCACTCATGTTTCCTCTAAATTATTAGAGCAACACTCTAATAATATTATAATATCATGTATTACAGTCCTATCCAATAACTTCTATTTCTAGCTTTCAGCTGTATCCCTAAATATTCATGTTCTGCCGTGACTCCTATGTTATTATGTTATGGCTGTGATATCCAGTCTAATATTCTGCAATTCAAATTACTCCATTTCATACCCCAAGCTCTTGGTATTCCCACAAAAGTGTTTCAGCACTGCTTGCATTTCAGCTAACACAACTTTAACTGCACCGAAAGCTGGAATAGTCATAACCACATTACCTGACTACTGTTCTCAGAAATATTTATTGCACTTCACTTTTTTCTAATAATTGTCTATTGTTCTGTACAGTTACACCACTTTATCTGCTATGCTATCCTTGGTTTCCTACCTCTTTTCATGTACACATTAATGAAAAAAAAAAAAAAAACAGACATTATGCAATTCTATCGTATTTCTCAGTTTCAAGTTCTTCAGCAACAGCGTAAATTCTCGATGCCAGCAAGCCATTTCTCTAGGGATTATAGCTTGATCTCATGTATTGAAAGACTCCTCTTCCAGTAAATGAATTTTAAATGTTCAAAATTTCTAATTCCTTTCTGTAGGAATAGGTCATGACTAACACATCTCTTTGTTATCTTGCTATATGTCTGTTCCAAGGCCTGGGAGAATCCTGCTCAGTGCCAAGTGAGCCTGCACTCAGCCAGGCAGCTTCCCCAGCCCACGGGTCTCCTCCAAAAGAAGCCTTCAATATTTCTGCCATCTGCAGAGTCACAAACATCTGCAGTTACCCTCCATTACACAGATTTCTTTTCAGCCTGGTTTTTTAGAGCCTCAAGCTTCCACTGGTATATTGAATACACACGTAATATTGAAATGGATTTCCCATTTTGTCTGGAACACCTGTAAACTTATAATTTTGGGTATGTCCACCTCTACGTTCCACCACTATGTCAAAGTCTTATGTGACCTCCAGACTCAGCTTTTGGTCTATCCATGACAAAGCAACACAATAAACAATACAGGTTAGCAAGCTTGGAAAAGAAGCTCATAGCAACTTAACATTTCTTTCACCTTCCCCCCACTCCCGAAGTAAAATAGGTTATAACCTTCAGCACCATGGGTTACATGGAGGTTCTAGTGACTCGTTTTCTAACCATTAGTAAGAAGGGTGAGGGTGGAGAATCTCACAAGTAAATAGAGGGGTAATTTCTAAATATTATCTCTCTCAAAGTTACTAATCTTATTCCTCTAGTTATCAAAATTCCAGGTTATCCAAACTAGAAACTGAAGTTAGTGAACATTCAAAGTGGAAATGGGCTTTAGCTACAGAACAGCATGTGGCACTAGTTCTATATTCACAGTAAAGCAATGCAGTCTTAAGTGACAGAGCTTCAGTGGTACTACCACAGTAAGGAAGTTCTGAATCTCAAGCACCGCCTTGTCACTTTTCTTAAGCAACAATAAAGAAAATCATGACAAAGTGTGAAAGCAGCAGCCACAAATCAGTACTTCCATACTCCTCACATGTAAAATGAAGTCAGAAGCAATTTAGAATAAGAAACAATAGATAACACTATCCCTGTCACTGGGAGATACCGAGAGAAAAACAAGCTCTACTTGCTGAAAGACAAAGTGAAATTAAACAAGCACTTGCAGAATATAAGCAGAAAAGACGAAAAGTTGCAGTTTCTCATGGTATAGAAGAGAAAAAGTTAACATAGCAATTCTGTTCTGAATCCTTAAGACAGATTGCTAAGGAGTCCACGTAACACTTAAAATTCCTTTGTGATTATACAATTTACAAGTTGCCTGGCTTAAAGTTCAGAAAGTTATGATGGAACATTTATTTTACTAGGCCTAATTATGAAGTGATAGTACTTTCTTCTAAGAAAAGAACAGCAAATTTTTTTTAGCATGTATTTTCAGAAGATACTTGGTCTTCACATATTCATTAGGAAGCACAGATGTTATTCACACATACTCAAAGTAAGTACAAATATTTTTCTCATTTTACATGCCCCTCTCAATCTCAGTAACGTAGTTTGTAATAATATTATATGACTTTTAAAGGAAGTCTTTCCTTAGAATCTTTTCCCTTAAACTCCTCACCATATTATCACCATGGAGAAGAGATGGAGCAATAGTTGACATACTTTTCTTCTTTCTAATATATGTGAAGTTAAAAATGGGAAAGGGCAAGTAAAGTACATAACCATTTTGTTTTTATCAGGACTTGGTTTTATATACAGAGAAGATGCAAACAGGAACATTATTATAACACTGGATTCAATACCAAATGTATTTTGCACCAAATCCAAAGTTTATGGACACAATTACTTTAGCATTACCCCAGATTAAGCCCCGTATTGTTGCCAGAAGGCTTAAGATATGCAGATATCTTCATCAAAAAGCTCTGAGCCAGGTTATTTGAAATACTGAGCCTGCTCTCTGGGTCCAGATCATATCACAGAAGCTTAAAACCCAAAACCCAAAGTTAAAATTGCACCTTTTGTAGTGCTAAATATGTCAGTGTCCATTACCTCCCCCGATCTCATAGCATCTAAGGGCTATCCATCTACTCACAAAACAGAACCTCACCCATTCTACAGGAAAAAAATCAAAACAACAAAACCCAGAAATGCCAGACATCTTTATAAATTTCAAATGTAATTCCATCACCACTTCACTCATGAGCAAAACAGAAATGCAGTAACTGCTACAAACACAAGAGGGAACACAGCTTCTACATCTGCTGACAGGACACAACATTAATACTCCCAGGGCATTTCCTGGTCATCAGCTGACTCCTTCAAGGATGTTTGGCCCTACTGCAAGCATTAA
Source organism: Empidonax traillii (assembly GCF_003031625.1). Lineage (NCBI taxonomy): Eukaryota > Metazoa > Chordata > Aves > Passeriformes > Tyrannidae > Empidonax > Empidonax traillii. Next base: position 341,660 of record NW_020955363.1, on the reverse strand, counting down.
ACTAACCCTATTTCTTGTTGACTCCCTTTTCTAGCAGTTATTTAATTTCAGGCACAAGGTAATCCACAGGTGATTCATCCCGACAAAATCTGAATAACTTGTCTATAACATATCATCAGACACGTCTAAGTAAGACAAGAAGAGCAGGTTTGAAGCACACTAGACTTTTTTGAAGTTAAAATAGTAATTCAACTAGTAATTTACAATTAGTTTCCAAATTATTTTTGAGCAAATGACAGAGCTCAGTTAGACTTACTGCATCCACTTGAACACACGCACTTTACATGTATATACATACAGAATTCTTACTAACAACCTTGTTTCCTGACATTTTTAAGCATCTTGGTATTTTTAATCCCACATACTGGCTACATTTATAATACACAGGTCAGCAAACTTCTGGACTATCTTTTCTTTATTATTGAGTTCTTTAATATTCAAATAACTTTTTTTTTTTTCCTAATCCAGTTGCAACACTGAGGTTCCTTGGAAGACAAACTTGGCAACCTGTAATCACAAAAAAGATAGAAAGATGGAAGTGTCACCCAGACACTATGCTCAAACTGCTACCACTTCTCTATCCAGAACTGGGATGTACTCAGATCTAGTTCACTGATGCAGACACAAGAAAGCTGAATGCTAGCATGTAAAGTAGCTGCATGCATGAATTGACGGGATTAAAGGAAAAACTACTTACTGAAAACCTACAGTAGGACTGATCATATAAAGGATAAGCAGGATATCTAAACACAAGTGATACCTAAATTAATCCATCTGGGATAAAGAGACCAAGTCACTGATAGGTCTTCTAGGTAGTATTAGATGAATGACTGAAAAATCATTCTGGGTTTAGCCTGGGATTAGACAGCAGGTAGCTCTCAGTATGCCTGATTGCATCTGTATTTTTTCAGACACAACAGGAACCAACTTTTACCAATGTACCACTTTCGTATTATGAATTTCAATAAATTTTAAAAAACACTGAACAACCTATTCAACTGCAAATGGCCCTTGGGCAAAGAGAGAAAACCTAGACCCAAGATGTGCATCCTTGAATGGAAACTAATAAGGAAATCTGGTAAATTTAGACTTATTAATCATGTTATCAGGTTTTTAATGTATTACAGCAATTTCTACCACAGCCTATAGAGGATAAGAGAATGGTATATGCTCAGAGGACAGGAAATACTAAGGCATCAAGTTCTGCTATTGAAGAGGAGAAGAAAAAGACAAACTAGTCCCAAAATAATAGATAAGAAAAGATATCAATTCAGTCCTCTCCTAGGGACACAAAACCAAAGAGTTGGTAGGAAAAATAAAAGAACAGGAATAATGGAAAGCTTATTTACAAATACACAAATCCATACTTTCCAACTTAGGAGACTCATTAAGATCTCAAGATTTCTTTCTCAGTAAATCTCTGTAGATGCAAATAGGACCAAAACCCCACAATATGCACGTTTATTGTTGTTGGGCTTTTTATTTTATGCAAAGCAAGCAAGAAAAAAAAAAAGTCATGGGGGAAACACTAAACTACCGGGCACTGTGTGACCAGAAACAGCAAACAAGTAAATCTAACATGATGCTGCAACAGACATCTACAGTTATTCTCAAAGGTTTGTATTGATGAAGAACTAATATTAACACTATGATCAGTCTTCTTAGAGTGAGCTTCAACTAAAACAGCAGGTTTTTCATGTAACAGGGGACCACACATATTTGTCATAAGTCTCTTTATGCTACTACATACAATATAAAACCAATATTCCAGTGATTGCTCCGTAAGTCCAAACAGCTTTCAGAGAGCTTTATGAGCCACGACCAGCCCAAGCACAGAAACAAAAAGAATGCACACATATGTAATACATATTAGTTGAGAATTACTGCTAAAGGAGAACAATTACAACCAGCTACCTTACCTGAGCTTAGTTCGTCAAGGTACTATCTTCAAGAAACTCATGTTGATTGCTTCTGATTTTCTCCTCTTCCTTGAAATTTTTAGTTTTGACAAAGCCTATCTTTCCCTCTCAAACAGGCTGCGTTGAATTTAGCAGTAACAGTGTTAAATTGCAGTACTTCTCCTTGCCACTCCTCCCTGGGCACCACCCCCACAGCAGGGGGAACAAAAAAATAAGCTGTGCTGATTCTCAACACCTGCTATTCAACACAAACGAGCACTGGTATCAACACAAGCTGAAACACCTGGCTCAGTTGAGTGACAGCCAGAACATCATTTGTTTGTGCTGCCCAGCACTAACACCACAACAAACCAGTCAGGACACAACCAGCAACTTCCCCAGTCACCTCAGCAGCACACAGCAAAGCTCATCATCTGCTTTCTACTCTTGTTTCCCATTCCCCCGTACTAAGCCAGGGCACAGGGATCTCGGGATGTTCAGTAACATAACTTGGATTTAATGTCCCTGTGTTCCTTTTAAACACAGATGAATCATAATCCCTGAAGGTTATGGTTTTCCATACTTGCAAGACCGCTCCTGATGGGATTAATTTTTGTAATGGCATAGCTGATCACCACCATTAAGCAAATACAAAAAACACATAAGCAGATGAATGCAGGCAAATGAACAATTCCCTAAGATCTGAAGGGACTTGGTGCTATGTCTAGAGAATAGCAGTTTTATTTCTTAGCCTAAAATTTAAGCACACCATTCAAAAACAAACGGATTTCTCCAGGCTCCTAGAGCACTGAGTAAGTCCAGCTGCTTCAGTATCTGTGTTGTTTTCTGCTGCCAATCTTCTCCAGCCATGCTCCCTTTATGAGAGCACCTAATCTGCCCCACTGAGTCTGATTACAGACTAGACATGGCTAACTACAGACTGGTGTCATCCTGTTGACAACAAAATAAGTCATTCCTCAGCAGAGCTCTTTACAAGGCTCTACATTCCTGAAAACCTTGGTAAATAAAACAGGCCCTGGAAATCACAGATAGATGGATGTTAGTGCTGGGATCCTGCAAATGCTTTTCCTTTCAATGCCTGATTGAATCAATGGCTGTACAACTTCAATCCACTTTTGCTTCTCTTACATCATAGGTCTCCACCACACATATTCTGGTTAACTAGGAAAAGAAAGAAAAAAACCTAAATCTTATCTGAGTCGTCATATTCAATCAGCCAGTGCATGGTATATGCTCAGAGTAAACGCTTCAGACATATTCGAAAGGCCAATGATACACTTAACAAATTGTGAAACAGTAACCTCTGCTTACTCACAGGACTTTGATCTCAAAGGGACAAAATTCTGGTTCTACACGTTGAGCCTCGTAAGACACAGATTATATAACTCACATCTTGATTTATTCATTTTCTTAAGGAGATGTGCGGTGGTTTAAAAGCTGCAAAGACATTAGATGTGTCTGAATGCTCATGCCTTCCAGAAGGAAAGTAATTTTCCATTTCCAGGATGAAAATGGCACTCTGAGTGGTATGTTCTCTCACTTTGATGAAGCCGTTTCTGTACAGATTGTCCTGACTGAAAGGATATGAAGAATGGAATAGCTAACTAACAAACACTTCTGGTCAGGAGACAGGCAGCACCAGCAATTTGTTTTTCTGTTCCTTACACTCCACCGCTGCTACCAACACAAATCAAGCTGAGCTGAACAGGTAAAGGAACAGAAAGCAAAAACTGTTCAACTTGATTAATTTTCTTCAGAAAAAAAAAAAATCTTATATCTAAGTATTATTGACAGAGAACACAAAAAACCCTGTGAAGAATAAGTCAAATTTAATATAAAAATTCCATCTAAAGAAAGTGGATTTTTAATTTTGAGAATGTTTCCTATTTAAATTCACATTCTCAATAGAACTTTGATATTGAGGTTAGCTACAATTTCACATACATTTGAAAAACTGTTTCAAACTAAAATTGCGAGTTAAGTATTTATTTGTTTGCTGCAGCAAAATCTGAGGGGTGTATTATGTATTCTCAGCAGTAAGGAGATAAAACATACATATACACAATGCAAGCCGACTAAGAGCTTTTATGGACTCAACACTGCCAAGATAGAAAGGGCTTCTGGGTACTTACAGCTCAAAAAACTGGCACCTACCAGTGTAATAGTTGAACTATCTGATTGCACAGCATTTGGAACCATTTCAAAGAGAAGGGGAAAGGAAGGAAGGGAGTAGTATCTAAATTCAATATTTCACTTCTCTGTTCTGTGCTAATCCTTAAAAGAATCCATAATGTGGCTGGTAGTAAATTAAACTCTCATCTTAGCAACAAAATGGTCCTACATCCCCCTTTGCCCCAGGGAAAGAGGTGCTGGAAGCCAATCTGAGCATGAGAGAAGCAATTTACTCAAAGCACCCTTATGCTTGGACTAATCTGAACAGCACAGAGACTTTGTAAGGCATCAGCTCAAAACCAACATAAATTAGAGCAATCCCAATTGAGCCTGAAGAGAGAAATGTAACAGTTTCATCTTCCAGTGTACCAAAAATCCAGTAGTGTGCTTCAGGTCTTGCACTCTGGAGATGGTGATCAGTGCTAGGACATCTACTTAGTTAACACAAGAAGAGCCCTGAAGACAAAACATTTCAGGTTTCGCAGTAATCTTGCTCTGCCTCCAGCGGTGCCAGGCCGGCTTGTCACAGAAGACAAGACAGCTGTGTCACCAGCTGCCAGGTACCAGAGATGGGGGACATTGTTCTAGGACATTTTATACATCTTAAGACCCATCAGTAGCATTTATGCTGCCGGTTTACAGTACACTGGAGGATTTAAATTAAAAAAAAAATATAAAAGAAAGGGATAGCCTACCTCCTCATACCTACTTTGTAGTAATTGCTTTACTACAACTCTTTACCGTACCTGGCCAGAGCTGAGGTTGTCTTTTAAGTCTGATACTGTCTTGCAGTCACTTTGCTGTTTTTCTCACATGGCAGGCATCACTCAAAATGATTTTAGTGAATGCTTTGTTTATTTACTTTGTTTTCATTTGTAATTCTTCAGGTTAAGTGAAAGGCTAAGTACAGATCAAAGCATACAGTCTGTATCCATTTAAATATATGTCAAAACTTTGAAATGCTATCATACCAAAATGCTTCCATCAAACTCCTTATCCATAGGAGAGGAAATAAAAGGAGGCCTAGCTTGAGGTCAAATTTCAGTCATTAAATGAGCACAGCTCCCACTGACAGCTGCATTCTCTGCCATTTTATTTCATTTCCATGGACACTGAGAAAACAATAGATTTGACTGGCGATTTTCATCTTAAACTAAAGGAATAATCCTAAGTAAGAAGTGGTTAAAAAGATCATTGGCCTGAAAAAGTATAATTTGCATCTTTTTATGTCACCAGAGGACTCAACCCCACAGCCCCAATTCTGCCCTTTCCTTTGTTGGGTCTGCTGAACTGTGCTTCAAGGAACAAAGAGTACTAAATCACCAGTGGCTGCTGGCAGAGAGATACAGATTCCAGCTCAGAACTGCACTTGATAGCAACTTAATTTTGTTGTTGTTACTAAATTATGCATTTCTGTTACAGCACTGAAGAAACTTTATTGTACTGGATAAGTAAAACATGGCAACCAACTTTAAAAAGAGTTCAGCTAAAAAAATGCTAGTGAGTACCATTTGATTGTCATTTATTTCTTGCCTATCTACAACATACATTTCCAAGTCTTCTGATGTTCTCTGACAATCAAATTTTCATCTGTTGATAGCATTAAAACTTTATCTTCATCTAACCACAAATTATATACCCACTAAATGTTAGTATTATCCAAGTGCCCTCTATCCAGTCATCCTTTCCCAGGAGGTTAAGAAATCAGTCTTAATTTTATCGTTTAAGATTGCTTAATTAAGATTACTAATTCCTGTGTTAGACTGAAAAATTACATTCACAAGTAAAAGGGTGACTGGATATTTTTTTAATTAGCATTTTGGCTATGACTTCCACAAGATTTTTGATAGCCATGAAGCAATTAATTTGTAGACTACCCAAAATAAATTGCATTTTATTGATAAACTATATTACAATTTGAAAATGTTTTTACCTTAGATTTGAATTTCATACCTACTAAAGCATAAGAATGTAATTTGAAAACAAAAGATTACTTCTGATTTTCAGTTGAGAGGGGGTTTTTTTTGTGCTTTTCTTTTTGAGAAAAAACAAACAAACAAAACAAAACAGCTATCTGTCATGCCCTGAAGTAAGCTGCACTTAAGTTATATAAATAAAAACAAAGACAGAAACTTGTGGAAATACAGAAATGTCATCTTTTCCCTTGTTCTCCCAGCATTTCTGTCATTTCTCATTTTTCTGATCTAAGACTGTCTCAAACTGCCCAAAGGTTTGTGCAGTTGACTTATTCTCAGCGGCTCTGCTATCACTACCAAAATGAGACATATAATAGACAGTTTAGGTAAACTTTGTTACTTTTCATTTGATTTCCTTAGTCTAAAACAACACATATATCTGCACTTCAAGCTTTCATTTTCCTTTTCTGACCAGTAAATTAATAGAACTTGTCAACGAAAAGCCTCAAAAACTGAGGAAGAAATCAATGAAGACAGCAAAATGAACAAAGGGACTGTCACTACACCTCCAGCTTTCCAGGCTATCAGTGCCCATCCTTTTAATCCTTAGTAAAATATTCTCATCCTAGTCCTTCATATCTACCTCCTACTTCAATTATCCCTGGCTGTTGTTATAATCTACCTAGTCTTTCTTCCCACAAAGCTAGATTTTCACCATTTCCAACACAAGCTTTCTCTGGAAAAACCACTCTGTTCCCTGATCTTTACCAAATTATATGGAAAAAAAATTACCATTTTTGAGGCAGACATTTCCTACAAGGCTGTACCTAAAATGCACTTAAATACTTCTATGCATTCCACTATATATATATATATATATATATAAAAGAAGAAGATATTTCAGCCAGAAACTCCAAACTTCTGTGTTAAAAAGAACATAACTAAACCTCCTGTATTCATTGTGAAGAGTAAGATTGCATTTTAGATTAAGGCAGAAAACTACCACTTTTAAAGGCACAAAGAACAAAGAGGAAGAAATATTAAATGTATTTTAGTATATGGCAATACACAGTTCTAACCAGATCATTAAGGAATTCTTAATGATAGTGTGTTACTATTAAGGTGAAGAATAGGAAACTGAGAGGGTAAGCAGTCAACAGCACGAAAAAAAAATGCCTCTGTAGCTCAGAGGTTGGATGTACACATGAACCAGAAGAAATCTTGCAAAAAAATTCTTCAAAAGAAGATATTCTAACCATAACTCATAGCAAGACTTTCAATAAAACCACCAATGCGTTCTGTTTTTAATAAGAATGCAGATTTAAAACTGAAGACCTTAATTGAGATTAATTCCTTGATCTGAACCTTCTGTTCCAGTTAAGTCACCAACTATGACGAGCAAACTGCCCTGCAGAGTGAAATTCTTATGAGGATACATCTAAGGAGACAGGACTTCCACTGTGTCCTACTTAAGCACTTCCATGAATGAAAAATAGAGCTGTAAAACACCAAGTGCCAGGGTCAGACCAGCACAGAAGTAAGAACTGTACCAACCCAGAGCTTAATGTAGTGCTGACACAGATGACAATTTTCAAGCTTTGTTTTTCAGGATTAAGGTAATTTCAAAATCTACAAATATAGATCTTAATCTAAATTCCTTCCAACTCGGTGTTTATTTAGTTCTAATGTAATCTAACTTCTGGCAGTCACATACAAAGAAAGTTTTATGCTTTATCTCTTAAGCAAAGAGTGATTAATAAGTAGTAAAATTCCAAAGGAACTATGAGAGATATCTTACCTATTTCATCTGCAAAAATGACTGTAAGCCATTTCTTATGACACTGAATTAAATATTAATGTACCTTAATATTACTCCTAACATTAAGAATCCTTGCATGTTAAATATTAAATCCACAACTAAAAGTAAGATTGGAAAATTACTTGCAAAAAATGTTAAATATGCCCTATAATAATATGAATTTGAAGCTGAATCTAGCTGTTACTATCAGGAATCACTGCCCCATGATTCCTGGGGGAGCAAGAAGGGGGTACACATGCACACGCTGACTCAAAACATCTCCAAAATTATGCTGGAGAGGCACAAGGTACAACTTGGGCACAATAGGAAAAGTGTTAATTTTGTGTAAGCACAGCAGCTTCCTACAAGAATGCTTATTTCTGCCTTTTGGTTCCACAGGTATCCCTGGCACACCTATGCTTTCTCCCTTGCTGCCTTTCTGGCCCCAGGTTTATATATGTCCATTTACACACAAACACTCCCTTCCAGCCTTTTCCCCCCAACTACAGTAAACAAGCCCGTGATTAATACATCTAAATAGGCCAGTAAGAATGTCAGTAATTTATGAAGTAATGCTGCTATTTGCAAATAACATGACATGCTCTGTAACAATTCAGGAAACCAAGTACAACTACATATGTTCTTTCAAACTGAAGGTTGAAAGTATTACATTGATTCATTCTGGATTTTTAGGTTGACATAGATTTTAAAGTTGACATAGATTTTAAAGTTTTATATTTGGCAACTCCAGGTCCAGCCCACTCTCAAGCTCACACAAACACCCATCTTTACTTGAGCCACCAAGTGTTTCCTGGGCAATCCAGTCATTACCATTTCCATATGCTTCCCACACGAATGGAATGAGGTATTAAAGTGGTAATGCTGTAGCCACAATGGTGCAGTAACAGACAAGGCAAGGCTTGAGGGCCAGGACAGCACCCACACAACCATACACTGCATAACCCACTGCAAACAGAGTTTGCTTCATTGCACAGTGATCATAAAAATCGCAGAATGGTTTGGGTTAGAAAGGACCTTAGAGATTATCTCATTCCAACTCATCTCCCACGGGCAGGGACACCTTCCTTCAGCCCAGTCTGCTCAGACCTCCATCCAACCTGGCCTTGAGCACTTCTGGGGATGTGACATCCACAGCTTTTCTGGGCAACCTGTGCCAGTGTCTCTGCACCCTCACAGTAAAGAATGTCTTCCTAATATCTAATCTATACCCACTCTCCTTCAGTTTAAAGTCATTCCACCTCATCCTATCACTCCTTTTACCCCTCGTAAAAAAATCCCTCTCCCCTCTCCAGCTCTCACAGCCTGGAGCCTTCTCTTCTCCAAGCTGAAAAACCCTCCCTCTCTCAGCCTCTCTTCACAGGAGAGGTTCTCCAGCTCTCTGATCATCTTCCCAAGATCCTCTGGACTCATTCCAGCAGGTCCATGTCCTTCTTGCATTAGGGGCCCCAGAGCTGGATGCAGCACTGCAGGTGCACCCCAGAGCAGAGCAGAGAGGCAGAATCCTCTCCCTCCATGTGCTGGTGCCTCAACGATGCTTTTGATGCATTCCAGGGTACAGTTGGCTTGCTGTGCACCCTCCTCTCCACCCTAAGGGTCTTCCAGTAAACAGAAGAAAATGAAATTCCTGCTACAGATCTCAGCTTTCACGTTATTTAGAACAGAAAAACTAAATATTTTATGATAAGGAAAAAAAGTATCAGGTATTTAGGATAAAACAAATTTTAAAAACCCAACTTTTGCACCCCATGCTGTTTGTACATTTTTAAAGCAATGCCAAAGAAAGTTTAGAAAGTTTCCTTTTTATAATGCTACATTTATAGGCAAAGTGTTAGCGTCTGTAGAAAGACAAATGCTTTTCCAACATATTTCTTTGATAAATGGGTTAACTAAATAAGAATTTTTGTTTTGGTTTTTTGTGGGTTTTTTTTTTTTTGTTTGTTTGTTTGTTTTGATTTTTTTTTCTCTCCTTATTTTTAATTAAGTTGGTCCCTTGCCTGGAGCAGCCAGAGTTGTTTACCCACAATGGCCATGAAATTCCCTGTGCTTGATGGTTTAATTATCTCCTCATTGCCTGGTAATTCTTTTAAGGTTATTTTTACTTTTTATGGGGCACAGCAAACAAAAAGAATCATCTGTCTGTCTTTGTTCAATGCTATGAACTTACTTACACTGTGTCCCCTTTTTCACATGATGACTTTTAAGTCGATGGATTAAATCAGAGTCTATTTTAAAGACAGTATAAATGCCACTGCAGTCCATGACCTATACAAACACCTGCTACCTACAGACATTACAGGATCTGAATTGTGTTTACTCCTCTGGTTGTATCACCTGTCAGATGCAGACAACTGTACTGAGAAGAGCACGATAAGTTACATGCACCTCCCACCTCAATGCTGGGTCTTGGCTTACACTGTCTGATTCTGTTAGTGGTCTGGGTATGATGAGAACTAGGTCTGAAAGCTATGAATATCCTTCACTGGGCTTGAATGGGAACAACACTATTTGGCCAGAAATAGAGCAAGCTGAAAGATAACCATGCATGAAGAAAGAGGGAAATCCAGTATCACTGACAAGCGGACAAGGTAGCTGTAGCATGTCAGGGATTTTACAATTTTTCTTCACCAATGAATACCTGTCATTAAGTTTAAAAAAATAGCTATATGCACTTTTCATTAAAAAAAAAAAAAAAAAAAAACTGTTTAATAATATGTAAGGATAGAATTTACTGTAGTCCAAGGAGGCAGTCAGCTCATCATTTCCTCTTCTATACACAGAAGTTCTCTAAACACAAACAGGAACAGAGCAAACTTTGAGGTAAGATGGAAAGTAGCCAAGTACACAAAGACTTAACTTCATTGTTAAAGATTCAGGAAAGCTGCAACACTGAGACTGTTTATGGCATGCTCCTTTGTTTCCCATCTGGTAGGCAAATTTCCATTAGCCTTGATGTTTCTATGACTCCCCAGAGGTTCCCTGCTCTGCAGACACAAGCTCTCCTCCAGTTTCTCATTGCCATTCAGCAGAGGCACATCTTACCTTGTCTCTTCAAGGATTCAAAATGCAAGTCTGACCCTCAGCCCAATCAGTGTTTTCAAGATGAAACCTATACTTCATACCAAGATACCAGCACTTGCGTGTCTCTCTTGCCATCTTGTCCCTTCTGTGAATTTCCAGAATCAACACATGAGGGGCTAATTCACTGATAGCTTAATTTAAAAACGAAATGTCGAAAATTAGGTTGTTTGGTTTTGGGTGTTTTTTTTAGAAAATAAAACCCAAAAGCCAAGATCTTACAGAGTGCTTCCTTGAGCTTCTGCAAGATCACAGCACTGCAAATGGGGTCAGAATCTGCTCCATCGCTTAGGGGAGGTGAGAGATGTGCGGCATTGCTGACTATACAACAAAGGCTCTTCTGAATTATTTACCACAGCACAACTAACAAATCATCGGGATGTAAAACTGCAACACTGCTCCAAATACAGAAATGAAAAACTAGGGTCATAACTGACAGCCTGGTATTGTCTTTTAAAATTGCTTAAAAATATATCTTCTGCTATGTTTTTAGTATTCCTGCACTTCATAATTCAATTTTCATAGAAGTATTTCTACCTTGGCCTTCAAATTTTAGTGGGAGACATTGCTCTTTCAGAGCACAAAAGCAGATTCTCAAAGCTGATGTTTTACAGAACTTAGGAAGCATCTGACAAGACAAATTCCCCATAGACATGGGCTAGACCTTCATCACTATTTTATTTAAAAATAGGTAAAAGGTTTTATGTTTCATGGTGTTTTGTGCTTTTTTTTTTCCCCCCATCTGGAACAGCTCATGAGGACAAAGCTAGTCCTTCTTTTTATAAAAGAAAGGAAAAAAAAAAAAAAAAAAAAAAAAAAAAAAAAAAAAAAAAAAAAAAAAAAAAAAGAAAACAGAGAGAGTCATAGCCGCAAACCTCAGATGTCTGCTTCTGGCAAAATGTCGATCCATGTAATTCTATTGTAACATACCAAAATTGATTGTCAAGGTAATTTCAGCACACTGAAAATGAATAATCATAATTTTCCTTTTGAAAAAGAGTACAGTTTTTGCTATATTCCCTTCTTGATATAAATCTTAATAAATATTCATAGATAACTCTAGGACACCTCATTAACAAGCTGTTCAACAAGTAGAGCAAGTGCTGAATTAGGTGCTTTAAATAATTATTATAAATGTGTCTTCTCATAGCAACACAGAAACAATTGTAGCCTGTTCCTTAGTGGAACATGAGATTCATTTAAGTATGATAACCAACAAGTGGTACCACCTGGAAGAAGGCTCCAAGGCCTGGCTGTACTAGAAAAACGAGTGGACAACTCCAGATAGGTTAGTTTCCATTTGTCCCCATTGCTCAGGTAAGAAGGGACTTGTTCCTGAACCTCTGGAGGCTCTGCTTATTTTGCTTCATGTGGGACTCCTCACCTTGCTTCCCAGATCAGCATCAGTAATTCCTCCAGCTTGCACCCATGGTCACATAATAGACAAGCAAGTTCTATCTGTAACTGGCAACTGGACCACCTGTGGCAACAGAAACAAAGGAATTTTCTCCTCACATGCAACAAAAAGTAAAATAAATAAGAAGTTTTTACCTTCCTTGTAACATCATACTACAAGAGAAGTAAGCTTAGAGGGTTACTTTGGTAGTCTAATGCATCTGTGGCAGCATTATTCTACTATCTTTGATCACACAACATGCCAACAGGCCCAATGACACAACGACAGCAGGCACATTACCCTCAAGTAGCATCCCAAACACTGAGACAGCAATGAGACCCATTCTCAGGAGCAAAGTTTTAGAGGTCAACTGGTGGCCCTCAAACAACAGGTGAGTGCTAGCCCAGAAAAAAAATATCAGGAAACAGGGTGACCAACCTCCAGGCTGAGAGGAGGGGGAAAAAAAAAGGGGAAAAAAAAAAGGAATTAGGACCAATACCATGATCACGGTTGGAGGTGAGAGCGCTGGACATCAGATCAGACAGGTTATTTCTGGAATACTTTTTATACTGGTCTAAAATAAGCTACCATTTATTCTTGCTTCAGTGTTTCTGTTCCTTTCACCCTGTGACTCAGTCACTCACTTTTCACATCGTGCTTTTGTCAGAGATCTGCTCTGTCAGGTTCCCAACATCTTCAGACCCGTCGTCAGCTGCAAAGTGCAGGATAACTCCTATTAACCTGAATATGGGCATCCACAACCTTTCTTTTGTACTGAACTGGTATTTCACATGATTTTACTTTTGTGCAAGGTTACCACACTTCGCCATTCAATTAAGAACACTAATCAAAACAAACAAACTAACTAACTAAAAAAAAAATAAAAGCTGCAAATGCTGAACCACAAAGATCCAAACTGAGACACAGTATCTCAATTTACACTTTGAGTACAAGCGACAGCTAAAATTCTGACCTGCCAAGGAGGATTTACACCAGGTTTCCTTTGCTGAAAGCTATGAATGGTAAAACTTAAAGCTGAATTTTCCTAAGACTACATAAACATAGAGGGGCACTGCCTACTGTGTCCCTCCAGAACCCATACACACATGCAGTATGTCTCTAAGCATAGATTTACTGGAATGTCTGTATTTTCTGCTGATAAATCTTTCACATTACCTCCAAAATACTGATGTTACAGGTATCTATGTGAACATTTTGTTCTGTAAAAAGCATTATAGTAGGCACAAAAGAGAGGGAAGTGCTGTTTCCTCACTAAATACTCCTACTGTTTCACAGTACTTTTCAATTCTCTTCTTAAAAGAAGTGATTAATACAAGTTGTCATTTTATAAAATATTCTTTCTTCAAACATATTCAGCATGTCTTGACTTATATCTTAAGTATATCTACTCTTCTTAATTTACCACCAGATTAATTACTGATCAATTTTAGTGCAAGGTACTATGTATATTTACATGTATGTTTTGGCAGCCTGAATTAATTTAATAATCCCAGCATGAGGATAGCTTTGCTTTTTCCAGTATGCAGTTCTGAGGGAGCCATTGTGACCAGGCTTTTCATTTTTGTCAGAGAAAGAAAATCCAATTTATAAAAACCTAAAGCTTTCATGGCGTTACATCAAACTGCTTTCTCATTTCACTTGCAGATATATAACAAAGCAGTTCAACAACTATGCACACAACCTTTACAGGCTGGTCTTCTAATCCCTCTTGCTTTTATGCTTTGCTAAGGAAACTCATCTCTTGGTGGGTTCACATCTTGATGGTAAAGAAAGTGGTTTGAAGGTTTCTTGTGAATGTTACTTTCTCTCACCTGGGTCAGAATTTTTGTAGCATCAGGCATTGCTAAAGGAAAACTTTGAAAGGACTCCAGGCTTTCCTGACAAAGGATGTACTTTGCTAACAAACAACTGTCCCAACTCCCACTGTCACTTAAGCTCTCTTGCTATGCTTGAACAATATTAAGCTGCATTTGAACTTTTTAAAGCTCTCACATCATACCATTCTTAAGAAGACTGATACCACAGGAACTGGTTTATACATACACCACTTCATACACACACATTCTGTAAGGGAAAGACAATAAACTCCAACAGCATATGCCATTTGATATCAGATTAGGTGTAATTTTATTAATTTTATTTTTAAATCCATATCTGCATACCAGATCATCCTAGATGAATGATAAGTGGCTGTAATAGAACTCTAAAATATTAAAGAGGTCTCACCCACCATTGTTTTATCATTTAACAACTTTTGTCCTACAGTTTAAAAATACATATCTCAAATAACATTTCCAGCAATACATGTGGTTTCCCTAACCAGTAACTAACTACAAACACAGGCCACCTAACCACACTAAAACTGAAGACTGATTTTTCAGTGTAACAGCAATCTTACAGTAACTGCTCAAACATATTCTCTTATTCAAACAAGGTAAATTCAAGACAAATTTAGACCATGAAAAATAAGCGACCTCATATTTAACAGGAGTATATGCAGTAAAAACACACTTATCTATGAAATGAGCCATAAAATGTGGCAGCTTCTACTGAGTTTGTAAAGAATTCCAAATGCTTTCAGGCTTCCTCATATTTTACACTGCCATCTAGTGTAGGCTGTATTCACACTTTCAAAGCTTCCAACTATCAGCACTTGAGGTATCCAAATCCCCCCCCAAATTCCACAAAAATAGTGACCATCACTTTTGTTTAAAATTATCTGGAAACTATTCATTTCTAGAAGGAAGAGTCTACACCAGCCAGATGAATCAAAATAGCAAAATTTAAAGTTATCTGATACCGACAGCAGGAAAGAAAAAAAAAATTCCTAGGGATACAACAATTATGAATTGTTGCTCTGTGGCTAAACAACCACCAAATGTGGTTCATTGGGAAGAATGTTTAATGTAGATTCGCTGAGTGAAAAATCAATGCAAGTTAAGCATCTGTGCCTGTATAGAAACTACAGATCAAATTAAACAATATTTCTCAATAGTGGGTCTAAACTGAAAATGCTTATTTTGATTTTTTTGTTTGTTTGTTTAAACCAGGTGTTTTTTCACCGTTTACATCCTCTGTCTTTATTGCAAGGCCCAATCATCAGATCATGGCCTGATGAGCCAGGTCACACTGCTCCTGTGGAAAGAGCTGCCGGGCAGGATTGCAGTGCTTCACAATCAACTTCCCAGGCAGAGGCAACATTCCTGAATTATCATTTCCAGCTAACACAGAGAGGCTACGCCACATGGTCAGTCTTCAAAAGACACACAGATTCTGTGCCATGACAGACAGTAACACAGAAATTCCAGATAGAGGGTAGCTCTGGAGCTGCTTCTGAAGTGGGGGAAAAAAAGCTACCCAACCCACGCACTTACTTGGCTAAAGCAAAAAGGCACTTCTTGAACACTCCAACTTCTAGATTATTAATTTGAAAAATTAAAGATCTTCTCATCAATTGAAAGTGTATTTTTAAAACTATAAAAATAGCAGACTGACGTTACTGTGAACGTCAAATGCAGTATCTCCTACTCTGTGTACCAAACTCTGTTCTCATTTACAGAGTTAAATGGAATAACCCAATAAAGGCGTTTATTCCAAAATTCCGCCTCTATAGCAGAGAAAGTTATTTCATCCTGTAAAACTCAATTCTGTTGATACCTGTTTTATTTAGCCATTTACACAAACACAAGGTAAACAGAACCTGTTACTGCTGGAATAGAAACACCGTATGACACCAGGGAGTTGATGGATCCTGCTTAATGCTCTTTTTGCACAGCCACAAATACACAAGATACCAAGTCACATATAACACCTAGATTTAAGACCCATTTTCATCTTTTTGAGCCATTTTTGTAACAGAAATTGCAACAGAATTGTAACAGAAATATGCACCCTAAGTTCAGTGCATCTTACTAGCATTGCTATGTGACAGGTTCACACTCCATAACTAAACAAACAATACAAAAGTCTGATGGTACATGAAAAACTGTCAAAATATAATAAAGGCTTGCTTTCTGCAACACTTTCTTCCTCTTAATTGTCCATTACATATCCACCTCTTACAGTTACAATAAAGAAGTGTCTTTCTAGTGCCTCATATTGAGATTTCGCTCTATTTGCTGAATTAGTGTTTTTGCAGCAAGAAACTCCAATTGACACGCATACAGCTAACAGAATTAAAGAAATTGATATAAATGGAGGTGTTTTAGTTATGTATATATATTAATTTTAAGAAAAAATGCTCCCTAGATTGACTTAGCACAGACTGACTGTGCTTGGGATAAATGTTCACTGAGGTCACAGTATAAGGCAAAATTTCATAGAAACAGGATATACAGTAAAACAAAAAAATCCATCAAAATAGGACAGATGAATTTGATTTTCAGTGCCACGACACCCAGTAACAGAGAACAAACTCAGCCTGCCAAAGTGACCTCAATAAATAGCATCCTATTTAATAACTTTGCCAACATACTATGTCAAGTAAGCACCTTTAGCTCGTGCTGTCTTATATGTTTTCATTAAATACAGAATTCTTCAACATTAAAAACAATCTAAGGGAACCTATGGGGCAAATTCACTCACAAATAGGAAACGGCTTAGTTTGCCAGGCTAAGGCAAAAAGCCTATTAGCATCCAAACCCATGGAAAGCAATATTAAACCTCCTGTGCAGAACAGAGCTGTAGCTACTGTAAATAGAAGAACTGTCCTGCCCAGTCTCTTCTGGATTCAGAAGGGTGGGATCTGTAACACTGGACAAGCAGAAATAACTCTACACATTTTAAAAGTCCCACTAAAGATACTAACGTCAAACAACTCAAACCCCATTGCTGAAACATAGAAGCAAACTTTATCACTGTCAACTTGAAAAACCTACAAAATAAGTTAATACAATTTGTTCTATTCATTCCCTCTTAAGACAAATTAATCATCATACCATGCACAGCATAGGATGCCCACTTCACTTTTCAGTATGTTATCTCAGTATACCTTGCCAAAAAGGTACACGAGACTTGGAAGACAGACAACGTATCCTATTTCCTGACAGCAATTTTCACAGTAGAATGGATTGTATTAATCTGATTTGCTGTTTGAGACTCTGCCTATACTTAGTTAATTTATGATGACAGAAGAAATGGGGAAAAAACCTTTTTCCCAAAAATGACCCGTTACTGACCTGGACAATTGAATCTACTTTTACACATTACAGGGAAAATGGACTAAAGAATTCTCCATCAGTAACTTGTCCTTTTTTTTTTCCCTCCTTAATATTCAGCTGCCAAGCAGTAAACACAGCCTTCCAAAGAGCAGGAAACTGAAATTCACAAGCCTCAACTCCCTTTTAGAATTGTCAGTGTGCATTTTGTATGAAGACCAGCAAGTCTTCTTAATTAAAATCCTCTATCACTGTGAAGACATCTGTGAGCTGAAGTCCAACTCCAACCTTGTGCGACCCAGCCAGCCCTTCAAGGTTTGCCTCAGGTTTTCTGTAACAGATCAGCTATCCAGGACAGGAAAACCTGAGAAGCTAACAGACCAGATCTGTATCTGGCAGAGTTAAGGAAGAATTAGGCATTCCCTTAAAAAAAAAAAAAAAAAAAAATCTTAAAGACTGCAAGAGCAAAATCGACTGTGACTGCTGCCGAATAAAGAGATGGATAATCCAGGACAAATTCGTAGTGAGATTGTCAGGTTCGTAGGTGATAGGAGGAAGTGTAGGGAGGGCTCCTAAACCCAGGGCAAGTAGTAGGCAAAAGCTAAGGCTTGGTGAGGCTGGAACAGCCAGAACTGCCAACTCACCCCAAGTAACATTTCAGCCTTCCATCTGCCCCACATTTTGACATGCAAAGTGAGATTTACAAGTTAATTTAAAAAACCAAGGAAAAGTATTTCACAGAATTTGATTTATACCAGCCCAGATTGCTTTGGAAGAAGGAATCCTTCCTCAAAAGTGTAATAAATAACATTCACTATTCATCAACAATAACAATAAAGTATTAGTGTAATACAAGATATATAATAAACCAAACAAAACTAGCCCTTCCTAAAAATTTCCATCAGTCAGAGCATTTGGCATACAGGAAAGATTATGAAAATATAAATTAGGAAGAGAAACATAGCCCAAGTGTTAAAGAATGCTAGTTCAAGTTATCATAAATATTAAAGAAACGTGGCTGTTGGGAATAATTGTCCACCTTTCAATTTGCCTTTGTTAGCAAACTATTTTACTTTCTCTTCTAACTCTGTTACATAAACCCAAAAAGTATTGTTTTCATATTTCTCTGCAGAAGTCATATGCTAAAAATACATATCCATAACAAGCTAAATAATTCAGCAGACCTATCAATCGCACTAGTTTGCCTCAAAATTCACTGTGAATTTTAGGCCTAGGCCTATTGAAACAATTACTTCACCTGCAGACTAACTCACAGCCTGCACTCATTACTGTCAGCCAGCAGCACTGTCCTCTGCAGGCTGACTTCGATGCTCCAGGCAGATCTTCTACTGGTGCGGTTTTTATTGGGGCCTTTTTTGTCTTCTTACAGTACAGCAGACTTCTAGGTACTAAACACAGTACTAATCTTGCATTTCTGTTTCACAAAACCTTCACCTGATGTTCTGAAATCTTCCGGTCAGATCAGAAGACAAGGAGACCACAGACCATAAAGGAGGATCTGTAAGAGGCACCTGGATACACCTGCTCAAATTGATATACCTTAGCCTGAGGAACACTGACTTCTTTGATCAAAAAGAACTAAGGCAGTCTCTCCAGAGAAAGAGAAGCCAGACCAAAAGAGCAATCAGTAGCACTTGCAAGGTTTGAGGAACCCATAGAGAACTGGAACTCGAAGCTTCAGTTAGTCCAGGAAAGCCAGTAAAAGAAAAGATTTATTTTAAAGGGAGGTTTAATCTTATCTTGAGCACTGCAGAAACTGTCAGAAAGCAGAGGGGAAAAAAAGCAAAAATAGGGCTCTGAAGTAGTAACATTGCCACATGCTCTCACTGATGCCATCAGGGCTGTAAAAATCTCACAGGACTAATTGCTGTTCATGTTAATCCTGTGACTTTTATCTTCATTTCAGTGGAATTATCAAAATGTGTGAAGTAAACAGCATTCAGCCCTGCATGGATAGATACAGTAATGAAGGCTTACATACACAAACTCCATCCAATATACAGGTTCACAGAACAAAAAAAGGCTAAGATACCACAGGGCTTTAAAGCTAGCTCATATTTAATCACGTAAAATAAAAATAACATTAAAAAAAAATCAAGAGACTAGAAAACTGCCTTTTTAAAGACTGCTATAACACTTCCAAATACTTATCTGAATATAAGAAGTTTTGTTAGTAACCAATTATTTACATGAACTCTTGCTTTGATACAGACCGAGAATGAGACATTCCCCCCACCATTCCTGCTATGTAGACCTCATTTAAATATAGAGAGTGCCTGCAAGCCAGTGAAGACTGAAAATCCTTCTCATCTTTGAGATTGAGAGCCAGATTTAAATGGCATATGTATGGCCTGATTTTAGTATATCTATTTTAACACATCATTAATGGGTAAATAAACAAGTAAATTTCTTCTGGCAAGGAAGAGAGATGGAAACATAATTATACATCAGATGAAAACACAGCTCCACAAAGACTTCATCCTGTTATTTCTATTTCAGATAAGCCGGTGGGTTAGTTTTGGAGACTAAGCAAGCCAGGAGTCCCAGGCTCTGCCATCCATGCTTCAAAATCTCTGTCATTTTCGGGAAAAAGAAAACAGAGCCCTACTGGATCACAGATCAGAAATCAAACATCATCCCCCATCCCCCCCCTTTTTCTGGCTGATACAAATTCAAGTTACAACTCTGCTCAACTTAATTATCTGTAATACCTTTCTTGTGGTTTCCATTACATCTCAGCAGACGCTGCTCTTTGCAAGATGGGGATGGGGATCCTATAGCTCAATTACTCCATCGAATTAACCCTTTAGCGTCACCTACTGAACCCGCTACCCGCCTCCTCGCCCAAGTACCCCCAACTTTCGAAGGTGGCAGAAAACCTCTGCAGGCAAGGTTCTCGAGACCCCCTAAAGCCCCTTCCGAGGGGCCAGGGCCGCAGCGGCACGGGGCGGGGGCCGGCACCGCGGCCAAGGCAGCAACCCGGCTCCCCAGCGGGCAAGGCAGCCGCCGTCGGGAGAAAGTAGGGGAGATCCCCAGCGGGTCCCTGGCAGCTCGGGCCTTCCGCACCCGCGGTGATTCACAGAGAGGGCGGCGGCGGGGCGGGCAGGGGTCCCCGGGACGGCCGGGCCACCTTCCTTCCCTTAGCCCCGGTGCTGAGGGGGCGGGAGAGCGGCGGCCGCCCCCGGCGCGCTCCCGGCCGGATTCGCCACTCGCCGGGCTCCCGAGGAACGCGCCTCCTTCCCGCTGCCAGGGCTGCGCGCCCGGCGGGCTGTAACCTTAAGAAACTTGATAAGGGAATAAAAAGGGAGGGACTTTGCCGGAACCGATTCGCGGCTTTTAATCGCTCCTGACGCGCCGGAGCCGGCGGGCAAAACAAGGAAACAAAAAGCCCCTCGCCCCGCGGAACGAGCCCCCCGCGCCCCGCCCGGGCGGCGTTACCTGTCCGGCGGCGGGGCGGCCGGCGCGGCACTTTCCCCCAGTGCGTGCGGGAGGCGCTGGGCGGCTGGCGAGCTGCTATTTATAGTCCGGAGCCTCCAGCAGCGCGACGGACGGAGAGAGGAAATGAAGGGCTGCGCGCCGGGGCAGCCGGAGCGGAGACCAGCCCGCTCCCTGCCCCTGCCGCCGGGAGGGCGAGGTGCGGGCGGCGCTGGCCGCGGGCACAGGCGCTCCTGCCCCTTGTGCCACCACCCCTGGGAGTCTCCTCCCAATGTCACCGCAGTCCAGCGGCGGCCCCGGAGCCCCGCGGCGGCGAAGGGGAGCCGCCTCCGCCTCCCCGGCAGCCCTGCGGCCAGCAGGCAGCGCGGCGCGGCTCGGCTCAGCCGCGCAGAGGTGACCCGCTACTGCTGCTGCTGGAGGAGGCGAGACCGACACTGGGGTGTGGGAGGGAGAAGCCGCCGCTTGCCATTCACCTCCTGCCGCCCAGAGGGAGCCCGGCCTCCGCGGCCGCCTCTGCCGGAGGCTGGGAGGCGGTGGCGGGACCCGGCCGGCCCGAGGGGACGGTCGGGCAGGGACGGGGTCGCTGCCAGGGAGCAAGCCTCGGATCGGCACCACCCGGAGCGCTGTGGCTCAGGGGAGCGCGGCATGACCCGGGGAAATGTTAGTCACTTCCCCCTCGCGGAGATGGAAGCAGGGGCTCCCCGGGAGGCAAGCGAGCGGCTCCCCGTAGCCTCCGGCCCGGCTGCCTGCCGGCTGCTGAAGTTTGGGGAGTGGGCGATGAGGAGATGCCCCGTCCTGGCAGGGAGAAAGGTGGGAGGGCTTCACCTCCAACAAAGTATTAATGGCATCCATATACTCAGCCTTCAATCCACGGCATTCTAAAAATTGGTCTTGTGTATAAGGCAACAAAGGTATTAAGACAAGTAATTTCTCAAGCGTCTCACTCGATAATAATCATCATATTATCCAGTGTTGGGGTTTTTTTTATTTCTCTTGTAGTTAGATAAGCTCTGGTATTTCAAACTTCAATCAGTCCTGTTGAGACTGCCTGTGCATTATTGCAGGGCACTATCTGGGATTTGAGCAGCGTTAACTCACTCCTACACCATCATTCTCCAAGCAACTCAAGTTAATACAGATTAGATAGCTACCTTACCCTACTTAAGCATTTATTACAGGGTTGAATTTAGCGTTTCCTGTGTTGTAATAGCTGCAGTCATCTACAGGGTGTGAGGACAAAGCCTAACAGTGATCTGTGCAAAGCAAGACTGATTCAGCTGCAAGACCTTGATGTCAAAACAGAGATATAGACATATAAAACTGGGAGCAGAGACACAAAGATGGGAGCTAACCATATACATACATTATAAGCTATGCAAAATTGAAAGGAAAACCCTGAGAAGGCACAATACAAATATGTGATCTTGTCCAAACACTTAAAGTAATACACAAAAACCTAGCTTGATGGAACTACCCATTTATATAAAGCTCCTCGTGCATAAATGTGTGCAGAGTCAGGCTCATATTGAACAAACCATCATAACAAAGTGAAACTGCCTTTTCAATTCAGAGATTAATCTTTTGAGTATCTCTCATGAACAATACTTTGCTTCTCACAACAGGAATTTCTTCACAGTCTTCCTTGTTGTTCAATTTTTAATGCTCCATATTGTAACACATAGCAGAAAAGATCCTGCCAGCACAGGAATTGATACCAGCAGATTCAGAGTGTCACCAATGACAATCCAGCCTCTGAACAGGGAACTTGCAAAACTTGGCTACGTGTATTTCAATTGTATAGGCTGCTTCTTTCTCTGTGCTCCCTTAAGAACCGAATACTCTTGAGGTTTAGCCTGTGGTAACTTTTCAAATGAAAGCAATCCCAAGCTCTTAGATGTGTTCAGAACTGAGGACAAAGCCTATAAAAGTGACAGCCTGTTAAATTTGGAAGGAATTGCTATGAGAGCTCCTGCTTACTTATTTCAGTAATGAAACCTTAAATATGTATAGCACTGAACATATAAGAGCAGTTATCAAAAATATAGTCTTGAAGAACACTTTTTCTTGGGCAAGACTGTTGTACAGCTACTCACAGTGCAGACCACAGGAAGGAAAAAGGCTGATTTTTAGATTAGTCTTACATGAAAATCCAAGATGTTAGTGGAAGATGCCTGTTCAGAAACCTGCCCTATGTCAATATGGAAAAAATATGTAAGATAATCAGAGCTTTATCCCCCTTCTGAAATGTTTTAAATTTGATATATATTCTAAAACTCTCATTTGTCATGCAGTCAAATTTTTCAGAGCTTGAAATTACACTTAAGCATAAAAAATGTCACCTAATGTTCAAAAATACCAAGCTCCAAATGATTTCAAATGTATTTCAATGCTCCCTACCTCTGAAAATCACATTTCCTTAAGTGCTTAGATATGGATTTAGGGTGTCTAACTGGATCCACTCAGGCTTGAAAATTTTAGCCTGCCTATACCTGTGCTTCGTAATAAATGTATCAGAAAGCTTCAGACAAGTTATAAAAGCATTCTCAAAAAAGCATTGCAGACTTGAGCCATTAGAAGACGCGACACCAACCTGACAAAGTACTTGAGTGTGTAATTCACCTCATTCTGGTATATGGAAAGTAGCGTCTGAAGCCCAGACTTTAGGAGACATCTGCAGTAGCAGAAGAAAAATTAATATGAAGCCCCTGCTGTGGTGGTTTTTTTGCTATTAATATCTTCCCACTATTTCCCACCACCTTCCAAATCAACGTGCTTATTGCTCTGAAATCTTCCTTTCTGCTATCTCCTTAAGTCCTATGTGTAACATCCAATATTCCACCTTATAAATATTAAGTCTTTATCAGGAGTCTCTTCCTTAGTGAAAAAGGTGAGGCTGAGAAGGTGAGGGAGAAAGCAAACAAGAAATTAGACTGTAATAGACTTAAAACTTCCTAAGGGGACAATGCATAAGGCCATTGGAGAATACTCCCTCTCTGCTAGCCAGATCCAATCTGGCTAGCAAGCTTTACTATTTCCAGGCCAAGGCTTGGGATCAGCGAGAACAATAAATTGTTGAAGAACTTCAGGATGAGAGAACGAAGTAGGATTTAATGGCCTGTCAGCAGCTGGAGTAGAGCCTCTGTGCTGGAGAAGCTCTAGCAAGCAATTAGTCTCCCATTGCACAGAGGGAAATAACAAGGATGATTGGAATTTACTAAACTTTCAAGGAAAGGCAAAGGTCTGAGCAAGAAAAAATGCAAATATTTATTGTTGTAGGCCTTTGCTCGGAGTACGTTTTGATGGATAGAAAGGGTTTGTTTTCAAGAAGCTCTTTTTGTGTTGTCTTCGATGTGCATTCTCTGTAGCAGTTTATCAAGGGAAAGGAGTCCATGGACACTAAATGCAGGTGGGGCTGTCATGCTGACATTGTGAGGAAGCAGGGCTGTGTCAGGCAGAGCAGTTAAATTTAGACTCAGAACCAAAGAGAGACTGAAGAGGATCTAAAGCATTCTGTATTCCTGGGCAGTGAAACATCTTTGAAGGCCCAGCTAGGGTAAAAATCCAAGGCTTCTCGTTCTCCAGACAGTAAGTACGAATAACTGCATAGCATTGCTTCTCCATACTAACCACAACACAGCAAAGGCTGTTGAATTTATACCAGCTTTTTAAATGCAAAGAGCTAGGGAATCAAAAATTAAATACTAATGAAAGGATAAACCAGTCCCTCATCAGTGGTTAAACACTCCCACCCCTTAAAGTCATGGCGGAACCAACAGACCTGCCTGAAACTAAGGGATGCTTCTGACACTGAACAAATACCTAAAGTACCAAATGAAAATAGCAAAACCCACATCCTAGCAGGACTGAACTTGAGTGGTATGGCTTCCTGCATAACAGTGTCACTGTAGATTACTGCACAAAATTGAAATCTGTGAACTATGTCAGGCTCTTTACAAACTGAATCAGTGACCATGAACTACAGTGTGGCTCTCGGGGCCTCACACCTTGCTACTTACATTGATGACCAGCGTGTGCAAGTTACCCTGCTGAACTAAATAATGCAGTTTATGCCAAATATACATATTACAGTGCAGTTTCAGAATGAGTGCAGGAGAAGCAAGAAGATGGTGAACTAGGCTGTGCAGGGCGAGTACTTACCATGCATTACTGAACAAATCCAAGTCGTGACTTTGCGGGTTGTTCTGTGTGGGCAATAGATTGTAACAGTGGCTCCAGTGAGGCCTGTGCAGGCCACTGCCAACATAAAACAATTTGCAGGATCAACACCCACCAGAGGAAGAGCTGGATAACTAATGTAGTGGAGGTGAAACTGAAATTGAGACAAATACCACACTACCAAATATGGAAGAAAGCAATGTCCAAGGAAAACACTCCCTGAGTTATCTGGAATGATCCCAGGCTTTTCATCAAAAGACATAGAGGAAAACCAGTACAGAACCACTGGAGAAAGCAACTGCAGAGGCAGTATCACCCTGCACACCAAATGAGAGATGGAGGTAGTGCAAATACCAAAACAAAGTCTTAGGCTGGGCAGATTGCACTTCCTCCAGAAAGGCAGATAGATTTGCTTCCTTTACACCTTGGCAATATTTATTGTGTTTGTTGTACAAGGAGGGAATGATTGTAACAAAGTAACCCTAGTGTTTTTCCATGCATTGGATATATCCCGCAAATATTTAACATCGGTGCCAATCTGAACAGTAACTTCACTTTTTGCTCCACTGTCAGGAAAAAGTCAGTCATAGAAATCCCAGACAGAGCACTATTGCACTATTATTGTTCTCTTTTTCAATTGTATTTTCTCTCAGTTTCAACATTTGTTGCTGTGCAAAGTTTTGTATAAAACTGAGGAACAAGAAGCAGAGCTCCAGAGGACAGCAAATGGGATTTTATCACTAATATGACCTTGGAAATATCATATTCATACAACACAAAATGCTGAACAGCACAAGCCTCCTCTATTGCTCAAAACATTTTAATGGAGAGGCTTTATCATAATAGCCCCTATGTGAGGTACAATCTCTTAAAACTTGTGTAACTACTATATCATATGCTTTAGCACGCTTCAACAATAACGCAGTTATTTGCCCAGTCCAAATCTGGATTGGGTTTGCCAGGCAAGACAATCCTATGCAGATCTTGCATTAAATAATGTGGGGTGGCAGCTTAAAGGGAAAAAGAAAAAAAAAAAAAGAGTTTTAATTTCATTTTCTGCTCACTTTGCAGCAGCTCAAATGACTATACAGCATGCAAAGCTTAAGAGAGTCAAGGTAAGTGGTTAAATTATTGGACCAGTTCCATTAGTACAAATTCTGTAGACTACAGGGATCTTTTAGTGACCTATGAACATGGCAAAAGTCATGGTTTTTATTAGGTCTACTAGGACTGCATGCCATCTTTCAGGCCAAACGCCGTGTTACTTGATGTTGTACACTTAACCTCTGCCAAAAAATCTCACTGCTCTGTTTTATCTCACAAGGCAAAAACACTTCAATATCTTTCGGCAATACTTCTTTGGGACAGGAGGTGAAAGGCCAAGCCAGCAGTTAGTTTACTGTCTAAAACAATAAAGTCATCAGACAAGCTGAAAAGGAAGCAATACATGGTTCTCAACTTCCTGACAAGATTTCACCATTGCTTTTTTCACATCCCCCATGTAGGCTGAATTTCAAGGAAGGTTTATACACTGCCAGAACAGATCTGTTTTAAAGCATTGTGTTGATGTCCCCCACAAAACCAAAACCAAATAAACAAACAAACAAACAAAACACACACCCCCCAAACCAAAACCTATCAAGAAAATTCCTCAAAAAAACCTCAAAAACCAAAACTCAACCCCATTCCTATAACTGTAAGAGCAGTTTTATGTCACTTTTTATTCACCCCCAATCACTCCTTTAAATTGCAGTTCAGATTTCTGGTTTCATTCTCAGAAGTTAGAACTATAACTGTTACCTACCTACAGAGAAGAATGTTATTGATCTTCTCCCTTTAAAACTCTGCCAAAAACTCAAGAGGATCTGGCTTTGTCCTAAATTTAATCCCACACTCCTTTTGCCTCAGAATTCAGAGGCAAAACTGTCCTCTGGGATAGCAATGCCTACAAAAAGAGTTTTCTCTGCCAATGACCAGCTGTTCCCAATTCACTCATTTTTCAAAGGGATGAATTGGCAGAAAGCAGCCAAGTTCACACTTGCATTGCCCTCCACTGGTGTAATTATTTATATCATACTATATTGAAGACAATTCTTCTCAAACCATGATAGCTGTTTTGTTTTTTTTTTTAATTTGGATGGTGAGAATTAAAAGATTTGATGCAATAGCAAATGAAGCCCTCAGAGCTTTCCAGTGCTTCTGGTGGAGTAGTTCACACAGTAATTCACACCCTCCTTTGAAATAGATTTTGGCTTCATTTGTGGCAGCTGGTTGAAGACGAGCAACATCTAAAAAACTGAAAATTCACAAATGCCTGCTAGATTGAATAACGAGGATAGGATACCCGGTCACTGGTAGCTTGATAAAATGGTTATGTGAGCTCCCTTCTCCTTTAATATATATTTCCTTTTACAGTTGCATACACATATCCTCTAATGCATACCCTGCAAATTCATAGCAAGAGGAACCCAAGAAAATACCACACTTGTCTGAGGAAATGTAAACACCTGAAAACTAAAGAAAATCAGTTAAGCTGAAGCTTTACCAGATATTCTCTTCAATATAAAAGTAGGTTTTTAGCTCTTAAGGAGCTAAAAATTTAGAAACGACGTGTGAATGCAAATAGAAAAATAATTTTTAGAAGTTGCATTTTCTTCTGTTTACAGGCCCCTCTTTCACTGAAAGGGGTTCCAGGTCTGACAGATGCAGCTGATAATTGAGGGAGTGCTTTGTGGAAGTTCATTGCTCTGCTGAGCAGGAGATTTCTGAAGCATTTTTTGCCTTTAACTTGGACCCAGACAATTTTTCCAGGGCAGCTGCATGTAAACAAAGCCTTGAATATTAAATTTCACAGCTCCTAGGTGGATTCCTGACATGGATGCTAACAAAAACCTTCGGGCTGGGAGCAAACCTGGTGCCCTGTGCCATGAGACTCCAAACCTCTCAACATCCCTGTAGAGTAACCACTGGGAAACTCCCCTGGGGAAACTAACACAAAGCTTACAGCACACGTTTTTCTCTCACCATATGTCATCCATGCATCCAGGGGAATGTCACTGACAACAAACGTAGATTAACCACATCACGTGTGGACTGGCAAAATCAAGGACTCATAAGACAGAGGCAGTGCTCAAGTCACTAAGCCAGCAGGTTTGAATAGCAAGATGTTGCAGGTATTGTTGCACCTCATGGGAGACATCTGAGAAAGGGGCAGGCTCACAGCTCCCTGTGAACACCAGAAGCAGCAGAATCAGGAAGCTCCTGTCTGCCTGCCACAGAGGTAAGATACCACCATTCAGCTAATTAGCAGCATCTCATTTCTTGAAGGGGAAAACTCCTCTTGCTCTTGCTGTGCTTCTGCTGAGCTCCTGCTGTCACACTTTTCCTCTAATTTAAGAAAGAAAACTACAGTTCTGACACCCCTTATTTGAAAACTGCTAGCACCTGTTCTAATCAGACAAAACTTTAAATCACAGCTGCCTTGGTTTCAGAAAAGTTTTACTTGGGGGATAACTTTCTATCACCGTTTTGTATTGACTTATTCATGTACCTGTAATGTGCCCAGCCCTGTCTTGGACAATGATTCCCCTTCTGTTTCCTACACGCTGGCAGACCACATGCAGACTCTCACCCCTCATCGTTTTGTACTGGTCACAGCAGGACTCTAAAAAGGATATATTTTACTACACAGATGAGCAATCATTTTCAAAACCCTCTGCAGTATTTTTCTACCCACTGTGCTTCAATTCACAATTTGATGCCATTCAAAAATAGCAGTCTCTTGTCTATGTATGATACTGCAACCTGTCTTAGGGTAAATGCTTAATCCGAAATCATCACTGCCTAATGGTGCATTCTTTTCCCCACACTGCAATTTAAAACAGTAATACAAAGAATATTTTGGAGAGCATAGTATATGCCTAGCTGATTATGTCCCTCACTTCTCATCTCCTGATCTTTGATATACTTTGGATTTTGACCCTGTCTGTCCTGTAGAAACTTGTGTGTAACATGAATCAACTAGCTAAGTGCTAATGATGTTCATTGCTTAAAGTGGATTGTATGTTCTGCTGGCTGAGGTCTGTTTTTTTCCACTGTGTTTGGAAAGATCATCTGCCTTGCACTGCAAAGTAAATGAAACAAATGGAAATAATGACTACGTGGTGATCGATGGTGAGGACAGTGGGGTTTAGTTCCAGCTTTGTCACTGACCTTTTACATAATTTTGAGAGTTTCACTTCATTTGTATGGATCTGACCCTCTTGTAAAATAGCCTTTCAACATTTGTGTGTCATTCAGGGTACAAAACAGAATGTTGCCCTGTGTGTCTTATTTTATCCAAGGAAAATTAATTAAGTCTGAGGAAGCACCAGGGGAAACTGGCCTTTCTGTACCACTGAGCAGTAGATTGCCTCAAAGAGCTTGGGAGAAAGTAGAATCATACGACATTGTCAGCCTAAAAAGGGTTACAAAGCTTAAGAAGGAACCATATTTAACCTGCGTCTCTCTCATGCTACTGACTGTCTCTCCATGTCTAGGACAGGCTGGCCTGTGATTGACCAGTAAGGACAAGTTAAAATCCTCACCCAAAGACTCTACACAAGAGCAAAGTATTATCTATACAAGAGCGAAGTATTATTCATTTTAAGAGGAATATATTGAAGATAATATAAGTCATAAGTCAGGTCATATGAGAACTCCATTTTTATCAGGAATTTATCTCAACATTTCTCTGGTTAGTAGAAGATTGGTTTCAAGAACTATTCCCTGCTCCTTATCTAGGTCATCTTGATACATGCAAATATTCCACTGACTTTGATGGACTTACTCTCATGTAGCTTCAGGACCTCTTTCTGCAGTTCTACAGTACGAATATTTAGCTCCATGCTTCATGTATTTGTCTGCAAACATTCTAATATCTTGCTGCTATCATGAAAAATAAAGAATTGTGTGTCCTGGAGCAGAACCACATACAGAGGATAGCTACAGCAATGAAGCACATCTAGTTAGAGAGAAACATTTGTTCTTGATCTTTCTCAAAAAAGAAATATATTTGGTAGGTACATAACCGCCACTCCAGAGAGTGCTAATTTGCTTGGTTGACTGCCTATAGATAAATGTCTTCAGAGTAAACACTATTTCAGCTATTTCAGGGTAAATTAACCTATATGACTGCCACTATTTTTCTGAAGATACTTAATAAAAGGTAAGTTCCATGGGTGAAGTATAAATCCATTACAATATAGTGTTTGCATTTATGATTTTTTAGGGAGAGGGGGATCTCTTACTAGCTAACTAACATTAGCTGCTAAGTAGATGTTAACTTTGGGGTTATAAAAAACATTTTAGCAAGTGTACATGGCGTTAATAACTTCGTAACCACTTCCTCACTGTTATTTTTAGGGACAGTGTGAGGCCAAGTAGTTTGCACCTATATTACTTTAAAGTCAAGCAGGCAAAAAAATAAAACCAGCTTCCTACAGAAGTATTAAGTCATTTACATTTGATACATTGTGTTAGGGTCTGTTTATTTTTCTTGTGACAAATTCAGAGAAAGTCTGCTGGATCCAGCTAAACTGTTCTGAAGCTGCAGCCTCTGACTAAGGACAGGATTCACCCACTCTGCAAGAGATGTGCTTGTAGCTGCCTGCCAACCAATCACAGGTGGGATTTACCTTGCACCTTTCACATTTCTTGTTAAAATTATACAGCAGAACCGCAGGAAATGTGAACCAAGTAGCCAAACTCTGTGGTGTGGGCTGGGGAGCGAATGAGAGATGAACTGAGAAGGAAGTCTGGGGGTGGACAGCAAGTCAGAGGCAAATGCTGCGGCCGCACTCCATCGCTTCTTCACCCTCGGACCGGTGTGATGATGTGTTGTGGCCACATCTCTACTCAAAGCTCTTAAAGGGTTTGATGTTGGTAGGGTGTCGGGGACAAGGGAGGAGAAAAACCTGTGCTGTACATGGGACAGGGGCTGCTTTGTGGAGAGGCTTTAGTCCTTTCACCCAAGAGTTGGGCACTGGAACAGGGTCGCCAGGGCAGTGGTCACAGCACCAAGCCTC
This sequence comes from Empidonax traillii, assembly GCF_003031625.1. Lineage (NCBI taxonomy): Eukaryota > Metazoa > Chordata > Aves > Passeriformes > Tyrannidae > Empidonax > Empidonax traillii. The sequence goes on along the minus strand of NW_020955363.1, from coordinate 310,489 downwards.
ACAGAGTTCAAGGAACGTTTGGACAATGCTCTCAGACACATGGAGGGATCCTTGGGGTGTCCTGTGCAGAGGCAGGAGCTGGATTTCATGATCCTGATGGGTCCCTTCCAACTCAGCATATTCCGTGATTCTGTGGTTCAAATCAACCTTAAAACACTTCATGGGGAACTAAGGGTGAGACTAGAGGACGGGAAGCAAGTGTCGGTTTCCATAGGGTTATCATCCAGCAGCCTTTGCCAAGGGAACCTGGGGGATATTTCCTTCTGCTAAGGGAATATTTTCATGTTCTTGTAGAAATGTTGTATTCCTACTGCAATGTAAATTGGGGCAAATACTGATTTTCTTTAGGATTTCCCTAAAATATCATTCCAGAATACACATATGTTTTATTTTTCCTGCCTTTTGTATCCAAATAGTGATCTGCCAGAAGAGATTGCTTGCAATGTACTTTAAATGAAGAAAGAAAACAGATGGAGAAGAAACACTGGCAAAGAAAAAAACCCCGTAGGAACTATGGAATTCTGAGTTTGTTAAATTTTTCAGAAAAATTCTCCTTTAGGTGGAAATAATCTTCTCAGAGGAGAAGTTTTTTCCAAACATTTACTGGGTGTAAGAAATAACGGGTGTAGATTAAACAGAGTCCTTGAGTCAGAGCTGGTTCCCCTCTGCCATTCTCAAAGGACATGCAGCACGAACTTCAACTTGTCTCAAGTGACAGGGGAACATTTGTCTCTTGTGGCTCGAAGAACAAAATTAGCCTGCATTTGAAACTGGCTGGAGAAGAAACTGCATAACGTTTGTACCACAACACTTCTTCTTCTAAGGCAGTCTTTCATTTTCCTCTCCTTAATGAGGACAGGGGTTAAAACATGGAGAATGAACAAGCATTTCACAATTAAAGGTGAGAACAGGATGACAGTGTAAAAGGTAAAAAGCCTGTGATATTGCTACTAGTAATGAGTCTCCAAGAGCTTGAGTCTACGGAGTGCTTTCACTGGCACTTTACTTTCTGAGGAAATTGCTGAATGCCATCTCTCTTGATTTTTACCTGTGGAAATGGATTTCTCTTCATACTCATTTTCATATTAAATCTTGGAAAGGAAGGCATGCTAAAGTACAAAACAACAGATTCCATGACGGAAGGCAGAAGTAAGTCAGGGCTTCTTGCCATTCACTCTTCAGATGTTTGCTTTTCTTGTAGGGTTAAGCTTTTATTTGTGTAACTGACATTAAGATAATTATATAAAATTTGGAAAAGTGATATGACTGCAGAGATAATCAAGGCAAAATCTCAGCAAGGACTGAGAAGTACAATATGATCTGGTGCTCTTCAAGGTGTTGCAGTCCTTCATTTAGCCTTGACATTTATTACCTCAGCAGATATTGGCAAGAGCAGTTTTGCTTTCTGGCCAGATGCATTCTGGTGGATGATATTTTCCTTGTGACAAAACTTGATATAAACAAAGGAGATGGAAGATTAAAACAACGACCATAGTTGCTTCCTCAGACTACAAGCTGATAGCTACTGTGCTGTTATAGTTTGTATAAAACGTAATAAGATGCTTTAAATCTCAGAGTACAATTTCTGGGAATATGTTTGTTGGAAAAAAAGAACAGAAAAAGCTATCACAACGTGAAATACTATCAAAATGGGGGAGAGTTGATTTAGATACCATGTTTATGCATTTCAGTACAGATGCAATCTACTCTGATCAGCACTGAGGCATTTATTCCCCGTACTTTAGGATTTCTACAAGAAATGGTTTACGGAAGAGTAGTAAACCAGTCTGCTGTTTGGAAATGGTACTCAGATAAATCCACATGCCACTGCTGTGCTGTTAAGAGAGGTGACAGTATTATAACAAAAAGGTTAAAAAGTCAGGAAATACGTCAAAATATTTCTTTAAAATCAAACATAGTTGCTGATTGGGTACACAGAATCAAGAATGTTTCTCACCTGGCATTTGTTTCATTTTCCAGTCTGTGAGATCAGGTAGCATACATATGGAAGGTATTTATTGCATTCTCTGGTGTGCTACATACAGACAAGCAAATCTCTATGTATCCATTTCAATAAAACAAGAACATTCCTCATGTTCCTTTATTTACTGATCAAGCACCCGAAGTTCCTTTATTTACTGATCAAGCAAAGCTACTAAAGGCAAAAGAAAAGCAAACCATCCCTGGGCAAAGTGACATGCAGTGTTACAGCAAGACTAACTTGTAAGGAAAGACAATTTTTTTTTTAATGAGGATGGTATGCTTAGGAAAGAAGCACTTGGTGGCTGGGCTAAAATGCATATTTTGACTCTATTTGTAGATGCTCAGAAGTATTGGCAGGGCTTTAAAATACCCATAACTGAGCAGAAATTATACCATTGATGATGAACCAATTTTGACCCGTATAAAATGATGTAGAAAATATCTATCACTCCTTTCAAAAATTTGAAATAACAAGAAAACCTGCCTTGGTTTCCTGCATCACTGTGTAATGTGGCTTTATCATAATGTTCAGCCTGAGCATATTTATTGCTACACATTCAAGCATAGAAAATTCATAATTTTAAGATGAAATGCAATGATTACATATGCCACTTCAGTGGTCCCTACTTTCTCCTCATTGGATTTTCAAACAAAATCCAAAAAGAAATTCAGAGAGGCACAAGCTGAGAGAGAAAGGAACTGATCTTCTGTTCCCCATGAGGGAGGAACACAGCAGCTTGTTCAGCTTCAGTGTGAGCTGTGATGTAGTGCAGGGTGTCCCTCCCTTCCATTCGCTCTCCCAGCCAGTAGTTGCCATAAACAACATTGTAATATTGTCATGTTGCAAGCAGGCTAATCATGTCTCACATTTGGATGATAGCATAAACAGCATAAATGTCTGTTATTGCCACAATAACAGTTTCAGCACAGGAGCCAAGACAAAGAAGAATAGGAGCTGAAGAAAATAAGGCTGTTACACAGAGATCATTCTAGTTAACAGATGAAGCCCCAGCTCCAAGAAGCTGCTTTTCCCTTTGCAACAGCCTAATCAAGCCTCCCCTGCCTCTTGTTGAGGTGTGTTTCTACAGCACTGTTTTTCTGGTCTGCTCCAAATCAATGATTAAACTGATTTATCTGGCTGTTAGCTATGACTGTCGTTTATTAGAATAGTGAAGAGATATGGGAGCAGACAGAACAATCGAAAAGAGGTAAGGTGAGAGGAAGTGTGTAAGAAATAAAGCATTTTATGGAAAAGGTCCATGGAATAATAAACTATTAAAAGCTCCCCTGTGGTGTTATTTTTATACATACAATACAATTTAATAGAGAATTGTAGTGTGTAATACAAGTTAAAATGAGATAGAAATAACATGAATTTTATTGGGAATATGTGTTTTGTTAGAGCGAATCCTAGGACTTTCTCTTTTATTTCTTTTAAAATGAAGGTATTCTTCAGTAACTAAGAACTAAAACTAAAAAAAAAAAAATAGCCAACCATCTTGAATTATATACCTATTAAAGGTGATAAGCAGATCATTTGGGCTATTATTATCACTTTAACAGTGTAAGCATTTTAGTGCTTTTTTTTTATTTGAGATACCTTTACATATTATGAATATAAAAAACCCAGACATACAACTACATGCAGTTTTGTAGTCAAGAAGAAATGCAAGTCAAGAAATGAGCCTTCCTCTAATTTGGCAAAAGAGAAGCTCATTCACTTTCCCCTGCGTTGACACAAAACACTGGATTTCAAGAATAGAAAACAGTTAATTCTACCACTACCTCACCGATCATAATTTGAAGATGCAACCATATAAAAATATATTTTTGCCTCTTTTGCATAAAAATGGGAGAGATAATTTTCCTCCTGCAACTCTATACTTTCCTTTTCCCATTCAAATAAACAAAGTAGGTTTGCTGTGTATTCCTTTCACTTGCTTTTCAGCTAAACACAAACTGGTGTGTTGTAACTTGACCATGCTCCATCTAAACCACATAGATGACTACGAACAGACCAGTTTGTTCAGCCTGGTATTTTGGATGGATGGCTCTGCAACCCAGGGGTAGATGGGTAGGCGCAAATGGATCCAGAATTTTAGTCATGTGTGAATAAAAAACCCAATTAAGATCAAAATACCTTCCACAAAGTTAACATGAAAAGTGATGTGTTGAGTTAAATTACACTAAGGGATAAATGGCAAATGCCTGCTTATCTCTGTAAGTGGGGCTTTCATGAATAATCCAGCATGCCTGCTAATGATAATGAAAGTGCCCGTGTCTTATGTCTTAGAATTACTTCCCCCTTAGCCTCTTCAGGCTAAAAGCTTTGCCTATTGTTGCGCACCATGCAGGACGAAGAGCAGCTAAGGCAAGGCTCGATTTCTATGTTGACAGCCTACTGCAGTTAGAGGTGAGTTCTTGTTATTTGCTTTTGCACAAGCCCACAAAATATGGTACTGCACACTTATGTCACAGTCAAAAATATATTTTATATTTCTCAGCTAATGCTTAACATTTAACAACACGCATTTAAAAGTTAAAACCAGCCAAAAATCTGTAAAAAGCAACTCTACCAGTTACCTCTATGATGCTGGCCTGGTGGAGTCATTAAAAGGGGAGGCCTGGCTTGAAATTCAAAATTCAGCTGATACTTGTAGCATCCCATTAATTTTAAAGTTTGCATTGGGAAGGGTGAGGTCAAGTCCAGAGCTGGTGGGAAATAATCATCTCTTTTTATAGAAAAAATATACTGACAGGAATAATCCTGCCGAATTGCAAAAGGGGAGGCAGAGTGGCAATGGGAACAGACTATAGGTTAGTCAGTTTATTAGGGCTTCTAGAAATTGTAGCTTACCCAAGAGACATTTTAGTTACAGGCTAATGAACTGGAAAAGATATTTGAAGAAAAAGGGTATCCTAGTTGATATAGTTCACAAAGAATTACTTAAGCCTCATGAGTCTGATGGACAACAAATTATTGTTGAAACAGCTCAAATCTAAAGATTTTCTGTGTCATTTGTTTCCACTTGTTCTTCTTTGTCACCTAAAATCAAGTAAGTAGCTCTGCAGCATGCATTTATGGGCCGCATCAGTGACAAGTTTACTCTCCTACCATCTCCCTTGTACTTCTTTCCTGTCTGAAATCAAATGGGCAGGGACTACCTCTCTCAAACAATGGCAGATTTAAACTGGAACAGCCTGCTGTTCACTGCTCTAAGACCATTTCACATTGCTCTGGCAGTGTACAAGAGCCGTAAACAGATGTAAAAGGGTAATATACACTCACTTCAGTTCTCCTGTTATATTGCTGCTGATGTATCCAGACCTAAATGTTAACTATTACAATTTTATTGCATGCACAATATTGCTACTTGGGATATTTAGTCCTGTTGCCAAGACATAGGAAAATCTGCTAATTACAGCACAGTCTCTACAGCATTCCCTGAGCTGGAAGACAGGGAAGCTCCAAACATAGCATGGCCTACAACTAGAAATTGTTTTGCCCTGTTACTGATCATCATAGAATCTTAGAATGGTTTGGGTTGGAAGGGGACCTTAAAGATCACCTGGTTCCAACACCCCTGGGTGTCCCATGGACAGGGACATCTTTCACTAGACCAGGTTGCTCAGAGCTCCATCCAACCTGACCTTGAACACTTCCAGAGATGGGGCATCCTCTGCTTTTCTGGGCAACCTGTTCCTGTGCTTCACCACCCTCACGGTAAATAATGTCTCCCTAACACCTAATCTAAACCTCTCTTCCTTTAAAACTAGTCCCCCTTGTCCTGACACTATCTGCCCATGTAAAAAGTCATCCTCTTTCTTTTTTGTGAGTCCCCTTTAAGTACTGATAAAATGTTACAGAAGAACATAAACAAGCCATACTGGAATATATAAAAGATCCAGAGAACCTGGTATTCTGTTTCCACTTGTGGTCAAATGCAGATGCCTGAGGAATAGGATGAACATACATGGTCCTCCTCTGAGACTCTCCCACCATTCAACCCATAGGAGCTCAGGGAATTCCTGAAACACAGTTGGTTTCTGGGCACTGAGCATTCCTTCATGGACTTTCCTTACAGAAGTTTATACCATCTTCACCCAAATGCCTATAAATAATCAGATACACATCATCTTGTGGCAAGGAGTTACTCAGGTCTGTTACCATCTTTTTTATTTTGAGTTTGAATTTGGGAAATGGTTCTCTATTGTATTCTCTGCTCTTTTTCTCAACTTTCTAATGCTAGATTAACTTTTTTTCGACTGCATCTGGGCACTGATCAGAAATTTTCATAAAACTGTTGTAATTGGTTGACCCTGGTACCCAGTAAAGCTGCTCTATCACTCTTTCCTCTGCAACAGGACAGAGGAGAGAGAAAAGAAAAAAAAACAGCTAAGGATTCATGAGTAGAGATAAGATCTTGGAGAGGTCACTTACTGATTACCTTCATGGGCAAAACAGAATCAAAGTGGGGATAGTACTCTAGTACTAACAGGATAAGAGCCAAAGAGTGAGAAATAAATCAGTCTTAAAAGCACCTTCCCCCACCCCTCTTTCCTTCCGTGTTCTCCCTCCCCCCTCCCAGCACTGCAGGGGGATGGGGAATGGGCGTTGCAGTCAGTTGTTGTTTCTGCTGCTGCTCAGAGAGGGGAGTCCTTCCCCTGCTCCCGTGGGGTCCCTCCATGGGAGACAGTCCTTGATGAACCTCTCCAGCGTGAGTCCATCCTTTGGGCAGCAGTTCTTCCCAATCTGCTGTCCCTTGGGTCACTCCTCCATGGGGTGCAGTCCTTCACAGATGAGCTGTGCCAACGGGGGTCCCCCATGGGGCTACCCGGGAAAAACCTGCTCCAGCGTGGGCTTCCCTCTCCACAGGCCACAGGTCTCCGTCAGGACCCCACTCCATCCTGGGCCTTCCACAGTGTCACAGCCTCCTTCATGCATCCCCCTGCTCCAGCATGGGCTCCTCCATGGGCTGCAGGGGGGTCTCTGCACCCGATGGTCCCCCATGGGCTGCAGGGGCACAGCTGCCCCACCATGATCTGCACCAGGGGCTGCAGGGCCTGGAGCACCTCCTGCCCCTGCTTCTGCACTGACCCTGGTGTCTGCATTGTTGTTCCCATGTTCTCACTCTGCTCTTCCCTGGCTGGAATTTCTTCTGCGCAACAATCGCCTGTTCTTAAATATGTTACCACAGAGGTGTTACTATTGCTCCTAACTGCCTTGGCCAGCAGCAGCAAATCCATCCTGTAGCCGGTTGGCATTGGCTCTGCGGGACCAGGGAAGCTTCTGGCAGCTTCTAACAGAAGCCACCCCAGTAGCTCCCCCCCCACTACCAAAACACAGCCGCAGAAACCCACTACAACTATTGCAAACTCTAAATCTTATTCTGTAGTACCACTAGTAAATTCCGAGTTTATGTAAACTTAGGGGTATTTTTCCTTTTCATGCTTAAGTTACAATAAATTTCAGTTGCCATTGTGTTATTATTAAGATCATGGGGTCTTTTGCCAATATTTCTTAACTGGACTTTTTTACTCTTTCACATCATTTAGTGTTATCTGCAAAGTTTTCCATATCACTGCTCATCACCTTGCCCAGATTGTTTATGAATATATTGCACAGCATAGAGTCTAGCACTGATCTTGCAGAACTTTCCACTGTGTCTCTCCACTGCTGAGTTATTTACTTACTCCCATCACAGAATCACAGAATGGGTCAGGTTGGAAGGGTCCACAGTGGATCATCTGGTCCCACCTCCCTGCTCAAGCAGGGTCATCCCAGAGCACTTTGCACAGGATTGTGTCCAGATGGTTCCTGAATATCTCCAGTAAGTGAGACTCCACAACCTCTCTGGGCAATCTGTTCCAGTGCATAGTGAAGAAGTTTGTCCTCATATTCAGGTGGAACTTCCTGTGCATCAGTTTTTGCCTGTTGCCTTCTGTCCCATCACCTGGCACCCCTGAGAAGAGTCTGGCTCCATCCTCTTGACAGCCTCCTTTCAGATACTTCTATCCTCTAATTATGATCAATTAACATTTTTCTATCGATGCAATGATCGTTCCCCTCATGCCATTGTTGCAAGATTTCATTAAGAGACTTTATACAGAACCCCAAATCCTGGAAATCCAGGTGAACTTCATCAACTCAATCACCCTAAACTGAATGTTTAGACAACCCTAAGAGGCTTGTGAGACATGGCTTCTCCTTACAGGAGGGACTGCCCTCCTCACCAGGGTGCTATATTTCTTCAACATCTCTCTTATAGCTCCTCACTAGTCACTAGTTTCTCAAATCTAATCTGGAAGGCTTTAACTTTTCCCATTATGGATACAATGGAATGGCTATGTTTGAATTACTACTCTTTTATTGCCTATTTCTTATATAAGTCTCCTCTGCTGTAATGGTAGGTTATTCAGATATGCCTACAGGATTAGGATTTGAATATCCTGTCATATCAGGTGTCTATTGATCACATTGAACTGAATTCAACACCATTAAAGGGGATCTTAGCCACTTGATTTGGTAGAAGAAGAATGAAATTAATTCTTGCCTCTATGTCACAGAGGCTGAGCTCCTTTTGTATGTTTTTCCCAGATTATAATTTTTATTGCTTTGTACGATTATTGGTAGTTCAGGTTCATTCAATCTGAAAGGAAAGCAGCTTCAGTTTAAGATGTACTTATTCACTCCTGATGCTTTGTGTTGTGTAGTCCTGATGCACAGTCTCATTCATTTGAATCTGGCCCTGCCTATTCCACTGTTCTCTGTTCCACTGCACAAATCAGCATGTGCTGCAAATCCGACTCTACTCTGATGTCTACAGTCTCCTGATTCAGAGATGCCTACGTTTGTGCTACAACAAGTATTTCTTCTGTGCCTGCACTGACACAATGTTTATAAATTCCCAGACCAAAGAGATCCTGGAAATAACTACTCTTGTTTTTAACTGGCTTTATTTCCTTTCTTTTTAATTTCTCAGTGACAGATATCTCCATAATTAAGAAAACGGCTTTCTCTCTGAGAAATAGGTAAATGGTATTCCTTTGAATTCTCCTGACAGAAATCTAAGGATTTACAGAGAATCTGCCCATGCCCCTCAAACAAATGAGTAACAGTGTGCAGACATGGAAATCTATTGCTCTATGCACCACCTCAAGGCAAGCTCTTCCCACAATTATCTTGCTATCTTCTCAATAATCAGTGGTAGGCTTTGTGAAAGTAAGTCAGGAATGCATTTGGAAAAAGAAAGCTGCTTAAAAACAAAGAGGACCAGAGAAATCAGTAAGATCAAAAGGCCTTTATCTCTCCTGTGGTGCTCCTAGGAAGACAGAAAACCCTATCTTAGAGGGTTCCAAGGCCAGCTATGGAACCAGGCACTTGAACAAGGATCCCCAGGGTGATGCAGAGCCTTCAACATGCTCCCCTTTTGGGCTGTGCTGCTCCCCAGCCTCCCCCACTGCTTTTGTGTGAAAACACAACTTGAGTCATTTGGTTTTTAGGTTAAGGATATAAACTCTTTTCCCGCATGTGACAGTTTGGAAAGCAATAAAAATCAATGCAAAGGAGCAATCTGGAGATTTCCTTCCTGTAAGAGTTTCTTTTTTCATTCTGCCATGGAAAGGAGTAATTTGGTCCATGGACAGCAGAAGAGGGAAGGATTTCAAAATCTCTTGTTAGTGGCCCAGCTCAGTTCCCACTGAAAGAGCTGAGTCTGCGGAGTCTACTGAAATCAGGCAGCTGATGAGCACTTTTGAAAACACATCTTTGTCTCAGACAGACAGTGGTGGAGCTGTGCATAAAATTTCTGAAATTTACTTTGCCTAGAGGAAAGGCAGCAAGCCCTGTCTCTCAAATTGCATTGAGGGACAGCTCTCTTCTCCTTCTCTCATTATCATAACCTGATTAGAATTCAGTGTAAAGATTAGTGATAGCAGGACTGGTTCTGGTTGGACATTTTTAGGCCACAAATATGCCGTTACATAATCAGATTATTTAATCTTTTCATAAAGATGCATTTCTTTACCATAAGAAGATACAGGGTTTGTTTGCTGCAAGAAGTAATTGTTATACTTTATTAATAGAAGTCTGACTTGTTTATTCAGAATCAAGGTTTTTATAACTCCTGAGCCAGTGATGCCCAGTAATTATATCTGTAGCTTTTGGCTCCTGTTGATTCAGTACTGCCGTATTAGAAGGATTACTTTTATATATTGGAGAGCAAAAGAAGATTTTTCTTTTATGAATACTGAAATTCTGAGAGGCTTTTTGAATTAATAATAGTGGAATTAATGCTTTGAAGGCATTTTTATTAAAATGGTGATCTCGGTGGACACTGTGCAGTAATGTGGGTTGAAAAGTAGGACATATGTTGGAGAGGAAAAGCATAGTTTTTTTGCATTTGTTTTAATTACAAGTCAAGACAAAATGTCAAAAAACTCCCAATTTTTCATGAACCTATATATTATAAAATACTTAGAGCTGATAAGCCTCAGATTTCTCCTTAAGGATGCAAAAGAGTAAGTGATAAATTTGAAGGAAATCCTTTTGGCTCTTCCCCAGTGAAATGTTTTCCTGAAGCACTTCCAAGAATGTGATAAGATTGATATATTCCAGTGAAAGAATCTTCGTCTGAAAAACTTCTGAGCACTCATATTGTGCAGTGAAACTATGGCTCACTACTGCAAAGATGTGCCAAATTCAGAAACATTTTGCTTGAGATGTGCTTCTGCCACCTTGTGCAGCGTTACCGTTGTGTCACAGTTCCACAGGGCTGAGCCTTCACTGACCTGGGCACTTCTCTGCAGCAGGCAGGGCCCAAGCAGGGTGCAGTGCAGATGCTGTCAGTCTCTGCACACAGAAAACCAAGCACAGTGCAGAGGTAGCAGATGCAAAGGCAGAGTCTGCAGCAGAGCAGAGACATGCACCTGGGCTTGCTCTCCGATCAGTGCCTTGGCCAAAGGACTGTTCTTCCACCCTTGGTTTCTTGCAAGTCACGTGGCTTGGAGTTTCTGTTGAACTTTGTACAAAGGCCCCATCATTTTCAACTGCTAGTCTATCAGAAACTTATTTCCCTAGAGTTTCTTTTGGTTTCTCTTTCCTAGATCACTGGTAAACTACCATTCACCTTCTGAACTGAATTCTGAAGTGTTATAAAATTGTCCAGAATCCCTTAACTGCTCGAGCCTTCCCACACAGGCGATGATCAGAGGACTCCTAATGGGGATCTAAACCACAGGGGCTCAAATGCCTTGAGATATTGTTATGGACACATCAGACACCTTCAATGTATAGAGAGTTTTAATGGATACCATTATGCAATATTCTGTTTATTATCCTTTAAAAGTTTTGTTACCATATGCAGAGTCCAAGTGCTTACTTAATAAGTGTTTCAATTGGATGCAAAAATGCTTCTCTAGGTCAATATTTGTGGTAATGGTGAACCCACAGATACATTTTCTTCTATAAATATTACTACTCTTCAATTCTTTTTTGAGATTTTGTGATCCTATTTGTTACAGAGAGTGTGCATTCTTGGGCAAAAGAGATTTCCCTGAGGGCAGGATAAGAGCTAAATGAAATGTAAATGCAGGGATAGCATTAAGATATCACACAGCACAATACTATAAATATTTAAAGTCACTGCATTCTGTGTTATGATGTACATGTGAGTGAAACTGACCCAAATTTACACTGTATCAATGAAAAATTATGTGATGCAAGTGCTTTAAAAATATCATATAGTTCCAATACATGGATAATACCCAGAGAGAGAAGGTTATTTTGGGATAGCATTTCTAAACCAAATGGCAAATATGTACATTTCCTCTGCATCCTCCACGTCCAGAAGTAAAGAAACTGTTGCCACTTGCTAGTCTTGCGGTCTGATAGTACATTCTTGGCCATAGCTTTTGCCTCAACTTAGGAGATACTACTAGTACTTTTGTTTGAAAATAATGGAGAAATAAGGTAATTACTGCAGCCAGAGCTAGCCAGGGATCCCTTAAAATCTAAGTGAAAATATATTATCAAGGGTACCCACATAAGAGAATAGTGTCTAAAAAGTCATTTTCTTGGTCGGTTACACATTTAAATACTCAGACAATGCCCCAGATCTGCTGGACCTGGAGCCTGTGTGTTCATTCATGCCTAGCAAGGACAATCAGCAAAACCCACTTTCTACAGTTACTGAGGAGAGAACAGGGCATGCCAACTTCTGCTCCTGCATCTCACAGCTGTTCTTCTCACCTGGGCTTATGCTCAGAGAAAACTCCAAGAATATAACCTTCTTCTGTTGTAAAAAACAACCTTATGTACCATATATTGTGCAACAAATGTTCAAATATCCATGACATTGACATGTATTATTTAGTGCTTTTTTCCCCAATTAAATTTTCATCTCTAAGACCTTGATTTAATTTTGTTGGTTTCATGTTTTTCAAAACCTACAGTTGTTTTTTTACACAAAGCTACAGATAAGTTGTCCTTATAAAAATCCAGAACATAAATAATCTGAAACAGTCCGCTTTTCGTGATAAAGGCTTTTTGACAACTACTTAACCTCTTCTCCTGATTTACATAAAAGGTTTATATGCCACCATCTAATTTCATGGCAATTTATTCTTTCTTCTATATATAAGCGAAGTATCAATCTTTTTATTTTCTTTTTTCCTTTCTATTTTTTCTTTAAATCGAATAACAAATCTGTGGGTTTACAGTATGAAGTGAATATCTTGGTGATTGAAAAGGTTTAAAATGATTCCCTAGGAAATTCTGTATGCCTTTTTTTTTTTTTTTTAAAGAAATGTCCCTTTTCTACAAAATGGTTCCCCCAGATTAAAGTAGTCTTGCTGAAGTAGTTTTGGACATTGATTTACAATAGAGCTGTATACTGCTTGAAAGAAGGAGGTTTAGAGAGCAGTACTCAGAGCAAAACTGCTACGGCTTTTATAAAGTCAATAACACGTTGCAAAAAGCCCTGTGCCACAGGACAGCTCAGGTTCCCTAATGGGAAACACAGTGGCCTTCAATCCTGTGCCTTAATGTACCTGATATTTGAACTCTTGTCTCCACACCGTAATCATGAAGGTGGTTTAAGCCAACACTTCTTACCTTGCAGCTGATTAGGGATGAGCACGTGGGGACAGAGGCTGCCGTGGCCAAGCCACAGGAAACCAATCATTCTGAATCATCTGTCCCCAGCCCAGGGAGTGGAGCCTGCGGAGGAAGGATGCCAGCGAGGTGACATTCTGCAGAGGATTTGCCACCCACAATCAATGATCCTTTCAACACAATTTTTCCATTTCCCTTGTAATCCCCACGCCACCCTGTGGCTGGAAATAGTAAATCTAAATCTACAAGTAGACCTTAAGCCAGTTCATTCGTCCTGCTCACAGAAACCTGAACAGAATGCACTAAGGAGGGAAGACAGTGGACCTGCAGCACCAACATCCTTTCCCTATCCAGCCCTGCCTTCCTCTAGGCTTTTGCACATGGCACCGTTGACTGCCACTTCAGTGTCCTCATCACATTAACAGAATATAAATGACTATGGAGAAGAACACAGGTGGAAGAAAGGATTTCTGCCAACATACTGAAGGAAATGGAGAGGGTAAAAGTTTTGCTTACTCTGTGTTATGCCTTCACACAAAACCTGGAGGCAGCCAGCAGCCAGGGAGAAGCAAGCCCAGGGTCTTTGTCCAGCAGCTACCTCTGTCTTTAACTTCCCATCTCTTTCTCTATGCTTCTGTTTATGAAATTGTAATGATAGTAGTAAAACAAATGCATATAAATAATGGATGGATGAATACATCTTGGGATGAATAAATTATGGGAGTCATGCTGACTTTCAAGGGTAAGAGTTATTGCAGTTCATGCTTGAGAGGGGCTGTCAGGGTGGGTTTCTCCTGGATCTGCCAGCACTCGTGCTGCAGTGCTGCAGGGAGCAACCTGTATGCAGGGGCAGGGGCAGGGGCAAGGGGTTGCTGCTGGAGCACTCTGCAGGCAGGGTGGTGTGAGAAACAGTCTCCTGCAGCAAGAGCCTCCATGGGAGCAAGGACTACAGACTGGAAGAAACATTTCAAAGGAAAAAAAAAGAAAAAAGCAGTAGTCCAAATTAGCCCAAAGTACCGCTACACTTGCTGCTGGCGTATGGAGAGAGCTGAGCAAGGCTTCTGAAATCACTGACTTCCCAGCCTCTCCAGTAGCCCTTCTCCCAGTCATGTGACCAGCATCACAAATGGATGGCTTCACTTTCCCTTTTTTTCCTATGGGGTTTTCTACCTCTTTCCTTGTAGCTGAAGGAGAAAAATTAAGATTCTCTGCTAATGTAAAGTGTCACTGCTTCCTGGGTTTCAGTTTTTCCCAGCACAGGATCAGATGTAATGGATCACAAGTAATCACAAGTAATGGAATCAGATTTATTTCCCGTTCAGAGGTGGCAGAAACTATTGGAGAGTCTCTGATAAGGGAGTTGAATGAAGCCCAAGATTCAAAATACCCTGGACTATCTTTTTTTTTTGCTTCAAAATAGGAATGAATCTGAAACAGTTCCTGATTCCTCTTTGTTAGGCCTGACACCTTTAAGCCAGAGATCCTTTGCTGCATCCGGGGTTTTGGGAAGTGAAATTTAAGCACTTGATACAAAGAGAAGAACTCAAGCTGTGTATATGTACCTCCATGCGTATTTCCATTCCATTTCTTCAGAGCTGTTTTCATATTCTGGCCGCATTTAATCTAATATGAATAAGGAATCCCTAAAAGGATTTGATTTCTGCCAAATTTTGTTAATAGAGACAGTCAAGTGGAAAGGAAACCCTACTCAGACCCTGAACTGAGTGAAATGTGTTCATGCATTACTAGACACTGCAGAATCTACACAGAGGACAGGGGACAGAGAAAGAGACACTTTCAAAGAACATGACAATTAGGAAAATATCCCACTAAATTTACACCTTCTAAAGTCTATGTTAAAATCAACCAATTATAATTGAAAACCAGCATTAGTTTGTATGCTTAGAGAAGACATCATCTCACCTTGGATTCTCCTCCCTCCATGCCGTTAAAACTAAATGACAAAGTATTATGGGAGAACTAATGGAACAGACACTAATCAGAGCTACAATGGTCTCAGTACCTTGTCCACACCCCTGTGATGTCCATATGTGTTCACAACTTTTAGTTTAAAGTCACTTCTACTATGTCATCCAATTCAAAACACAAAAGACAATCTTATTTTTTCTCACTTAACAAAAGTCTGTCTGTTCTCCGTAATATCCTATGAGTTTTGACATTCAACTCCTACCTTCTTGTAAACTCTCCAGTGAAGTAAGGAAGTAATTTTGTCTTGAGGAAACCTCATGGATTTTAAACTACTCAGTGCATCTCAAGACATTTGCTTAAGTTTCTCCTGGTAACTTCATTGACAAAAAGATGCTGAATTTCAAGAAGGCAAAAAGTGATTCAAATTTGCTGGTCTTTTTGGCGACTATTAAGGATGCATCACCACACTGCTATTTTGTCTTTAAGTTTTCAAAACTCATGCCTTTAGTGTCACAGAATCACTCAACTAAATTATTTTTCAAAAGCTATATCTTTAATATTTAAAATTCCCCCAATACAAATTCACAGTGGATATGACTTCCTTGAGTCCTGTGTGTGCTAACAACAAAATAACAAGTTTTTTTTAATATTTGTAAATATAATACAAAAATTACTTTAAAAAGACCTTTAGCAGATGCTCTCTAGTAGCTTCAATAGTTTAAAAATAACCAGATAGGTTACATTTTGCTGCAGAAATGTGTGATATTCAAATCAAGGTAATCTTCAAAACTTTGATGCTTCCATTGAATGACATCGTGGATAGCTGGCTTCATCATTTTCTGCAGTTTCTAGGTTCTTGAATCCAGAAGCACTGCATGAGGCTAAACACATAAAAACATATATGCCTGAGGTGTAGAATTTATTTTCAGAAAGGGAACAACGTAAAATTATTTGTGTTACTGAATATGTAGCTCACCGATCTGAGAAAAATGCTCCTCAAATTTCTTATTGAAAAGCTGATATAATCTCATCTCTCCTAAAAAAAAAAGTGAATACAAAATATATTTCCAGTTAGGATAACAGTTATCTTTGTGACCCAGCAGTGACCAACTGGAACGTCCCGTTTTCTTGTACCGTGCATCATCCATTACATGCTGCCTTTAAGAGCAAACCTAGAACTTAAGACACAAATATGGGGGTTTACCCACCTTTGTTGCAGTTTCTGGAGTACGAAAATGCTGAAGAGAAGCCCAGCAGACTGTTTCCTTCAAACAAAAGCTGATTTGTGCTGCTAGGTCACACGAGGATCGCTTAATGATACACCAAAATCCTTTTAAAACAGCAGCCAAGTGTGTGAGTGCTTTTGGATTGGGGTACAGGCAGGTGACCGAAACTATTGACTGTCTGACACTTGTCTTCTTCCTCACTTATATATTAATCTCTGCCTGAGCTGTTTCTGGATGAAAGCAGCTGCAATGTGTGCATTTGCACTCCATGTCACGGAGGCTGACTTCCCTCATTGTCAGATTTTCTAGAGACCACTCAGCCTGAGTGTGCATTTTAGTTAAACCAGCCATTAATGTAGATGAAGAATGAACTTACAACTGTATCTGGCACAGTGGAAAGCAGACTCTGTGATAAATGCATCTAGCACTTTAGACACTTTAGAGTCCTCAGGGACAGCTGCAACATCTTTGAGTGATCACTTCATCGTGGAGCTGTGGATCGTAGGTTAATTGGAAAGTTTGCTAAGGCAATAGTTGTACAGGGGGTTTTAAGGAACACCATTGCTTCCTTGCACCATTTTACTTCAGATGCTCTAACCCTTACTTTTACAAAGTAAGAAAACTCACTGGTGTCCAAAATCTGAAACAAAGTACTGTACTTATGGGTCTGTTCTGACATCTACACGGAACTTGTTTCCAAAAGTGGTTACAGATTTTAGGAGTCCTTTATTCTTTATTCAGATTCATTAAACAGATCAAAAGCCCATCAAATTAAGTGAGAATTAAACATGAGTTTCTCCTCAACAAAGAAGGAAAAGACAATAGGAGTGAGCTCAATGGTAATTCAAATCACAGGTAAAAACAAAGATGTTTTCCTTAGGGGATTTTCTTTATGTATTAAGCAGCCAAATGGTTTAACAAGTTGTGACATGTATGTTAGTGCCAGATACCTGCACAGCTGGCATGCTTGCCAAACAAGCAGGTGCTTTTCTTGTACTGGGCTCAGTTTGTAAGAAATTAAAAAAAGAGTATACTTTCAAGGCTTGAGCTTTTGAGATGCAAAGGACCAACAAATGGGATGACCACCTTGCAGGTGGGTTCTGCACTTCTCTACAGTGAGTGGTGAGTGGTTTTCCCCTCACTGGAGTTCAGTGACTGTAAGAGAGCCAGCACAGCACAGCAGTGCTTAATGTTGTTTTCTAGCAAGTCAGGAGCCACAGGGTTTGTCTTGCCTGTTCTGACAATGTCATCAGCAACTAAGTGCAAATGCAGTCAAATTTGACCAGCATGCAAGAAAAAGAGAGTGTAATTTTGTTTGATTCACATATAAGCCCTTTTTTAGATCCACCTCTACCACAAAAGTGATTACCTGAGCATAAAACAGCTAATTTTCTGGGCCCTGAATATTACGGAGACTGGAAAATGCACAGCATATTTAAAAAAATTAAATTATGAGACCACACAATAGTAATCCTGTTTTCATTTTCATGTAAGAAAAAGTGGCTTAAGGCAAGGGGCACACATCTTAGTATCTACTAGACCCTTACTGTAGACCCTTAGGCTATTGCTTGAAGCTGTGAATTCTCTCATGCCTTCTATAAAGGACTAAAAACTTGAATGTCTGAAGGTACCAAACCCTTTCCTTTGTAGGAAAAGACATATTTATCTGAAGAAGAGTGTCATGTCAAATGGGACTGATCACATGTCAAATATGCACGGCATGCCGGCCAAAAGCAGTGAAAATCAAAACCCCTTCCCTGACAGTGGTTTGCAACACTCCTCTCTTCTCTCATTCCTACGCAGTAAACCAGGATTCTGCCTAGCAAGAAGTTTTTGGATTCTGTAACAAATTTTTTGTACAATGTCATGGAATACCCCTCTTATAGTAATGCTTCTTACTTGCAGACCTTGTTCTACAACCTGAAACTGTTTGCACCAAGGGCAGCTCAAAGGCTTATGACCAAAGGGATTGCAAGAGAAGGACTGAGAAACTGAGAGGCTCCTTCTCCACAGCTGTGTCCACTAAAATGACAGCATTGGACACACCTGGACAGCGTACATATCCCAGCCTTGATTCTTTTACCCTTAGGTTTAGTGCAGAAAACAACTGATCAGCAGTAAACCTTAGGTGGGAGGTCAGTACAGGGCTTTGTTTTTAACAGTGTTTGCAAAACCGGGCAGTTCCTTGTGAGTGTGTGGTCAGGGCGGGAGGTCAAAACCCGCCGCAAGCAGCAGAGAAGCCCTGGGAAGGTGCCTGCCTAACTGTGCACAAGGTTTCACCCATGGGCAAAGCTCATTCCTTGTCTCTGATTCCTGAAGTTGTGCATATTTAAGAGAACCAGGCTTTAATTGCAATCTATCACATCTGTCAAAACATCTGGCCAGTTAAATCTGGGATCCCTGCTGTGCGCCATGGCTGGAACTTTATGTATCTCTTTCTTACTGAAGTGTCTAAAAATAGCCTGCAGACTCCGAACTGTTCCAGCCACTTTGGGCTCCTGCATTGAAAAATGCAGGACTTCTATTGAGAAGGGTCCCACCATAGGCAGCCCTCTTCAGGCATGAAGGTGCCTCAGCTCACCTACGGCACAATATCTGTACCATAGGCAGGGACAACAGGATGGGGCTGTGCTGCACAGCAGGGAAACCTCCCTGGCATTAAATATGAGCAGAGCTCTTTCTGTTTTATACCTGAAACTAGTCCTGAATCCTGTGGACACAAAGCAGGATGGTCAATCAGAAAAAATATTGCTGCCTAGTCTTCTAGAATAATTTTGTTATGTCACTAGTTTTGGTAATTATATAATAACATAATTATTATAGTAATTATGATAGTTATTACTTTAAAGTAATTATATTTTATTATAATTGCATTGGATGTTTTTGTTTCCATTGGAGAAACAATGTGTTTCTATAGATGTCCTTGACTGGTCATTTTATGTTAGGTGCTTTTTAAAAAGGAATAAAGCCATTCAAATAGGGTTTCTATTTATAGTTGCAGCTGCCTTCTATCTAAGGTAATAAATTAATAATGATTTTGAGTGGGAAGATATATAATATATATATACATATTCATATATAAATAATTTCAGCAACCATACAACTCTATTCTTATTTTTCACTACTCCACTGGTAAAAATTAGGATGAATATTTATTACAAGAACCATATGAAAGCAATAAAATAAAGTAAAATGATCATAAAACCAATCACATATTTTATAGAAAATAGGAATATAAAATCACTTTCTGTGAGGCTTCTCTACTGCCATACAATTTGTCATTTAAGAAAAGACAACTTTCTGCTGTGTTTAAGCATCTAATGTGTTCAACTTCTTGCAACCCATGCGGTAATAGCAATAGGTTTTATTATTTTCAATTTAAAAAGCTTTACTCATCGCTGGCCATGCTAGCACAATCTTTCAGTGCCAGTGGTAGAGTAATTTGTCTGTTCTGGTAAGTTTGCCAGAGTTATCTCTTTCCTTTTACATTCTGCAGTTTCAGGCTTTTTGCATACACCTTCCTTTAGCTGAAAAATATCTCAGTTTCCTAACACCCTAGGACTACTTCATTGGCCAAACTTTTGGGACGTTCTCAGACTTAACACATAAACCCCACAATTTAGGAAAGGAAAAACAAATTTAATGCTGCATTGCTTTGGGGAGACCTTCAATTAACTCGACTGAAATATTTCAAATGTTTCCCTTTAAGAAGAAACTTGGAGTTCACAGTCTTCAAAAACACTATGTGTGGCCTAGGCTCCTTTTATTCACACTTTACAGTCCTCAATTTATAGCATTATTTGATTTACAATACAGGGGAGATCTATGAGTATCTCTGGGCAGTAAACTCAAATTAGATCTGCCATGTTATTCCTGTTTATTTCTCCTGTTTTATTACAGGACACCAAACAATGCAAACATTCTTACCTAGCACCCCTATGCCTCATTCTGTAATTCTAGTCCTAAAAATATATCTGTTAGCCAAAGTGGAATTCTGTAGCCATGTGCATAAGCTCCATGAAATACAGCATTGCATCTTCAGAGGACACTACACCCTTCTGAGTCATTTTTATGCAATATAGTTTGAAGGGTATTTTTTCTGTCCAAGCTTTAGTCTTGTAATAGCATGTGTTGTTATTTTAAAAATGCATATAACTATTCATCTTGGCAGGCTAATAAAGTGCAGAGCTAAAACCCTCTAGAATTTTTTTAATTTTACAGTCTTTCGTAGACTAAATTCTGTTTATTACTAACCTAATTGTACATTATTCTCTACAATTAGAGAATAGCTTAATGATAAACAGTACTGCAGACCACTCATGGTACATATCCCATTTAAAGTTGCAGTCTGTAACAAAGTAGAAGGAAGAGCTCATCACTTTTAACTTTAGTAGTCTTGGACTGTTGTGAAACAAGTTACTGGGATGGAGAGAGGAGAAATGAGCACAGGAGGAAATAAAGCAAAATGAACTAGAGGTGCAAAACCTTTCGCTTCTCATCAAAAAGAAGTAACTGTGTTCGCATAAGAGCATACTGCTTTAAGGATATGAATATCAGTCCCAGGAAAATTGTAAAAATATCAGGCTAGAGCATACCTTCTCTGAAACTCAACCTTTACAGAATGTGTTTTCTCCCTTTGCTAATTTTCTTAGCTCTTGGCTGTCTTCCCAGGCAGTAGTTTCTCAGGGTGGTGTGTTGTGATCTAAATGCTGTGCTGGGTTGTAAGCTAACTTTAAATGCAAAGTAAAAAACAGTGCTTTAAAGTCATTGTTTCCTATCTATTAAATGTACTGTTTCTCCTAAACAATTTGTGAATTTTCTCCCAGCAGTCACCTTGTTTCCCTGTGCAATTACTCTGTTAGTACTCTAACAGACCTATGTACGGTACTGAGACCCTTCACTCGTCACCAAGCTCCCTGTTGGCATCTCAGGAAATTTTGCTCCACTAATGGCTGTTGCTTCAAAACCTTCACAGTCAGTTTTTTCTTCCTCCTAAACCATCA
>NW_020955363.1:284106-289172 GCF_003031625.1 Empidonax traillii | reverse complement strand
CTACTCATGTGGAAGATTTGGTCCTTATAAAATCTCATAACATTGTTTAACAGCTACCGCATAAATAGGAATGTAAACATAATCCTGAGCTGAAATCTAAGCAATTGATGATATTTTTTAGCATCATGCCATAGAGCAGGAAAAGGATTTCATGATACTAGCTGCATCAGCTGTCAAAATTATAGTTTAAGCTTTGGTTTCACACAGTAATCAAGCTGTATTAGCATTAATGAGTGCTAGTCTTCCCCCTTTCCCCCAGGTCTAGTATATTGATGGAGTAAAAAGAAATAATGAATTGGACTGTCTGGTATAAACGAACCAAACAACAGATGCCTTTGCAAAGATTTGAAAGGGACATTGCTTCATCTTCCTCATCAGAGGGAGCACAGCTCCAAAAACAGATCAAAGGATTTGGCGGAAGGTTCAAAGGGAAAAGACAATTATTTTCTCCATTTATTTACCTTTTAATCCTTTCTTCTTTCTTTATAATGCAGTCTTGCTTTTCTCCCTATCAGTTTGTTCTGGAAAAATGCCCCTCTGCTGAGGTCTTAACTGAAGGACAAAACCTTCAGTTTTTGAGGTCAAAACTCAGTCGGCTCTCCTCTTATCAGGTCTTTTGTCTGGAACCCAAAATATTATTTTCCAAGTATTCAGAAGTCTGACTGTTATCTCTCCAAGAAGTTTTTGGGGCACTTGCATTTTAGGTGCTTGTCAAAACCTCCTTCTCTCTCCTGCAACTGAGAGCATGGCAGTTCCCAAGACTTGCAGATGGGGACACAGCTTCAATTTATTCCACAAAACTTTAGGTAGGTAGCAGAGCTCCTAAATCACTGCTGTGGTGAGTTCACAGCAGCGCATTTTACAGGCACAGAGAACTAATCGCAGAACAAACTGGGAATGGCAATTGGATATCTAAAAAATGAGTTATGAGGCTGAGGTGAATATAGGTAAAAAAATGGATATAGGAACAGAACCGGTTAACCAGACAGACAGTTACATTTCTGCCTGTAAAAAGCAAATCAGTTATTCAGAGCAGCCCTTGAGAGAACAGCTAAAAACTTAGAACATACTGAGAAGGGCAGGGGATGATAAACTATTTCAGTTTTGGAAAGCAGACTCCTCTTTATTTCAATGCCCGTCAGATTTTTGCTCACAGAATACTGAAACCAAAACACAAGATTTCAACTCCTTGATCAGGAACTACTGGTGTTAGAATATGTAAGAGGAGATTAAATTGCCACAAAGCAGCAAGAGAAAGCTTTTTTAATCTGTTTTTTTTTTCTGTTTTTGTTGGTTTTGTCTTTTTTTTCTTTTTCTTTAATCCATGTAACACTATGATGTAAATAAAACAAAAAAGAAAAAAAGGAAAAGTTTATCTGAAGTAACATAGGAAAAGGTTTATCTGGTTGATCACAGGATGTTTAAGGACATCTAGGTGGGTAGCACCTTATATCCCTCTTCCAGTAGGTGGTAAGCCTGGTCATCAAGGCAAGTCTTGCAGGGACACTGGAGGGACTTCAGGGAGAGCATCTGGGTGGGATCCCTGCCTGGTGATCAGAGGAAGAAACACGAAGGAAAGACCATGAGCAGCAGATAGAGATGAAATGGGACAGTCTGAGATTTCAGGTCCTGTGTGGTGTTTGGGGTGGGATGAGGGACCATTTCCTCGATCCCTAGAAGAGCTCTCCACAAGAGAATAAGGAAGATTTGGTATAAGTATTCCCACGCATGTTTAGGCCAGTCCCGGCCCAACTACCTCTATTTCCAGGTGATGGGAGGCAGCTCAGTTCCATCCTGGAAGCCATAGATCCACATTAATGTGGCAGGCCCAGGCTAAGTGGCTGGTCTGTGGGACAACATGTGGTGTCAGATATTGGTCACCATTTTCCCACAGCTGCTGCCTCAGTGCTCCCTGGTTTGCTGGTTTTCCTGAAGCAGTTGATTTCCCTCAAGTGAAAGGTGACTTCTACCTCATGCACTGTGGTAACGTTTCCTTTTGGTTAGGCTGGCTTAGGGTTCAACACTGAATCAAATCTGTATTGAACTATGGCTATGAAAATTGAAGGAAAGCAACACCAAAGAGGAAGCAGATAAAATGCCACAGTCTGTACTGCTTTCAGAAAACAAGAAGAACATCAATTTGTACCAGTGCTAAACAGGTGCAGAGCTAAATCTAAATGGTATCTTTTAAGATACCCTCTTTGCACTATCAATAAAAAGAACTGAGTGATGGCAACCTGGAGCTTTCTTCTCCACACACACCACAGTGAATGAAATGCTCTCCATTTACCTACACTCCCTCATAAGACTTCAGCTAATAAAAGTCCTCAACATTCTGTGTTTGTATTTATTTTTTCATGTTCCCTAAAATCCCACATTTTATGGAAGAGGATCCTGCTGTTTGGCACACGTCTCCCCCTACCATGTGCTCTGCACAAGGCTATTTCAGTAATTAATATAAAGGAGAGAAGATCCCTTCTGCTTAATATCTGTTTGGCCCCAGATTATCTGTGGAAAACATAAGCCCACCACAGAAAGTGAAATCTAGCCACAGACAGGCGGCCCTCTCCAAATTCTGAGCAATTTTTCTCTACAGTCACTTTCTTAAGAGCAATAAGCTGCTCAAGTGAAAGTCTTGTTACTCAACAGGGGGAAGAAAAGCATCTCTCTACCACTGCCAGTTAATGAAGATTTGAGAACAAAACTGAAGTATACAAAGATGATAAAT
This sequence comes from Empidonax traillii, assembly GCF_003031625.1. NCBI lineage: Eukaryota > Metazoa > Chordata > Aves > Passeriformes > Tyrannidae > Empidonax > Empidonax traillii. Next base: position 286,444 of record NW_020955363.1, on the reverse strand, counting down.
ATACAGATAATCTTGACAGCACACTTTTTATTCTCCTTCCTGAAATTAACTGCTAAGAATGTGATTATGTTCTAGGTACATGACCACTTACAGAAGGAGAAATATTGCCTGTGAGCTATAAAAAAAAAAAAAAGGATTTTTATGCTTCACAGAGGAAGCAAATACTATTGACTTATGTACCAACTAAGAGGAGGGGAGTGAGTCAGCACATTGGAGAAACAGACCTCCACTCTCTGTCATTCTGTGCTTGAGGATGATGGGTGCAAAACTGGAGGTTAGCAAAAGCTCCTCATTTCTTGCCTCTGTGCAAAGAAGGCAGTCCCATGGCCCACTTAGGAGCTATTACTCATAAAAACACCTCTGTAAAAGAGCAGAGTATTCAGTCATGACACTCTGTACTTCAGCATAATATGGAAATTACTGTAGTAGAGAGAATTTCAAGTAAAATGAAAAACCTAATTATAAATCATAGCTAGAATTTTTGGAGGGGAAAAAAAAAGGGTGCTCAAAAAACAGTTCTTACTGTTTACATCCCAAGAAGCCAGAATTAATTTCCTTCCCTGTAGGCAGTTTAAGTAGAAAGGGCAAGGATTCCATAAACATTGTGACTGAATTGCCCTTTAACGTCTTGGAGATGGTGACTGAGCATAAAGGCACTTTGAAAGAAGTGTCTAGGGGAAGTGAACGTTGTCACTGCCTCTGCAGAATATCTTCCCTGAATAAAGGATTTCAGTCTCAAAGCCTGCTACCAGCATCTTTTATTAACTTTGGTGAATGACTGTATACAAAGTTTGTCAATCTGAAACAGAAAAAAACTCATGGAAATACATATTTGTTAGTCCTTTTGCCTGCTGACACATTTGGGCACTATGGCCCCAATTTTCATTCACTGCCTGAATGTTGTTTCCCACTGTTTTATTGTTTCTTCTCAGGCCAGCCATGTCACACATTCATGAGTCATCTTTTAGAGCAGGCTGTCCCAGCACCAAGCTGAAACCAAGATCATCACCAGAAGCAAGGGCAGGCATGCCCTGATAAGTCTAAGCTGTGCCATGCTGCACTCAGCTGCACTCCTGGAGTCCTAGAAGGTACATGGAAGCTCTGTTCCCTGTCCTAAACCATGAAGAAGTCACTCCTTATAGTCAATAAGCTCTTCGAACTACTCCCATGATGTGGGATCTAGCATGCAAATATAATCATTTTACAGCTTAATTTCAATAAGTGTCCCTAAGCTGGTTGCCTTTTCACTCCTGCCATCTCATTTAAAAGTTAGGCAGCACCACCCTCACAGTATTGACAGGATCAGCTGGAAAGGACAAGTTGTGAGGTAAAGGACGTGGGTGCAAGAGCTTCTGTGGGCAATGCACCCATGGCAGACTTGTGGCACTGAGGTGGCAGGGGGGGGCCACTGTGCTGCACCCCAGCCCTGGCACTCAAGGGTGGGGGCACATACCAGTGGAGGAAAGAGGGACAAAGTGGACCTGGTAGCTGGGAAAGCTCAGTTGCTTTGGCTTTTCCATAAGGAATTACTAACACTTAAAATATTTTAGTTTGTCATTGAGGGAAGGAAGGCACATCCCAGCAGCCAGGGTGCAGAGTACCAGTTGCATGGGGAAATGGGTGTCTGACATGAGCCTGTGTTTTTCCAGCAAGACCTAAAAGCACATTTGATTTTAGGAACTCATTGTCTGCTTATTCAAAAATACTACGATACCATTATATGTTTTTCAAAGTTGTCAGATGATAAATTAATAAACTGCTACAAGGTGGGAAATACAAGCCTGACCTGAGCTGATCTGAGCTGTATCACAACCAGCTTGTAAATGCTCTTTCTGAATTGCATTATCCAGGGCCATATGTCAGAGGTCTCCTCTGAAAGTGCCACATGAAATTCTTACATGTTGTCTCAGTTTAATTGAGACAAGGGTCTTTTGCTGAGGATGGATTAGGAGAAAAAAGACCCAAACTTTCTTCTCTAGCAATTATAGATCCGAAATTAAGAGGCTCCGATTGAAGGAAAACAAATTATGGAAAAGGGAAAAAAGAAAAATAACAGCCCTTTATTAAAAGGTATGTGTGTATTAACGTAACACGGGGAAAAAAAAAAACAAAACAAGTAAAACAACCAAGCAATACCCCTATACCCACCAATAATCCCCTTCAAGAACAAAACCGATAAAACCGGCAAAAAAAAAAAAAAAAAAAAAAATCAAATACTTCAATTTTTAGCACTCTTTGGTGCAGTTCCAGCCACAGTCAGCAGGGGGCGCCGTCGGGTCAGACTCAGTTGGTGAAGATCCCGCCACTGCAATCAGCAGACAACTGTGCAGAGAGACAG
>NW_020955363.1:282080-283734 GCF_003031625.1 Empidonax traillii | reverse complement strand
AAACCAGGCAGTCTCTCCTCTCTGCTGCAGCCTCCCCTCCCGCTCCAGAGCTGGGCTCCCACCCCCCAGACCCCACCTCTTTCCACACACACACTCTGGCCTTTTTCCTAACTCCTCCCCCTTCGTTGCCAGGAGACTAATTCTCGGTCGTTTAGGACTCAGGCCGACTCTTTTGTTTACTTGATGGCCATTTAACAGCATTCATGCAGGGGCGGGGGGGAAAGGGGAAAGGAAAGACAAAATTCCTTTCTAAAATCAGAACTATGACACATGTTCTTCGTTCACTTTGTTCACGGAAGGCCTTTACACCAGCTGGAGTGGCAGGTCATGCCTACTCCTGCATTTAAAAGAGAAGTAAGGGTGAGTAACCATTCAGCCAATGCTCTCAGCCAGGCTGCTCTTTCTGGTATAATTAAAATAGGAAAGAGACACTTAAGCTACTAATTGGATTCAGGCTGATGACCAAGGCCAACTTTCCACCAGATTCTCTGTCAATCAGTGGTATCTCAAAGCCTCATGCATTTAGGTCTCCAGACCCAGAGGATTTATGATACACCTACCAGATAAGAAGCCAATAGATTCAAAATCAGAGCTTTCTTTGCCTTCATATTTAGTGTACAAACTCTAAAACCTTGACTATCAGAGGAGAAAATCAACATCATTCTGCATCAGACAAAGGGAGGGGCGAAAGGAGAAGCACATTTTACAGATTCCTGTCTATGTTTAAAGGGCTCTTTTTAAATTTACACTTTGTGATTACTGTGACCTCAATAATAACTCACATTCCAGTTCTTCAAATTTCGGCATGACTGAGACACCTCAAAGGAAACAGAGGTTTCAGGAAGTGATTCAGAAATTGGTATTATGACTTATATCTGTTGAGGCTTGTTCTTTCAGCTATATGTTTGTTTTGGCAATCTAGCATAAAAGTGTCTGCTAAGTACCATCTCACTTTACCAACATGGTTGGAAAACACAAGGGAGGGGAGAGGGGAAGGTTCGTAGTGCTGCATCTCTAAACAGTTACAGGGAAGATCATTTTACACCTGACACTTTCTGCAGTGCGTGTACTGCCCAGTTCAGAAGACATGACCCAGGTTGAATGATTGCTTACATTCAAGTAGCAAACTTACAGACTTCTAAAAAATATTTTTAGAACATTTCCTTTTACCCCCTTGCTGTTTTAAATTCTTTTTTAAATCTCCTGGTTCTCTGGTTATGTTAGATGTCAGCCAGCCTCACTAGAATTCTTGACGTGTTTCTTTGAAGTGACCTTTATCTTACACTGAACATAAAGCTTCAGAGAGTAAATATAAGGTCTTCCTTACCATTTCCATGTTTATCTTGCTGCAGGCTGCATCTGATCAAAAAACTGACACCATCCCCATTTCTCAGGATTTTTTCTTATTTAGAAAAAAGGCAAATAAAACAGCACAGCAGAATCAAGTCACAACAGATACTGATTGCACAGTGTCTCTCTCAGTCAGTAATGAATCACTTCCTCGGTGCTGAGAGAAAGGGGCATCAAGTTGCTGAAGGTGCAAAAGAAACCAACTAAGGGACATATTGAAATTGCTGTACTTGCTGGAGAGGACACACACACACAAAAAAAAAAAAAAAAAAAAAAAAAAAAAAAAAAAAAAAAAAAAAAAAAA
>NW_020955363.1:269120-281740 GCF_003031625.1 Empidonax traillii | reverse complement strand
AAAAAAAAAAAAAAAAAAAAAAAAAAAAAAAAAAAAAAAAAAAAAACACAAAAAAGATACAGGAAACAAAAGATACAGGACACAAAAAAAGATACAGGAAATTTTATGGCTAATAGTTGCTTTTATTTTTTGCCCTACAGAATCTAGGCCATTTTGGACATTAAAAATTAAAGCTAGAATAACTGAGGGCAACTTATCAGCTACTACAACTTCCAGAAGATCATCCCATACAACCTGCAGACTGGTGACCTCAGAAACCCTGCAGAGCCATGCACAAGGGCTTTCCTTTTACCCTAATTCACCTCCCAGTGACTCTCTCAGCATGCAGGTGCTGATGGGAAAACTCTTCCAGGTCACAAAGCTTGGGCTCACATCCCACAAATTGCTTTTGCAGCTGGCTCCTCTGGCCCTGTAGGGCCAGACAGTAATCAAAGGAAAACATCTGCCCCAGTGTCTTGAACCAACTGCTGTTGTTTATTTTGGAGCTGTGTCATGAAGTGCAAGGAGTCCAGCATGGGGCAGTAGCTGGAGGGCCTGTTCCCTCTGCAGGCTGAGGTGGCTGTGATGCTCCTCACCCCTGCCTTGCACAGTTATGCAGTGAGGCTGTGAAGAGTTGGGTCCTACAGTGTTTCAGACAGGGAGTGGCTACAGTAGAGTGGAAGACTGACCGTGCCACACGTGTAGCCTGTGCACTAGTTCTGCGAGCGGCCTGCTCTTGCATTCGCTGGAGTGATGACTCCTTCAGCACAGAGAGCAGCGGGATGGAGATTAGGGCCTGCGTTTGCAACTTTTGGATTCCTCATGCTGAAATAGGCCACATACAGACAGTGTTGTCATTTTTTATTAATCACAGGTAACGTAATTCTGGTCACTGCTATGGGCTGTTTTGTCACTATATATAATCTTGCAACTTTCACACAATTTTTGCAAAGCAAAATGAGAATGAAGAACTAATCCCCTTCAAAATGTCTTACAGCTTTGAGGAAGAGAGCTTTATCTATGTGTCTAGAGGCTAATTGTTCAAGTCCCAGCTGTTCTGCCAACTGTGGTTAATATTTCTCTGCCCTTCACAACCCAAGACATTACATCCAATTGCACAGTAACTATTATTCCCCAGAATAATAGTTTTTCTGTAGAAAAAGGGAAGTCTAAAGTGATTAGGACAGCATTGAAACCAAGACTCATAGGCCAGTACGGGCTCTCTCACAGATTGAGAAGTCAAATCAGATGCCTCTAGAATAATTTGCTTCCTGTATGTCAAAAATGTATGACTTTAAAATTTGTGTTGATACATCTTTTATTGCTGTACCTCTTTGACTAAAGGCATCCAGCTCTTTAAGGATGAGTTGTGGCAGCCTCCATGCTCCATGAGACTGTGCCTCTCCAGGCTGCAGCGTGTGCTTCAGTGGGGCACCACCTCAAACCAGTACACAAACTGGGGGGCTCACTGGTGCTGCTGGCAAGGGTGGCACCTGACAATAATGAAGGAATGACATTAAGCACCCTTTGTCCTAGGCAGCTTCACTTGTATTCCCAGAAACAAGGTGACTGGGTCTGGGTAAAACCCAAAAAGATAAGGACTTCATATAATAAGCCTCTTCCCAGAACACAAAGTGTGGCAAATGAATGATACAGCCTGTCACCTCTTGATACCAAATGAAATCCTGCCCAGCTCAAGCAGGGATTAAAATTTATTCCCAGCTAATTGATGTTTGGAGTCCCCACACTAGATTAATTAGTCTCAGCTCCAGCTTCTGCTTCATGTATTTGCCTGCACAGCTTTGAGGTAGTTTTTTAGGTCAGGCACAAACTCTCACTGTGGGTTTGTGCAGTGCCAAGCATGAGAGAATGCAAAGCCCCCAGGAAGACTCATAGTGGTAAATCCACTGTGGGGGCTGCAACCAATTTGGTCTGAATTTAGAAAGACTGGCAAATTTATTATTATTTTAACCGCAAGGGTCAGGCTTGTGGGAGTGCACAGAGCAGCAGATAAAAAAATACAGGGATTATTATCATTTAATGTTGTGGGCTTTGGTCTAATTTTGTGACAGTCAATCTTTTGCTGCTGCTGGTGGTGTAAAATATTGAGCTGCCATGATCAAGTATATCCTTTGTCCCAAAGCACAACAAAACCAAGTGTAATCACAACTGATGGAAACTATAGAAAAGAAAAATAAACTTAAATTTAAATTTAAAGAGGCATCCCAGAGAATTTCAGTAACTGTTATGCCTAAACTTTTCCATATTTCTTCTTTCTGAAGTAGTGGTGACTGGAAAATCAAATGGTTTGATTTCAAACAGGGAGAAAAAGGCAAACTATTCTGATATTTTTCAATTAATCAAAATTTTTGTAACATAAGTCAAGAGTCGAAACATGTCAATAAATTATAAGTGATTCCATTCTGTTAATTTATGCAGAGACATTTTAAATAAGAGCAAAACCCAAGGCACTGCATTCTGCAGCTGTTCAACAAGACATTTAGATGTTTTCCAAAATAATTCTCCTCACTTTAAAATAAAGTTTCTTCAAAGTAGAAGATATACTCGGGACAGAAGAAGAACTACCGGGCAGAAATTTTTTTTCTTCACAAAAACTGTTTCAATAAAACATTTTTTATTAGTTTTGAGTACACGTGCTTCTTTTAAATTATCTGGAGAAAAAAGATGGAAGTCAGAAAGACTGAATGATATTAGAATAGAAGATAAAGAAGTACAACAAGCAATTCTTTCTGATTTAGTTAGTACCATCCTTTCCTTTGGGGGACTGTTTACCCCCAACCAGAACAACCCTGTCTCAGTTTACAAGAAATTCAAGACAAGCTGCTATAACAAACTGCCAATTGCAATTCAGTCGGGATTTCATCCTTCTCCAGAAAATAACCATCATAAAATTTTTACATTAGAAAATACATCCTGTTACTGTACTTTACGGTTTCATATTATTTCAGCTATTTCTTCCATTACCAGCCCTCAGTCCACCCATTCTCTCTCAGCAGCCTGCAAGCAAAGCCTCTCTCAGAACATCTCCATGTTGTGCTTAAAGTGTTTCCAGAGCAAAAATTATGTTGTTCTGCATCTTGTATGGAATCTGTGAAGTGTTTCTGCCTGCACAATCCCACCTTATGGCCATTATGCATACCTGTTCCTGCCCTTCCTTTAACATAGTAGAAGGAGCCAGTTACAATGGAACTGGTACCACCTGAAGCCACCTTTCCACGTCCTTAGAAGGTCACTGTACTCAAGAGAAATACCTGAGTTGTGTCCTCAGAGACATTCTTAGTACTCACAAGAACTATGTGCACTCAGTAACATTTCCTAAGTGAAGGTTGCCAGGTTTATGTCATTGTACAACTCTAAAAGATGGGGCTGTAAGGCACACATCTGTACCATCTGTGTGGTAATCCTACTGGCGTCACACAAAGGTGGTCACAGCAACAGCATCTGGCTTTGTAAAGGAGGGTTGCCAGGGAAGTGCTCAGTAGGGTTTTAGTTGTTTGAATTGGAAGCAGGAAAACATGACTGTAGAAAACTGCAGATAAGCTCGACTCTATGGGTCATGGACTAAGAAATACTAGGAGAGTCCAAAAATAAATTTGATCCAGTAATACTCGAAAGTTTACAAACTGCCTCATAAAAGTTTAATTTTTAGAGTCACTATCTTCACTCAAAAACAGAAGAAGGATAAGAAGAAAGAGTGAGTTTTTGCTGCAGTCTCTGATCCCTTGAAATCTGTGGAGCAAAGTGCAAGTATTTCTTTCTCCCCTCTTCTGAGAAGGTCAGGCAAGGGAGGAAGGTAGGGAGGCTGCATTCTCACTCCAGCACCAGCTTTTCTAACAGCTAATGCATAATACAAAGTTTATCCTGACAAGTCATTTGAATATTGCTCTCCGAGAGCATGAAGTACTGCAGTTAAACCTACAGCACTGATAACATTGCTGTGTGCACTGGAGCCAATTCCCAGCCGCCAGAAGCTCTTCCAGGAGGTGCTTCTTCAGAGTATTTGTAAACACCTACACACACCACTGAAGAGGATTACAGAGATTTATGAAAGGGGGAAAAGTGCCTACAAAACCCAGAATTTTCTTACTAGATATGGTGGTGTTTTTTCCTTCTGGGGTTTTCATTTCTGGATAGCAGAAATAGAAATGTGGTAAACATACTTTCTTGATTAATTGACTCACACCTGCTGGCAGATAAACTCAGTTTATTTAATCCATCCATCCTATCATCTATGCTGATTAGTACAGCTATGTTCCATAGGATTTAAGGAAATTTCAGTACATTTCCCTATTCTGAATTTTCATACTTCATATTTTCCTGATAAAACAGCAACATGGGACACCAATTAATAAGGATTGTGTAATTCTCAGATGCATTTATTAAATTACTCATCCACTATAGTCTTTCAGCAGGCATACAAATAGTAAGAACAAGGGAAACTATATGTAACATTTGTAATAAAATAATCCAAATTACTATTATTTAAAATGTTTGTATGTTAATACAGTGTTTGATCATGAAAGATAAGGAAAAAATAAATTGGAACAACATTTTTAAAACCCCAAAAGGTCATAAAAATGAGCATTCATATACAAAAACCTAATCACATCACACAAAAACTTTTGTGGTGGTTTCGTTCCATCTGTATGTTATTTGCCACTAAGCACTCTATCAACGTCTCGTGGTAATATCAAACTGCTGCAGGATTGTGACTTAGCTGCCATATGTTTACATCCACAGTTACAGAACAAAAAGTAGCCCCTGTCTCAGCCCACAGCCTTGCTGCTGGGCCAGTCCTGGAGGTTCCTGATGTAGGGTCAGAATTTTCCTGTTGGAGGAGAGGTTACTATGACCAAGGTATTTTCCAGTTGTAATTAGGTACACTGCATCTGGATTCGGTTAATAACAGAGTTTTGTTTACTATTCTTTACAGAGAAAAAAAAAAACTATATTAAAAAAAAAATCTGTACAACTTTCTATTCGTATCTTGTGTTCTTCTACCTGGGAAACTCACTGTCTTAAAGCATCACCTCAGGGCCCAAGTTAGTAGGAACCATTTTAAATGACACATGGAAAGTTGAATACAGAAGCATTCAGTGGCTCTGTTGCATAAAGGAGCCCTCTGGATATTTTTCCTTGTCTCCTGCCACATGAATTACAGACCCTTTGAATAGGATTATGAGACTTTAGCTAGGTTATCTTCTTTTTATGCACCTTGACCAGTATGTGAGTTTTGAAGGCCAAACTACCTTGCACACAAAGTTGATAGAACTGGGAGAAGAGAAACTCTTCATTACTGAGATTCAAATAATGTGCTGTTTGCAGTCTTAGAAACAAATGATGGCATAAGCAGCACTTGATTTAAATGAAAGATACGATACTATCCATATATTTATAAAAATGCACACACTCCCTTTTGATTTTATTCAGCACTCACTTGCAGAGATTCGCTAAAGGAAATTCAATTTTTGATTTCAGATATACAAAACCAGCATCTTTGGTTTGTTTTCACCCAGAACCATAGAAACATGACTCTTTCCCACCATAGAAATGTCTACTTTGCCAATGTTAAATAATTTCTGGCTTGGTTCTCTGAAAATGTGATTACAAAACCAGCTCCTACTTCAGCAACAAATCCATCCTTGAAGTGTGATCAGTCACATCTGCTAAATTTTAGTTATAAAAGCAAGTTTACTTCATGTCATACTCTAGATCTGTAACAGGTAAGAGCACATACTCCGGAATTCAAGGACAGAAGTCTGATATATTGTTAAATGAAATACTCAAGAGCAGCACCTGTAGGGAGCCAAGATCCCTGTGTTCCTGGTCTATGTCAGTGGCACTGCAGGGGCTCAGAAGTGGAGGGTGTCACTCTCAGAAACTTTATCTCTCTAGCTGTCCTTTGTTACCAAGCAGAGATATATGCACTTGAGACTTCGTTAATGAGGTATAAAGGCTACTTCACACAGTCTCAGGATCAAAGTATGCTTATTTACCTCTGATTTTATGTGTTGCTTTTCTGTGTGCCAGTCACAGCAGTTAATCAAACACAGCCACTCCTGTACATGCAAAGAGGGGAACTAGGGCTCTGGGGTTATATATGCAGGCATTTTAGTAGCTTCTAAAAAAAGCATGTAAGAATGTCACTTAACAAGCTAACAATTACAGTAGAGGACTGTAGGGCCTTCCTGAAATGATCTACAGAAGCGAGGGAGGAGAGGAGCCCTCTTTAGCAAGAGGGAACTCTGGAGGGAGAGTAGCCGTAGCAGATCTTCATTTAACAGCTTCTTAGCCTCTGAAATTCCCTTATTAACAAACTGAAGAAGAACGAAAGGTGTTACAGAGCTACAGCCCTAAACACTAATCCCTTTATTCTCCTGTCAGTTGGATAGTCAGGTGAGACAAAATGCCAATATGTGTAAAATCTGAGTCCACCTATACTCAATAGAACTCTCACTGTCTTTGATGGGTTCTGGGTTAAGTTTTGACCACAAATCTCAGTATCTTGACTTAGGATGATCACAAGTCAACCACACAACTTGGAAAACACAATAATCAGGACAGCTCTTGACTTGCTCTTGAGTCACCCTGAGTAGGCCACCAATACCCTTACTCAAACAAAAACAGAGCCTCAGTTCCTGTGCAAAATCATGGAAATAAATGTTTCCGCATGACACTCGAGGCCTTTCCTCGCGTGCATGTCCAGGCCAGCTCAGCCCTGCTGGAAGTACTGGCCAGGGGAGATTGCCCTGGAGAATCCTTTATATCCTACAGGAAGGACAACAGCACAGTGGATGACCTTCCTTTCAGAAACTCTTCTTCTGATAATGGAAATAGGGCATTCCCCTGAGTTTCACTGCCTCTACAGAGATGGTGCTATTTGCTGGTTTAGCCACTAAACCATAAACACAGACACAGAACCATAAACATAAATATCTGCTTTAAATACTACTCAGGAGTTTCATTTTAGTAACTCTTGTTTGGTTGTGTTCAATTAGGTAGATTAAAATTACTTCTCAGTAGTCATTTCCCATTGCTTTCAAGGCCATCATCCCTCATTCAGGATCAGGGAAGTAGTAACTGCATTGATGGCAATGCTTTCACAATTTGTATGGCACAGAGAGTTTTCCTATAAGGAAGGAAGGAATTATACATGAATAAGAGAGTGAAGGCACAAGGGAAAGGAAAGAGGAAAGTGATTTAGCAGAGCATTTCAAATGTTTTAATAAATCATAAATTTACACTGAAATGTCACTTTAGCGAGTTTCCCTTACAGTGATCACTGAATGACAATATATTCTTTGTGTGATGTGTATGTGAAAAGCTGGAATGTGCTGCTATGTTTGCACAGCATTTCTAAGGAAAAAATACTGATTGGAGCACAAATAATTTTTACTATTACAGCTCTTTTCACATCATCTCTCTTAGATCAGCATATTGTAGAAAGAAAAAATGAAATGGTACAAATGTACAATATAAACCAGAGATCTCATTTAGAGTCCCTAAAAACATGAAATCAAGAAAAACCTGGGTTGTTATTATTTTGAAAATGGAACAACTTTATGCTCTACTGATTTTTTAATGCAGCAGATCTTGGAGAGAAGATGTAAGTTGATGCCATGCAGAGATGCAAGGAAATATTTTTTGAAGTGGAAGAATCAGATAAATCATGAATCACCAGTGTCACTGCTAAATCTGCGCATGTGCTCATTGCTATTTTTAGATCACTGACCACCATCCTACCATCCTTGCCCAAGGATTTTAAGCACTGTTTTCAAAGACTCATAAACAAATGAGACAATCAAACACGAGAAAGCAGCATAATCACCACAGTACTTTCTGACTTTCTTTTCTGCTCTGAGCTGCAATTTTCCATTTAAAGCACTATTCCATCCCAAAATTTAGAGTTTTAAGCCAGAAACTATTTGCAGATTCAGTTACAAAACAAGTGATTGATGGATGGATGTAAAAATCAATATGAATGGATATAAGTCATCAGGGATAAGGCGACTATCAAAGATACTGAGAACTCCATCTAGTTTTGCTCCCACAGAAGAGATTCAACCATGCCAAAATCAGATATTGTAGTAGCTACATTTGATGTTGTTTTACTGATAACTCTCCTTGGAAGGTAGATTCTACACAGTCTATCTTTGTACATATTCCAGCTACATTTCAAGATTGTATTCCTATAGTTTTAGATCTTAGTGGTGTTAAATTCAACAAGATTGAAGAAAATGCACGCTAAGAGCAAATACTTCAAAAAACCCCTCCTTTTTTAAAATGTGCTGCCACTGTACTACTGTAAGCATTGCGGGTCTGAGTCATCTGGACATAGCATCATTTTCTTAAACTTTCTGTAATAACCCAAGGCAGAATAAAAACCTAAGAAAACTGTTTGCAGTAGATAGCAAAACTAGCATTGTCTTTTCCCCTTCCTCCTCCCAATTTCTACTTTCTCACCCCAACTCATCAGATGTTTTATAACCACAGAATCATAATGATGTGGGTTAGAAGGGACCTCTGGAGGTCGTTTGGTCCATTGCACTAGATCCAGCTTCAAAACTAGACTACATTCCTGAGGGTCATGGCCACTCTGATGCTGAATATCTCTAAGGATAGACATTCCACAGCCTTCCTGGGCAGCCTGATTCAATGATTGTCCAACCTCTTTTTTCCCTAGAGTCTATCTGGAATTTTCCTTTCTATAAGTTGTGCCTTCCTTGAGTCCACACACTCTTTGGTTCCCTTTAAGAGTGATTGAGGCAAAATCTGGGTACAACACAACCATTTCTGTTGCTTTTGACGACCACGGCAATGCAATAGTCCTTGCTAATTTCATTCAGAATTTCTCCCAAAATGTATTTTTCAAGTTTGTAGTCTTGGGGATTTAAGTCACCTGAGGCTTTGCTGTCACAGAGACTTCATGATTGCATTCTGGCATCTTCAAGCAGCCTATTGCAAGACACATACCTGGTTGGCAGGGAAACAAGTTTTCCTTTGCTAATACTGAGATCTACATCATTTAGCCTGAATTTTTTAGCAAAGAGAAGATTAAGATATCTTAATCAGCCTGAAGTCCCTGGAAAGAAGTTCTTGAAAGAAGTTAATACCTCCCTCAGAGAAAGAGGAGAAAAAACACTGGTCGAAAGACGCCAAGTTATTTTCTGCATAAAGCTCATATAGCCCAAGGGAGAATATGGAATGGCAGCAAAAGAGAATGACTGTTTTTAAAAGAAAACATTGCTGAAGCAGTATTTCATATAACTGAGATTATAGCTGAAAGTGGGTAAGTATAGATCTCAGATGCTGCTGTGGCAGAGAAGCACTGAGATAACCGAAAGAGTCAAGGAAAACTTGTAGAGACGTGGTGTGTTATTTCACTGACCACTGTCACCTGGTTTACACAGCAGCAGGAATGACAGCTGAATGAGACTTGTCCTTCACATTCTTCTTTTTTCCATTAAATGTTTGGTTGAATGTTTCTGTAAGGGGGGAGGGGGAAACGGATTCTAGATATCGACAGTTTGACATAACAGTTTAGACTAGCCACTGCACCTTGTAAACTAATTAGCCGGGAAGTGAAGAAACAAGCTCAAGAATGTGCTAAATGGAGCAATCATCCAGCAAAGTGAACAGGGAAAGGATTTTGCATTTAGAGTGAAGGAATCATTAAAACATCCATCTGTCCAGTACCTAAATGCAATAAAGGAGGCAAATTAAATACTATTTTTCTACATGTTCTGCTGTGTGATCAGAATAAAAATAAGAGAGCTTACAGGATGGAGGATGTACTGTATTAGTCCCACTGCTGGCTTTATGGGGCACCATACCTTTTGAGAGCTCCTAAAGCAATAAAAATAACACCGGGTCTCAACACCATAAAGCAATTTCTGTGGAGCTGGTGATACACTTCGACGAAAAAAAGAAGATTGCAGTGTGGCCTAAAAGACCTGGAAATTGAGAAAACTGCTAGGAAAACTGATAGAAATAAAGTTTTAAAGCTAGCAAGCATGGAGAGATAGCTCCAGGTAGCCTACTCGTTGTTTGACTAATGAACTCAGACAGCTATTCCACTCAAACATCAGCAGTCATACAAAATAAATTACCAAATAACCAAAACAAACATAAAATGAATTCAACAACTGCAAGTGATGGTTTGTTTACTTCGGTGAGAAGGCAGAAAGCACACCTAATAAAAAAGTAATCTGCACATGCAGACCTCTGACTGCAGCCAATACATCCTGGGCCAGCACTGAAAATGCTCAATTTCATAGTTATGAAGTAGTCGACAGGCTGATTAGTAGGAGACAAAGGTGGCACTTAAAAAAAAAAATGGCTTATTGATTTCTGATCAACCTCTCATCAGTGTTATCTCAAGCATCCTCAGCAAGCAGACTTTTATGCTGGGGGCTCCCTGCTATAAGGCTCTGCTCTGCTAATGGGAAGGTTCTGTCCCGTCAGGATCACTCAGGGATGCTCTCCCCTCCGCTCCGTGCTGTGGACCAAAGTGCAGCGTGCAGGGACAACTGACAGGAGGTTCTCTTCCAGTGCACTCCCCTGACCCGCAATAAGGCAATGCCTGCGCTAATGTGGATCTAAATGAGCTCCTGTTGCGCGGTACAGCTCCATCTACTGATGGGAGAATTCCTCAGGTAGCAGAACGACTCCGCTGCCCGGGTTTAAGCAAACATTTTCTGGTTCAGTAGGAGCGTCCGTATCATTAGAAGGCATTCAAGGACAGGAGCACAAGGAGCAGGAGCACGCAAGGACATGATGTTAAGAAGCCTGAAAAACTCCAGCTCAGATTTACACAAATGACAAAAGAGGTTGCTCAGAACTTCTTCAGAAGCAGCACAACACAAAGTTCTAAATAGCCCTAACCAAAGGCAAAATTCCATCTGTTAGCACTGCTTCCAAGTCATATCAGGAATCAATTTGACCCCTAGTGGAATGGGAGTATAATCAAATTACATTAAGGGAAAGGGCTTTAATTAAGTAACACTTAATTATAGTTATATTATTTTCATTGTGTTACTGTATTTTTTTTAATGTATGACTTATTCTTCATTCAGTGTTATTATGGTAATGTTCCCTAAGCTGTGTAAGATTTTATTAGCACTTTGTCTTATTTGACGGCTTTATTCATGCAACTACTCAAGAGATTTTAAAATTTCCTTATAATATTAGTAATATCAGTAATTACCAATATATTCCTAGATGAACACTGGAGTAAGGCATTATAAAAATATAACTGAAGGAAGAGGAACCTAATTTATTTTTATACTTCAGAGGTGATTCTGCTTCCAGCAAATGTCAAGAATATTATAGCTCAGGACCTCCTATGTAAACACAGAAAGCTTTTTCAGTGGTCTTCTAAATCCTACATTTCAGATTAATCTCAAGAGAGGAGGAAAAACTTTTAATGATTTTGATGATGATGCTAAGGTCCACCAGTACCCGCAGGGAATGATATCCAGCTTCCCTGGGGAGCTACCTCAAACCCCGAAGTTTTCCTGTTAACTGAGGAAAAACTATTTGCACCTTCCTCTAACCCTCTTGGCTCACATGCAGTGTCTGATGTGGGGAACCACTATTTTGGCTCCATACGTTCAGGCTAGCACATACTAACTTGACAGCAAAAACAGTTGTCTCTTCAAACCTTCTAGCAGAAGGCATCAGAGGAGAGTGGACTAGTGGTTTTAGCAGCAACTCACAAAATAAAAAGCAGCTGGGTAGATGAACAAACCAAGATACTGCTGAAGGAACATAGCTGGCAAATGAAAGTTTACAGTCAGGCTTTTCTTCCTCAGGTGCAACAACACTGACACCTATATGTGGACACAGGGTGGAAGGAGAAAACACACGTGCCTTAGTTTTGGCTACACCAGTTCTTCCAACATCTTCCCTGAGCAGAGGTACAGCTAAACCCTATGCTGAGGAACTCCAGATGCAGTGGGAACATTCCTTCCCTTGCAGGTACTTGGAGACGTCCACAGAGCAGAGACTCGTTTACTCCCACAGTGTACTGTAGGTGCTCAAGCCCAGGCTCTCAAAGCCTTGAATTCTGTTTTCCATCATTCTTTAGGATTTTCTTCTCTTCTTCAGGTTTGACCAACCTGATCTCCTTTTACGATCAGGTGACCCACCTGGTGGATGAGGGGAAGGCTGTGGATGTGTCTATCTGGACTTCAGCAAAGCCTTTGACACTGTCTCCCATAATATACTCCTGGAAAAGCTGCAGCCCATGGCTTGGACAGGGGCACTCTGTGCTGGGTCAGGAACTGGCTCGAGGGCCGGGCCCAGAGAGTGCTGGTGAACGGGGCTGCATTCAGCTGGCGGCCGGTCACCAGTGGTGTCCCCCAGGGGTCAGTGCTGGGCCCAGTCCTGTTTAACATCTTTATCGATGATTTAGATGAGGGGATTGAGTCTATCATCAGCAAATTTGCAGATGACACCAAGTTGGGAGGGAGTGTCGACCTGCCGGAAGGCAGGAGGGCTCTGCAGAGGGATCTGGATAGACTGGAGAGATGGGCTGACTCCAATGGGATGAAGTTCAACAAGGCCAAGTGCCGGGTCCTGCACTTTGGCCACAACAACCCCCTGCAGCGCTACAGGCT